>NC_079134.1:143175983-143487063 GCF_945859705.1 Episyrphus balteatus | reverse complement strand
GCTATACTTACTTAAAATGTCTCTCATTAAAGTGGTAAACACTTGTACTAGGGGCCCCCAAAATTAAATATTTAGAGACCCTAAAATAAAAAAATTTTTAGCTTAGAATTGATAGTTCTAGGGGCCTCTGTTCTGAAGTAATAAATACATATTTTATTTTCCATCATCAGACATAATTTTTTTTATTTTGGGGCCCCTGAAAAATTATTTTTAGAGCCTCAAAATTAAGTGCTTAGAGGCCCCTTATGTATTATTTGTGGTGGCAAAGATTTTTCAAGTAATATTTTTTAGGGCCCTAAGATAAAATTATAATTTTTCTTTTAAAAAAGCAGTTTATTTTTTTTGGGGCCCCTGCTGTAACTTTTTTTAAAATCTATATACATATATTGTGTGGCTACCAATGCATTATACATTACACTGAATGACATAATTTGTCTCCCTGGTTACTTCGTAACTCAATTTATGCTAACAGTTTCCTTCTCTGCATTGTCTCCAGTGGGGGCCCTGGGGTCGTTCGGGGGCCCCAGGGCACCGCCCCGCTTGCCCCAAGGGAGTGTACGCCCCTGCCAGTCTCAAAGTGAGTGGGAATTAATTACGTCCCTAGTGCACAGCCTCCTAACGAGGGTGAAAGAGTTATATATAAAAACTAAATAAACTTTTGCTTCAAAAAGTCGGAACAATTAGTTAAAATTAAAATTGAACCTGGCACCATAACCAAGTTGCTATTCAACTTTAGTAGCGGCGGGAGAACTACTTCTTTATTTTTCGAAGGTTGACGATTCTCGATTTTCAGTGGAAATTTCACCTCTACTTACATATATTTTTGCTTAGACTAAATGTGAATCATAAAAACTAAACAATAATTCTAGTATAAAATTACACATTATAATTAATCTTAAATATATATATGTTGTTGCAGCTGTTGATGGTGTGGTGATGGTTGGTAGGTACGCTTATAGTCCGGGTGGTAAGGTTGCTTGGATTTCATAGGTTGGGCGTACAGTTGCAAAATTGGATTTCGGTAATGAAAGTGATGGTAGTGGACTGAGTTTATAGTCCGGGCGGTATCGGTTAGCGGTTCTGTTTAAGTCCAGAGGTATATGTATATAGGGAAATGTAACGCTTCGTTACAAGTAATCGAATTTTCAAACCAAGTTTGATTCCATATTTTATTAAAAAAATGAAAATAGAAGAGAATGTCACAGTACATAAATAGGGGTATGTAGATTGATTGGTAAAAGTAAATCGGGGGAATTGACTCTTTCTAATTGAAAATTACATTTAAATACCTTTGTACATTAAACATTTTTTCCATAATAATAAAAGACGAATTTCAGTCCCTTTTTCGACAAAAAAAAAATTAAAAGTATGATATTTGACTAACTTTTTGTACCAATCCAGTAACTAGGCATTATTATCTTTCAATTTAGCCATTGAAACCAAAAAAAATTAATTAATTTAATATTTTTTAGGAATTTTTAAATATATGTTACATGAGAGTAACGCTGGTACCGAAAGGATTAACAATACAATTTTTTTAAATACAAAATATTCTTTTGTGCAGTAAAATTTTTTAATGCAAAAAATGTTCGGTTTGCATTGAAATTTTTTTTTTTGTAAACAAACATTTTTTATTTGCAACTCAAAGATCAGCTCAAAATGTATCAAAAAGATCAAAAATTACTTGAACCTAAGCAATTTTAAAATGAATCGTTCACTCGGGTGTATGCGTGTTTTTTTTTTCAAATTTATTTTATGTATTCTGTTTACTATTTTTGTTAGCAGCAGCAGTTAGAAAAAAATAAAATCAACAAAGTATTATACTTAAGTAATTTATTTTATTATTTTCACCAAATGCAATGACAGCAATGAAGGGAAATTACTGAACAATTTCGACAATTTTTGAAAGTCTTATCGCAAAAAATTTCCAACTTTCAATTGTCAATTATTTATCTCAAAATTATCTCTTTATAGTCTCGAATTATCTTTGTTGCTCAATTGAAAAATGTGAATGGCCAGAAAACTGTTTCTGGTGGCAACTTTTCTACCCAAACAAAAGTTGTGTGTTAGGTGTCCAAAACATTCGCACCAGGAGCTACCTACTTGCTACTTGAAAAAAGGACTCTCATGATGATGTAACGAACAATTATAATATCCATCATACCAAATTTTGAAAAGTTACTACATACACAACACGCTCCATCCACAAACCCTTCCCCCCAAAAAGATGAAGATGAGGCAAGCACTAGGATAAAAGGGATACCGTCGTGTGTGTGTGTGTTTTTTTTGTGATGCTTGCATTGCTATATGCTTGACTGTCGAGCCAAAAGAGCGTGCATTTGACAGGATACGTGTTAAACCACGAAATTTTCAAATTAAACTTTTTCATTTGATGTTAACTGTGGTGTGTGAAAAGCAATGACAACCGGAAATGAAGTGGATTCCGACTGTGTGTGCACTCGCACTGTAAATCCCAACTTGTGTACGCTCCATGTATTTGTGAAGATGATAGTAGTTTTTCAAATGCATTCGGTTTTATACAGAAAACTACAATATTCTCTGTAGCTAGGTGGTTAAGGTTGTTTTTTTTTTTTTTTTTTTTTTGTTAGTTGGTTGGTCCTTTTGCTGTTTATTTTCTCGTATGGCCAATGTTGGAGCAAGAGAGGACGACAAAAATACACACAGTCAGTGTAATGTGCTGTAACAAAATAAATATAAAATATACAGTAACAAATACAAGCACAAACATACACTCTCCTGTTTGGATTAATGGCGGACATAAATCTACCCGAGAACACTCACTTGAATGCCAAAACAAGTTATTTTTTTGTTGTTGTTTCTGCTGTCGTTTGCTGAGCAGAAATCCGGGACAAGTCCTTAAATTTTTCATTAAATTGTTGCATTTGATTTGAAATTGACTTAAACCATGATGGCGCGGTAACAGTGGTAATGGTGACGGATAGGATTTGATGAGAATCCATTTGAATAAGCAAACAAAAACACACACGCGCAAGCCAAAAATACAGCTTATGATATTAGTGTAAATAGAAACTTAATCTGTGTGTACATCATTTGGTTAATGAGATGGATGGAAGTTAATTGGATGATAATTAGTAAGGACAACAGTATAATATTATGACAGAAGACTTAGTTCTCGGTCTCAGTGAACTAAATTTGAAAAGTAAAAACGTTCTTCTTTCTTATTTGTACAGGTATACAAAGAAAATTATGTGTGGATTGGACATTAAGCATGGGAAACTCGAGGCCCACAGATAAAAACTTTTCAAAATCTGGACCTGCACTGCTGCATCCAAGTAAAAATTGGGTAGTATAGATCTATTAAAAAAATTGCAATAGATTGAAAAGTTGCGCTGTGGATTTTTTTTTTGTACAAAATTCAAATTTTCTAGAGCTTTGATCAAGTTTATTTTCAATTTCAAAATAGACACTAACAAAACTATAAAATCGATTTATTTTTGTTGCCTGAGATTTTTAACTCTTTCTTGCCGAATATTGATTACGGACTTTGAATTAATAGAATAATAGAGAAAAATAAATTATTCTTTCTTAAAACGGATTTAAGGATTCTGATTACAAAATTCTTTCATAGCATAAAATTAAATCACTTTTAAACAGAGTTGTAAAAATTAATTTTTTGATTAATGCATTAAAAATAAAAAAAAAAATATGTATTGCAATTAAAAAATTTTTGCATTAAAAAAAATATTTATTTCAACTGAAAAAAATTTCCATTAAAAAAAAAATAATTGCAACTGAAGAATATTTAAACTTAAAAAAATTTTGATTTCAAATAAAAAAAATTTGCAAAACCAAAACAATTTACATTGAAAAAAAAAAAAAAAAAAAATCAATGCAAAATGTCCACATTTTTATTTTTTTTTTTGAATATTCGTCGAATTTCTTTTTTACGAATTCTTTTTTTTAAATACCTAAAAAAATTTTTTTTATTGACAATAAATAATTTAATTTCAAATGCATTTTTTTTTCAACTGATATTTTTACAACTCTGCTTTAATCAATAAAATCTTAAATCAATACAATTTTTTATTAAAATAAATGTTAAATATAAATAAACTTAATTTTTTTGAATAAGTATATTTTTAAGAAAAAAAAAAACTTGACTAAAAAAGTAATTTGTGATACAAAATTCTTAAAAAAAAGAAGACATTTTAAATTAATGTGAAAAACTTCGAGACTATAAACGCTTACTATAGTTATTTTTTTTCAGATGCATTATTTAGTTGAGTGCGATAGCGAGTGGTATCCAATAATGTGAAAAGTTTTTGGTAGTGAAGTTTACTTTTTGATTTAGGTACACTTTGGGAGTCTGAAAATGAAGAAAATGAGAATTTTTACTTGAATTTTTTATTAAAAAGTTGGTTAGGTACTATGGCGTATACGTAACATTTGAAAGTTCATAATGAGTAAATTTTTTTATTTAAACACATTATTAAATGGGTAAAATGTGACTGGAATACTTTTTGTATTCTATATTTTGTATTGCAAGCCTTGGCGAAATGTATAGTAGAAATTGAGTATAACCATTCTTTACTTAATACAAGGCCGCTAT
Source organism: Episyrphus balteatus (assembly GCF_945859705.1). Taxonomy (NCBI): domain Eukaryota; kingdom Metazoa; phylum Arthropoda; class Insecta; order Diptera; family Syrphidae; genus Episyrphus; species Episyrphus balteatus. The sequence goes on along the minus strand of NC_079134.1, from coordinate 143,482,472 downwards.
AACGCCGCTATAAATGACTTTTACTCTCAAACATATAAAACATCAACCAAAATAAAATTTTTTATTTGCTCCTTTAAATCTTAACAGATGGTACTGTAGCTTCAAAAAGATTTTCTTGTAGGGGCTTAAACGTTCTACAAAAAATTCCTTGGCATCAAATTGATTGCTTTAACCGTTTAGAAGATATTCGTATCCAAATCGCAATGCATACGGGTCATAAGAAAACTATTGAAATCAGTGGGCATTGGTTTGGATACGAATATCTTCTAAACGGTTAAAGCAATCAATTTGATGCAAAGGAATTTTTTGTAGAACGTGTAAGCCCCTACAAGAATACATCTTGTTAATTTGAAAATAATGAAGTTTCAGTGAATTGGAAAATTTTGAAAAGTAAAAATTGTTTTTATAATTTTTTTAAACTTTGACCTCGAATATCTTTAGAATGGTTAGATTAATAAAAAAAGTTAATAAGACCTTTTATGTGGAGCAATCTGTTTCCTACAAGAATATGTCATGCGCGTTTGATTATTATAATTTTTCAATTTGTTACAAAATTAAGAACAAAAACGAACTTTTAAAGATTTTCTCGATTTTTGGACCTAAAATATCTACTAAAGGGTTAGATAATTGAAAAAAGTCTTTTTTGTAGAGCGTTCAATTTTCATCAAGAATATGTTAAGAAATTGGCTAAAAAGTCAATTAATAAGAAAATGATTTTTTTTAGTAGAAGCTTGATGTAAAAATGGAAAATTGCAAAGCGGAGGACCTTCCCATTAATATAAAGAGCTCATATTTGGTGTTTATATTCTAGAGGTGCCTAGCAATCGATTTTTACTTGCGATATAGGTACCATAGGGCAAGTTTAGGATTCGTAAAAAAAATCGAACTCGAGATAACAATTTTACATGACATTACGATGATGGAGAATGCCAAAAAAGTGGGTCCGGCAATTCTGTCTGTCTGTCTGTCTGTCTGTCTGTCTGTCTGTCTGTCTGTCTGTGTGTCTGTCTCTATCTGGAGCTGCAGCCTAAACGAGTGAAGTGATTTTCTTCAAACTTGGTAGTTAGCAGTTTTTGGTGATTCCCTAGAGGAGAAATTGAAATTTTTTTTTTATGAACAAAACTAACGGTACTTGCCATATAACGGAAATAGAAAAGTTAATTTTTTTCAAAAACGGCTCTAACGATTTTGATTAAAATTTTTGTGTGTAGTACTACACATAAGAGCCAACTTTTAAAATAAAAAAAATATTTTTTGTACCGTTATTAACGGTACCTGTCATAGAACTGTTTTTTTCGTTTCTGAATATCTCGTACATCATTAACCCGATTTTAATGAAAATTTTTATACAAAAGTGTGTAAGTAAAGATAATATTAAAATTCTAGAAAATTTTCAAAAAACTCATTTTTGGTTTTTTAAAAAATATTTCAAAATTTTTTTTTGAAAAATCAATTTTTTGAAAACGGATCAATGAAAAATTTTAAACTTTAGTTTTTATGTGTAAATTAGTTATCTCTTCAAAATGGCATACCAACTTTTTTTTTGAAAAATGTTAAAAAAATTTTATATATAAAAAATTATTTTTGTAAAAAACGGCTCCTACAATTTTCGAAATTTTTTTTTAAGATAATTTAAAACGGAGTTTAATTAATTATAAAAACAGATTTAATTTTTTATACTACTTATGAAATTTCTTCAAAATATCAAATTTTTAATTTCTTGAATAAAAAGCTTTAACATTATAGTTACATTAAGCATAAGAGCAAGTACGTGCGACCCCAGTCGTGCAATTTATTTTTGTACAAAATCGAAAAAACGAATTTCAATTTTTTTTGACCCACCCTAATACATATATTTTACTTTTGTAAGATATATTTGTCACTTAAGAGATAATAATAGGCTCTTGATATTCTTTTTGGCAATAATTTTCCATTGGGAAACCGGCATTGCGATTACAAAGAAATAGGTTTGCAGAACACTCTGGCAAAAAATAATTTGCCTATTGCCAGTATCAAAATTTGGCACAAAATCTATTTTCGTACATAGAACCTCCCGCTGCCATTCAGTATTCGTAAAAATAATTCGATGTTGAGATAACATTCAATCTCCCAAATGACATAGGTATTTAGCATTTATAGCCTCAATATACATAAATCAAAATTTTCAAATTTTTTTTTTTTTTTTGATCTGAATAAAATGGAAACTTGAAGTTTTTTGTTCTTTTTATGTTTTTTTTTTAATTTCTAGCTTTTTTGGAAATGACATACCTATTTAATTTTTTTTGAAAAATCAATATTTTGCAAGTTTTTTTTTGAAATGTGGTTTTGAGATGTTGACAAAATTAGTTATATCAACATACCACTTTTATTTTTGAAAAAAAAAAAAATTAAGTCAAGAATGACTGCTTGGCGCTAAAAATATATGATATATGTATGATAAGACATTTTGCAAAAATATGTTTAGTTGTATAATCAAAATGGTTAAGTTTTTTTTTTTTTTTTTTTTTTTTTAAACGGCTATAATAATGTCGATTGAAAAAAAGGTTCTATCCCATACCCATAAAATGATCCCACTTTTTGAAAAAAAAATATGTTTTGAAAATTTTTTGAAAATTTTTATAAATTAAAAAAATCAAACAATTTTGGTATGCATACAATATACATTAGGGTGGACCAAAAAAAAATATGTTTCATTATTTTGATTTGCTCTACCGATAACTACCGATCTGGGGCGCCGAGATTTGACAACAGTATTTTATAGAGGAGTTAAATACGATCATTTTTCATTATGAGAGGGGTGATCTATCTGGCTCATTTTCTAAAAAATGACTTTAAATAATAAAAAAAATATTAAAATACAATGGCAACACTTACAGTTATGAATGATACCTTTTTCAAAAGCTAGAACTGTACACTTTATTTGTATTTTAAATTTTGAAGGAAAGTTATTTCAACCAATTGTTTTTGAAACAATCGATTAAAAAGTAAAAAATTGGGAAAAAAAAAGTTTAAAAAACCCATTAAATAATGTTTTTGTCAAGATTGTGGATTACAATACAAAAAATGGCTGATAACCTGGCTGGGTGCGCGCAACCCCTAAACATCATCGAAAAATTCTGAAAAAAATAGAGTAGCATTATTTTGTGTCGAGAAAACAAGTTATCGGTAGAGCAAATCAAAATAATGAAAAAATGATTTTTTTGGTCCACCCTAATATACATACATATCTAATAGCATATTTCATTTGGATGTTAAAACCATTTAAAAAGGCCTTTTCGTACAGTTTTTAAAACTATTTTTAATACATATTTTATTACATTTATTTTAAATATTATAATTTAAATTTATTAATTAATGAATATTACGGCCATATTATTCACTAGTTTAAAAAATACATCTGAATGTAAAATTGTCAAATGTTAAAAAATAAATCCAAATCCAAACTAGTTATCCCGATTTTAACTATGAAAATAGTTAAAAAATAGTTAGAAATGACTTTTTTTTTCTCTGTGTGATAGTGAATATCATAGATTTGGATTTATTCTTGACATTTCAATTTCTTTACATCCAGATGTATTTTTTTTAAACTAGTAAATAATATGGCCGTTATAAAATGCTTTATCATTATAATCAGCTTTTACCATAAGTGGAAGTACTTGCAACCCAGTTGTTCATTTTATTTATTCAGAAATCCATCATAATTTTGGATGCATTTTCTGCATTCTTATTCTTGTTAATTTCCTTCAAAAGAAAAAAAAAAAAAAAACAATTCAATCCATCTTCATTAATTCATTCCTTATTAAAATAAATTAATTAACAACTTTTTACTCGGCATGCAAAAACATTCAAAAAAAAAGTTTAAAAACTTTATCAAACACTGCATTCCAAAACCAACCCCTCTTCCAACTTCCGCCTCTTTAATTTGCAAAAAAGATGCACAATTTGCTAGCAAGTCCTATAAAGCAATCTCATCGGCACTTACTCGTTACTTTTAACTCCCCTCCAGTCCGCATTCGCTCCTTCCTACTTTAATGTAATTAAAAAGTTACCATTTGAAAATGTCGATTTTTCTTCAACAGAAATTAAACTCAAAAACACAACACAAAAGTCCAAGTTTATTACTTTGCACAATATGGCCATTGTTAAGAGTAACAATGTGTAAGCTTCCCCTAAGACAAATGAAAACAACAAACCAACTTACGACGATGACGACGATCAACAATAGGACAAGAAAAGCTATTTGCACTTCCATTCAGTCATCCTTGGTATACTCCTGTTTCTATTCCTTACTCCTCGTTGTTTGTTCGTTCGTTCGACTTGGGTTTGAGCCTTCTCCTCTTTTTAAATAGAAATACGTAAGGCCTGCCTGCTGCCTCGACTACGACCAACGACCGACGGCTCAAGAAGCTCATTTAATATCTCAGAAATGGATGGCATTGGAATAAAAAGGACGAAGCAAATGCAATTTAAAGAGAATAAACTCTTCGAAAAATATAAACACCATCAGAGCCGAGGAGAAGAACAACTTTGCTGCTGTTTGCTACAAAGCCAGTTGCAAAGCTGCTCTGCTATGCAATTTCATCCTCTCGTCGGTCGTCCTGCCAAGGACATTTTACGCTCCAGCTCCGAATCGCATCAGCTGCAGGTAGATCGCAGGTGATTGTATCAAACGAGAAGACAACGAACGAACAAAATCGTCGTCGTCTATCTAGACTTGTGATTGTGAGTACTTTGTAAAAGGCAAAGTGAGCTCAAGATAAATATAAGACCCGGATAAGAGACAAAATGACGTAAAAATCGGTACCAACCTACACCACAGAACAATTATTGTACATCTCTCTGGTTATTTATCAGAAATTTTAAATCACAAATAATTGCTTAGGGCTGTCTAAAGGAGGAGGCAAGCAGCAGCAATTCGACCGTGTAAAGGATAAAAAGGACGAGAAGATGAAGAATAATACGGCGAACTGCGTTTTGTTGGCTAAGGAAGTTTTGTTGCGCTAATATCCGGCGGGGATTTCCCTAAGAAATTAAAATTAACAGCCCGGCAACTACTTCTCGTCTTCAGCAGCAATACAGCAGCAAGCAGTCAATGGCAGTATTGCTGTGCCTTCAAACTAAGGAACCGGCGGAGGAGCAGCGTTTGTTTGTTAATGAATGCAAGAAAGAAAGGACCAGAGGAGCTATCCACTTTGGTGAGATGTTTTGCACTTGAGTTGTTGACGATGACGACGACGATAGAAGAAGGAGGATGTCGACAATGAAAACTATAAAGCTGAAGATACGCTGCGGGACTCAAAGTTTGAAATTAACAAAAAAAAAAAAAAAAAAACAAAAAAAAATACTTCGGCCTTGGATTTAGTGTTACTGCTTACAAACTGCTGTAGCAGACATGAAGAACAAGCAAATGCGTTTTGTATAGTTTTATTTTAAATGTTCAAAATTTCAACAATATTAAAAGTGGAAGATATATATTTTTGGGGGATAAACCGACGATAAACCAACGATGTGGATGTAAATTTTGTAGTAGAAGAACAATTGCTTTTGTTCAGAGAATTTAATTTTGTTTTTTTTGGTTTTTTGAAAATATAATTCCAAACAGGAATCAGCTGTTTTTGATAATTAAGAAGCGCATTATGACAGAAAGGTTTTAATTGACCTTGTATTTTGCTTTCTTTGTTGCATGTTATTTGGCAACATTGGTCTTGTTTTTATTAAAAAAAATATGTTAAGAGATATGACTACTCTATAAGCATTATGTTTAAACTATATTCCATGTTTTGTTGGTGTCTGATTGCAAAGTTATTTGAGATTAAAATATTTTTTTTTGTTTTGTTGCAAAAAAAAATGTAAGACCTCAGAATCGGAATTTTTCCATTTATAGACTTGAGTTGAAAATATGTTTCAAAAAATCATATGAACAATGAGTATAAAAATAAATTTTAGGACCTCTAAAAATATTAAATTTTTCGTGAAAGTGAAAGAAAGTCCTTAAAAAATCTTTAAATTAAATTTAATTTTAGTGATTAAAAAGCAAATAATGTTTTAAAATTCAAACTTCTGGGAATATAATTTCTTTCCTAGTTTTTTTTTTTTTAAACCCATTTGAGCCCGCCCGTCCTCATGTTTTTATGGGAAAAAAATTTTAGGGGAAAAAACATCTTTGAGACCTTTATGATATTTGTTGATTTTTGATGCATAGGAATCTATTTTGAATATTGTTGCATTGGTATCAGCATTTTTAAAAATTCAGACCTCAAACAATTTTATATATGGTTTCTATATAACTTTAAAACATGATAGGCAAATTCATAGTCCTACGAGTAGATCCAATTATGTAATTTAAAATCGAATTTACCAGTAAATTAAATGTCACTAAATTGAAATTAAAAATTTTGTCTTTTAAGACGTCAAAAGTTTTTGTTTAATATTTTTTTACATGATTTAAAAATTTGAAAACAATTTAAAAAGCACATATGTTGGCCTTTAAGACCTATGATAGCAGTGGAATCTTAAACACGCATTTTTGTTAAACTATGTAACTGAAGTAATGAATATTAATAAATAATGTTTTAGAGATTATTAAACCCTACAGAATATTTACTGAGGGCTGAGAATTTACCAATTTTTTCAAAAAAAAAAAAAAAAACTCTTAAAACTAAGTAGACAAATAAAACATTATCTTTGAAAATAAAAAAGACCTCAAGATTTTTTTTTTTTCAATTTTATCTTGAAAATCTCTATGAATGAATGAAAAAGAAAAGAATGGAAATGTTCAAGTTATTTAAAATAACTTCCGAACCACCAAAATAAAACTCATGTAATCTAAAACTTGATATAAATAAATATTCGTAGCACAAACTTATTTAAAGCATTTTAAAGACCTTAGGGAAATTTATGAAAAATTATCTATATTTTTACTATAATTTTCACTCTGTGAAAGAACCTTAGCCGCATTAATTTATTTGAAGATTTATAAAACCTCAAATAATAAAAACAAAATTATTTACAATAAATTTAATTTTAAGATCGCTACAAAATTCTTGAATTTGGATATTTTCTACTATAATTTTGATGATCTTAAATAATATTCTTAATCATATGTAGTCTTTTAAGAACAAATACAATTTTAACTGCATCTTTCTTAAAATTTGAAGTAGAACTTTAAAATATATTGTATATAACTTACTTATAATTATTTTACAAAGAAAATTTGGCGACTCTCAGGCCTTGAAAATTATAAATGAAATATAAACTTATATCGATCTATTTTATTATTTTTTCTTCGTTATAAACTTACGTCTTTCTTTTTCTTTTTTAAGATTAATTATGTGGTCCTAAAATCTATGAACAAGATACTAAACCTAAAATGGCTGAAAAAAAAACCCTCAGACCTCAGTGAAGACGAGTTATCAAGTACAAACTAAATGTTTAGAGACTTTAAGACCCGACCGACCCCAGGGCCCCAACTGGAGACAATGCAGAGAAGGAAACTGTGAGCATAAATTGAGCTACGAAGTAGATAAATTAAAATGTATTTGAATCACTTCGGATAGAAGGGAGACAAATAATATAATTCAGTGTAATGTATAATGCATTGGTAGCCACACAATATATATTGATTTAATAAAAAGGTTACCCCAGGGGCCCCAAAAAAATAAACTGCTTTTTTAAAAGAAAAAATTATAATTTTATCTTAGGGCCCCAAAAAATATTACTTGATTAATTTTTGCAACCACAAATAATACATTAGGGGCCCCAAAAAAGCAATAAACAACTTCAGGCCACGGGCCCCAAAAGCCTTTACTTCGGGGCGTTAAAAAAAAATTAAATTAAAAAAAATTGTTTTTTATACATTTGTTGATGGATTACTAAATATTATTTTAGGAGCCCCAAAAAATATTATATGAAGGGTCCCAAAAATAATTTTTCAGGAACCCCGTTAGTTGAGAGCCAATCAAATATTAATTTGGGGGCCCCAAAATCTATTACTAAGGAGCCCAAAAATATTCATCAAATTTTCTGTAGCATGACAAATATTATTTGAGGATCGTCAAAAGCTATTACTTCAGTGCACAGTGGTACCGGTTTCTAAGAAGGGCGGCCATAGGGGATTATGGTTAGGATAGCAACAAAATATACTTGAATATGTGTGAGAATATATTTTTTTTGCAAAAAAAAATGAATTAATTTAAAAACAATTGTTTTACAAAGAAATCTTGTATATATTTAATAACAAAATGTAAAAAGAAGCCTTGAATCTACATACAAACAAATGATAAGTTATTTTTTAAAATTATTTATTTGGTTTTTTTTTTTCAATTTCAGTCATAATTTTTATGTTACATTTCAGATTTAAAGCTTACTTATGTCGTTTTCGATTGGACGTCCAGAAGCGTTCGGAAGCGTTTGGAAGTCTTCTGAAACCGTTTTATTGAATTAAAAATGACAGCAAGAACGCTTCTCAGAAGAGAAATTCTCTTCTCGATTTAAAATCAGAATCAAATCCAGAAGCACTCATACATGAATATTTAAAAGTCAAAATAATCACTCAATCACTATTTTTTTTGGTTTTTCATTCAAAATGTTATTTTTATCTGTAATTAAACAAATAAACGCATTTTATACTTACTTAAAATATTCTGCAAACCAACTGTCCCATTTATTAGCTGAATATTACCGTTTTTGAAAATTAATTTGTAATGTTTCATTTGAAGGAAAAAAAAATTATTTATATTTGACATTCAAAATTTCACAGAATAACTAACACAAACACAAAAAACAGAATTGAATGGAAGTGATTCAAACTGTTTTATTGGATTTCAGAATGAGTGAATCCTTGAGTGATTCCAATCGAAAACGACATTAGTATCATATATTTTTATAAAAATATGTGCAAAAACTTAAGGAAAACATAAAAACTTAAAAAAAAAAAATTTTTTTTTTGAAAAAGTTTTAAATATGAGAAATATGGGTAAAATTGAAACAATGAGTGTGAAAGAGTCAGTCGTAGCCCGTCGCACTTATTCGCAGACAGGTTCAATTGTTTAAGAAACTACACGTGCTAGAGAAAATTTATGTATATGAATCATGGATTTATATTGATGACAACATAGTTAAAAGTTTCGGTAAAGTGAGAAGAAAAACAAAAGTATGGAATTTGAACCTGTCCTTTTCTAGTCTGTTTTTTATTGAACATTTTAAATAAAATAGAATTGTAAACTCTTTAAATAAAGTACATACCTTCAACTTTAAGTTCCATAACAAAAAAAAAAACTTTAAAAATAATTTTAACCGAAAAATACACTTAAAAGTTTAAGTTGATTCGGGACCAAAAATAAAGCATTGAAATCAGACTTTTTTCGACAACTTTTCATGGTCGATATGAAAAGTTCCGTTATTTTCTCAAAATGTCTGTTATGCTATCTTAAAGAATAGGCTTTTTATAACAAATATAACGAAAAATGACGTCATTATATTGACATCGATATTTCGGCCTATGGCCTACTACGGAACCACTGTGCAGTGGTTCAATTTTGAGGCCCCAAAAATAGTTTTTCAGGGGCCCCAAAATAAAAAAAAATTATGTCTGATGTTGGAAAATTAAATAACTACATATAGGTATTTATTACTTCAGAACAGAGGCCCCAAGAACTATCAATTCTAAGCTTTAAAATTTTTTATTTTAGGGGACTCTAAATATTTAATTTTTGGGGCCCCAAAATTAATTTTTCAGGGGGCGCACAGTAAAAAAAAAATTATGTTTGATGATGGAAAATCAAATATGTACATGTACATATTACTTCAGAACAGAGGCCCCAAGAGTTATCAATTCTAAGTTAAAAAAAAATTTTATTTTAGGGGTCTCTAAATATTCAATTTTGGGGGCCCCTAGTACAAGTATTTGCTACTTTTATGATAGAAATTTTAAGTAAGTATAGCAAAGTGCATTACGAACATATTAAAACATTAAATTAAACCTAAAAATAAATAAGCCATACAAAAAAAATAAATGGTGTATATGTACTTTTGTTTTTGTATCTAAGCGGCCCACAAATATCAAAGGGGCCCCAAAATTTAGTCTTGCCGCGGGGCCCCGGCAACTCAACGTACGCCACTGATTGCAGAGTTATTTGAGATAAAAATGTTTTTTTCTGTTTTTTTTCTGCTTTTTTTCGGAAGGAATATTTTCGGACCCAAGTCCAAAGCAAGTTTTTGTTAAAAAATAAGAGTTCATACTAAGCATAAATTAAACATTTAGGAAAACAAATTAAAATTTTTTTTTTTTTTTTGATTTTCGAAATAATAACATATACAAAAGGTACCCCGCATCATGAAAAAAACAAGTGAGACATCAAAACAAAGGTCTCTTTAAACCCTAAAGTTTCTTTGAAGTAAAACTGTTTTTGTTTTTTTAAGATTTTAAAAGAAAAATACAAAGTCTAATAACTCCTTGTCCTCCTTTTCTATCTATTTGCCTTAAATTCATGTCCTTTTCGTTTTCACGTTAAAAATTTAAAAACCGTTTGCAAAATGGCAAAGGGTTCTTTAGCCTACTTTTAGATGTTTATGTTTATGTTTGCAATCAAAGTTAATGTCTATCTCTGTATTATCATCAGGTATAAGCCTTTGGGCTTAGAACCAAACTGTCTGCTTATAGAATTTTCAGAATAATGGCTAACGCACAAGAGACCTGTAAAGAAATCATCATATTCATGCGTGATCCTATTTTCATAGAAAAAAAAAAAAAAAAAAACAAAACAAAATAATCAAAATGAACAAATCAAGAGTCGGTCGACCCTTTGTACATCAATAGACGAACGTCTGCCCCAAGCTATTCCGTCTGTTTTTTTTTTGTTTCCTCAATTCATTTCAACTTGTTGTTGGTCGACCTCGGACAAATAATGACTGCTCACATCTTTGTCCTTGGGGACACAATCCCCAAACCCTCGTGTGAGATAGCGGCAGTAAAGTTTTGTACACGTCAAAGGTTATTGAAACCTTTGCTATCCGTATACCGTGCGTCGGTCGTCGTCATAGTCGTTGTCGTATGGTTCCCCCTTAATTTTCAAACTCAAGATAACATTGACACACCAAATCACAGGACATCTCAAAGCTATTTAATGAATTGGATACCAAACAAAAAAGCTCATTCCAAAGAAAAGCTAACTGAAAAAAAAAATCAAAATGGCTACACAGGAAATTCGAAAGAGGAAAATAGATAAAAAAAAACCTATCTACCTCTCACCATCCTGTGTCGCCTTATGACTTTCTTGGATTGGATGGTTGGTTATGGTTATATCGTAAAACGATTTCTTCTGTTAGTTGGATGTAGAATTTATGATTATTGCCCATGAAATGGCATCCATAGCATATTGGCAACAGAATTTCATTTTTTTTTGTGTTAGCTCTTTCCGGAACGTGTTCTAGAATGTATTCTGAAAGAGTTTCGCTTCACACTTCATTGTTGTCATTAGAATTCAACGGATTCTGCTGTATGGAATGCAGCAAATATACGTTAGTGGTTTATTGCTGAGTAAGGATCTTTGGTCAAGTAATAGCAATTTGTTAGGCTGAAAAGTGCATCCTATATCGGTGGATTTGAAATTGCAACTGAAAGTTGCATTATTGTGAGTGCATTGCAGGACTGTGTTGGTAATAACTTTTGTGAGGGTTAAAGACACCCAATTTGATTTACAGACTTTCATCTTAACACTTATGCTATAGAAAAATTTTATAATTTATACGAACAAATAAATCTAATGGGTTGGTGTACTCTTCTGCAAAAAAAAAAACAATAAAAATTGTTAATCTTGTATGATAATATTGCTTAAAGTTGTGTTGTGACTGGAATAGGGTCCAAATAAATAACAGTTTTCACAAAACACTCTTGCAGCCAAAACAATTTTTTTAAACCCGTTAAATCTTTGGTTCCTATTGCTGAATGTAAAGTTATTACCAAATTTCATAAATGTACTATTTTTATAACAGATGAGTGTTAATAATAATTTTCAATTTTCGATACCTTATAAATATCTAAATAACACTCTTCCACCCAATTATCTTTATCTATTACGACCTGCTAAATCCGAATCTGAAGTCAATTTTGTCCAAACACCATCAAAATTTTCAATAAATTGCAATACATTTTATGGTTTTTTTTTTTTAACTTTAGGTACTCAAAATTTTAAGGGTGTTTGGGCAAAACTGACTTTTGATTCGGATTTAGCAGTTCAAAATAGATAAATATATGTGGGCTGGGTTTTAAAGTACTGGCCCTTTTTCTTAAGTCTCTGCGTTTTAAAATATGAATTTTTGAAAAACACCTACTTTTTAAGTTGTATTTTTGGGTGTTTTCAATTTTTAACAATTTTTTGGAGCATTCAAAAAATCTCAAACTTATAGGTTATGGCCATGCGCATGCATGTGCAAAAAATTGGTATTCTAAAATGATGTTTGACCGAATAATGAGAAGAACAAGTTTTTTGTCCCAAGTTTTTTGACCGTTTTAAACCGTTTTTATTTTTATCTTTTTTTCTTCAACAGATAAATGAATGAAATTTGTTCTGTAAATAGATAATAGGCAGGACTATATTTGTGCAATTCAATTTCGTATTCAAAATTTTGAGATAACGGTAAAATAAAGTTCTATTTTTCAACACGTTCTATCTTTTGATGTACCTTCATTTGAATATACATGTGTGCATACCACTCAAAACGGTTCATTTTTTTCAGGCTACACAATGATAAATTTAAAAACTTCAGAAATACCTCAAGAAAAAATTCTTACTTTTTTATTAGGCTTCATAGAAATATGATTGATGCTTCATATAAAAGGTGTAGTAATAACCTGTCAAATAATATAAAATTTATTAATGGTTGTCATATAAAAAAATGATTTAATGGTGTTGGAAGTTTGATTTTTTTTGTTTTTTTTTTTGTATGAAAATTGATTGGGCTCAAAAAATTCTAGGTCTTTTTGTGGATGATGTACAGGCATGATCGATATGAACATTTTGAGTTAGAGCCATTCAGATGGTATACAATTTATTAATAGGCTGTCATATAAAAAATTAGATTTAATAGTGTTAGGAGAAAATAGTTTGATTTATTCACATTTTTCATGAAAATTTCACTGTCGTACCTGGGCAAAACGCTTTATAAATATTTGGAGTTGAGGTCACTTGAACTTATGTATATTGAATTATTCTTTGTTTTCAATAAATTACACGGTGTTACAAAAATGAGGTTTTAAAATATAGGCGGGCGGAGACCTATCACGTTCTGTCGCACTGATTACGAAACGGTATTTAAAAAGTCCCTAACACCCCGAAAATCTGGAGTTACGGGCAAAAAACGGTTTTTTTGACCTTCACCCATTGAAAAAAATCTAGCTTCGTCAAATTAATACCTACCCATTTTCATTGATTTAAAAATTGGAATTAAATGTACAATTTTGCCTTTCGGAAAAGGTATCATTTATTACTGTAAGTGTTGCCGTTGTTTTTTTAATAATTTTTTTTTATTTTGATAATTTTTTTTTTAGAAAACTGCCCCTCCCACCTAAACGGGGGAAGATAGACCCCCCTCCCAAAGAAAAAAAATGTTTGTATTGAGCTCCTCTACAAAAACCCGTTATCAAATCCTGGCGCCCAAGTTATCCTACTACGTGCCGAAACAACATTTTTGTTCTATACCTAAAAGTTCGAATTTCTGTATCTGGGTTGAAATCGAAAATTTTTTTTTCTAAGCCAAATTTAAACTGATTTTCATAAAAAATACCTCGTTTGATTTGGAAATAAATATTATTTTAGAATTTATTTTTAAAACAGCATGTTGTTGTGAAAATTTATACTTTAATTTGATGTCAAAATTGGATAAATGACGAAAAAAATGGAATTTTTGAACTTTGACAGCTTATAAATTCTAGATGGTTTAACCGAGTTACATGTTTTATACATTGTTTAAAAAGGTATATTTATCTCCTATTAAAAACTATAAGAAAATCGAAAATGGGTATTAATTTGACGAAGCTAGATTTTTTTTCAATGGATGAAGGTCAAAAAAAACCGTTTTTTGCCCGTAACTCCAGATTTTCGGGGTGTTAGGGACTTTTTAAATACCGTTTCGTAATCAGTGCGACTAGTTCTACAAAACGTGATAGGTCTCCGCCCGCGTATAGAAAAAATATTAAACTTTGCAATGGTGTAATTTTTGTTTTGTTAAAAAAAATTGATGTATAATGAGAAAAAGGTACTTTTTTAGCTTTTTCTTGTAAATTATGATAGGATTCAAAAAGTTATTCCGTTTTTCTACAAAACATACAGATATAAATATGTCTTAAATAGGTCTTAATTTTTAGGTTAAGTACTTTACTATAAGATTTATTTTCTTATATATACATTTTTTTACAAAAAAGTTGACAAATAAATATTTTGTATTCATTTTTTTTTAACAAAAGCAAACAACGTTATCACTTAAAATTATCGTCGGTAAATCGACTTTACAGACAACCACATTTATTTTGTATACATTTTCTATGATTCTTTATATGAGTTACAAAATGTAAATACTTTTGTATATTTAGCTCAGCTGAGCTTTCCTTGTACAACACTCGGCTTTTCGTTTCAATGGTGTACAGAGGGAGTTAGTTCTAGAAACAAGACTTTTTATTTTAAACCAATAGTATAGTTTAAAATTTGTCTTCATGTGGACCTTTCCTTAAATAAAATCACAACAAAAACATTACTGTTAAAAAAGGAGCCAAGCTCTCCTATGTTTAAATTATGCTGGCACAAAAAGTACTGAGATGTAAAAGTGTACCAAATTCTAAAGTTTGGGTTCAAATTCGTATCAATAAAATTTTGATTGTTCTCTTGGCAATTTTTAAAGTTATTTCAAAAATTGCCAAGTAAACAATCAAAATTTTATTGATACAAATTTGAACCCAAACTTTAGAACTTGGTACACTTTTACATCTCAGTACTTTTTGTGCCAGCATAATTTAAACATAGGAGAGCTTGGCTCCTTTTTTAACAGTAATGTTTTTGTTGTGATTTCACTACTTTTTGCAAGGTATGGCTGTAGAATTGAAAATCTCTATATTTGATGAAAATTCAGTGAAAATGGGCAGTTGCCACGCCCCCTGGCTTAAATTCTCAAATTTTAAATTTTTTCCTTTGTATAAACTACCAGCTCTACTATTCTACCAAATTTCAAGATTCTACAATAGTCAGAAGTGCTCTATAATATTTGATAAAAATTCAGCTGAAATGGGCGGATTCCACGCCCCCTGAATGGGTTGGGGTCGAAATTCTGTGCGCGCGCACTTTTTTACATTATCAAAACGATATTTTTTTACAGCATTTTTACAGAATTTTGATATACAGTATTTTGCCGTACAGAATATTACAAAACAGAATTTTGCATGTCAGTATTTTGTTGATACAGTACTTTGACGTACAGAATTTTGTATTTACAGTATAATGACGTACAGAATTACGGTATTACAGTATTTTGACTCCACAGAATTTTGTCGTACAGAATTTTGACAAGCAGAATTATGACCCGCTCCCCCCCTGAATTGAAAATCTCAAATTTTCGATTTTTCCCTTTGTATACACCACAAGTCCTATCACCGTGTAAAATTTCAAGTTTCTATACGTTAACGGGAAGTTCTCCATAATTTTGATGATCTGTCAGTGAGTGAGTGAGTGAGTCAGTCAGTCAGTCAGTTACGGTTTTTGCGATTTTTGAAGCCCTATATCTCAGAAACTACTCATCGTGAAATTTTGTGAGGAGCTTGGTTTTGACAAGCTCAATAAATGTAGTGAGTTTGAAATTTCTAGCATCTTTGGTGTATAAGTTAGAGGGGGGGTCGAAAATGGCCTGAGTTGTTCCCTGTAAATAAGGGTGTAGTGCCAAAGTTGCTAAAGAACTTGGCTGGGCACTACCGTGCCCCTTGATTATTTCAATTACCTATTTACAGTATTAAATCGGTAAAGATATTAAATTTGTATTAACATTTTTCATACAACAAAAAACCTCTCTTTGAAGCTGTGGCTGATGTTTTTATATTTTTATCATTCATGTCAACACCATTGAAGTCACAATAAAAAGTACGAGTTTTAAATGTATTCTTCTTTAAGAATATTGACAAGATTAAAAGTAATGTTATAGAAAAATATAATGTTATTTCGAGGAATTGAATGTATTTCCATACTTCTAGGAAATTTTAGATGAAATGTAAATATTCCATCCTTATTGGTTTATTTTCTGTTTTTTTTTTTTTCTCTTTTAAAGGGACTCTGCTTGTGGTTAAAATCTATGAAAGATTTTGTGTATTTTTCTAAGTCTCAATGGTTCTTCATGGGAGGTATTCTCTCCGCCTCATTTTGTATCAAAAACCAGACAAGGGAGTGAAAATTTTGTCAAAAGTCCTTGACAAAATGTTCGCACATACTTTTGCTTAAATTTTAATTTTGTTGATACTGGTAGACTGATTGAAGAGACTCTTTAAAATTAAATTGTTCCATGGGATATACATACATATAATGTTTGTTCTTGAAGATTGATATTTAATTTAGTTTGAAATTGATTTTTATGTGCTGTAGTTGGAGAAATATAGTGATTCTCTTGTAATTTTAGGTCTAGTTTCCTGAACCATCATCTCTCATTGTTTGCAGCTAAAGCTTTGATCTTCTTTTCAAATCAAGAAATCAGTCAAATTTGTAATCAAAAAAACCATTCTTTTCTTCTATTTCTATAGGAATTTGATGAATTTGATAAAAAGTAGAAAAAAAAAAACAAATTCAAATCATTCCAATTTAAAAGTTGTAAGCTTACACAAAACAAAACAAAAAAAAATAGCCTTTTGTTACAATCGGAAAGACACTGTATATAGTTGCAGTAAAAACCTTCCTTGTATATTCGTTATCCTCCAGACAGCAGGACACAATAGCCATTTGTTGCTGGTTGCACAAATTGAAACAGCCCAACTGCCAATTTACCTTTTTAATGGAAGGACGACATCGGACCAAGAACTAATAGCAATTTATTAAAGTGAATCAACTTGGAGAGAAAGTCCTTAACAACAAACTATACCTACTTCTACTTTTTTTTTTCCAGGATATGCCAAGCCATATCGTCATTAACTAAAGTAACCTTTAAAGTTTGGAAAGTTAGTGAATATACACGTACGATACCAAACCGACTGACGACGAGGGAGAAAATGCATCAGCATGGACAGGACACAGTATCTATACCAAACCATGCCTTCATCGTCATCATCATCATCATCGAGTCTCAACATAGCCAGAGTCGGCAGCATATCAAACCAGGATTTGCCCAGACACTGATACGCTTTCACCAAACACTCACAGTTGTGGCCATTTTGTGCTCCTTGGAAAAGTCGTCAGACAGAGACCTGTCGTTTCCTATACGAGTATATGTAATACTCTTAGACTTTGGGTGCTTCTATGATTTTCATATTCTGCTGGTTCTGATGCCACTGATGCTGGGCTGTGCTGCTGCAGCTGTAGGCAATAATTTGGTAAGTTTCCTTTCATGGGAAACGCTATAATAAAGTCCTTGTTGAAAATTGCACAATTTTCCATTAACCACTTGAATACTGTACTCGGGCTGGTTGGTGGGTGCTTCTCTCTCACTCGTTGGTAGTCGTCTGCTTGTGTGTGAATTTTTGTGTGGCTGAGAAAGTTAGAAACTTGACGAAACCAGACGATGGAGATTTTTTTTTGTTTTTGGGAAAAATGAATTTCTTAAGGATCAAAGTTGAAAAATTTGAAGTTTTTGGTTTTTGTTTATCTTGATTTTTTAATACAAATTAAACGACTTTAAAAAATACAGAAAAAAATACGAATTAGTAGGAAAGTTTTTTCAAAATCCTTCATCTTCATCTTTTCAATAACTACTGTTTTCGTTTCTCATGCAAATCCAATGCTTTTAGGAGATTTTTTCAACAATTTACATTAAAAAAAACGCATACGACAAATTTAAATATAGCCACGTGCATTTTTGATTCTGTATGAAGTTTTCTATTCAGCTCTTTTGTTTAACTTATAGTTTCCATAAGGCAGATAATATTTTGAAAAAAAAGATGCCATTAGCGCACACAACAATTTTTGGTTTCAATTTAAAACTAAAACAAATAAATTTTCCGGCTGTATTTTAATTAACTCATCACTCTATCAGTAAAAAAACTGCCTTTATTAAAATTTAAATGGAAATGGATTAATTTCGACTCGCCATTTAGAAATAGGGTAACTTCGGGCATTATGGCGCACCGGGCATTATGGCGCACCTCTCAACTACCATACTTCCAATACTCACTTTTAAATAAAACCAATGCAGAAACTTTGGCCTTCGTCGAACACTAGCCTTGTGACGATCGCAGGTCAGTGCTATTATTTTTGTGCCAAACAAAAAAGAAAACAAAAAAAAAAATACCGGTTCTGGGTTCCAATATAATAAATCTTTGTTTTTGTTTGTGTGTATCTCGGTAAGTATACAGTGCACGTGTTTGTTGTAAAGAGTGAAACGCAGAGTACAGTTTTGGTTTGGTTATATCACTTGTTATATTTTAACTGAAGTAAGAATTGTGTTTAGTTTTTGGAGTTTTGTGAATATGTGTATATTTTGCAATATGGCGCAGATGCAATAAGGGCATTATGGCGCTATATTATACCCGACTGCGCCATAATGCCCTTATGTAAAACTAATTTCAAAAGTAACTCTGCATTTTTTTTAATTTGAAAATAACCTCAATTTAACGTTAATTTTATGAAACTTATTAACAATTATATTTCAGAAATGCTGAATATACGTAAAAAAAGTAAAGGGTTCCGAAGTAAATGGGGTTCGCCATATTGCCCGTACATAGGGCAATATGGTTTTTTTTGGACTATTTTTTAATTAATTTATTTTTTGTTAAAAAGCTTGAATTTTTATTCTTAAATAATTTATTTATGTTACGTTTTTATGAAATTTAATTAAAAAAAATGATTGAAGTAAAAATTGTAGTCCGTAGTAAAGATATTTGAGTTTGTGCTTAGGTATGCCATAATGCCCTAATTTACCCTACCCCTTTTTTTTGTAGGTCTCGTAACAAAAAATTGAACTCTAGATAACAATTAGATATGACATTACTATGATGACGAATGCCAAAAAGTGAGTCTCGCAACTATGACCTTCTCTCATCGAATTTCATACTTGAATTTTTTATATGTGCACTTTTGTAATATATTGCTTAAATCAACAAAACGTCATTGTTTCACATATTTATCGCAGGATTGAATATAGCCTTTTTTAAGGAAATTTTGGAAAAACAGGTTTTAGATCTTAATTTTATTTACTTAAATTTAAAATTTAATTTAAATGACAAATTTTTGGATTAAATTTTTTTTTTTTTGAAAAATCAATTTTTTAAAACGCATAAATCAATACTTCTGAAATTTTGTTTTAATGTGTGGATTAAAAAATTTGTGTTCTATTGTCTTCCTGCCAACTTTTTTTTTGAAAAGTTTGAAAATTTGTATAGGTACTTCATTTGAAGGCTACGCATTGAAACCATTTAAAAGTGTTCGAAAACCTTGTACAATTTTAATATTAAAATAGTTTGTTGCAATCAGCTTAGTAGTCTGCGAGAAATTTAGAAATTTAAAAAACCGTTCTATTGCGGGTACCTTTAAACAATGGCACTAAAAAACATTTTTACTTGCACTCGTACAGAAAATAAAGTTGAGATTTGACATTAACCGTTTTTTTTTTTTTTTTTTAATCCGATTTACACTTAAACTGCTCGATTTCAACGAAACTTTTTGTAAGAAACCATTAATATAATTTTAATATAAGCCAAAAATAAAATTTTGAAAAAATTAACTTTTTGGATTTTTAAAAAAATTTTGAAATTTTTTTTTAGAAAAATCAAATTTTCTAAAACGGGACAAAAATTAATGTTGATTAATGATTTCCTCAAAATGGCATAGGTACTAATTTTATTATAAAACTTTTTTTTTCCAAAAAATCATTTATAAAAAAATTATTTTTTTTTTTAAAACGGATCTAACGATATTTTTTAGTTTTTTTGAAGTGAAAACTTCTTTAGTATCGTAGTGATTTGAAACAAGATGAAACGAAAAAGCGACAGGAAGAATCAATTGATTATAACTTTTTTGTTTCAATAGATAGATAAATGAATGATGAATGATTTATACTGTAGATAGGTAATTAAATAAACTATAATTGTGCAAAATTTCAATTAATTTCATATTCAATATCCTGAGATAGCGGTAAAAAGATGCTCTTTTTCGAAACACGTTATACCACACAAACACACAACAAGTTACACAATCTTAAATTGAAAAACTTAAAAAATACCTCAATACACTTGTGGAGATTTGTTTGAAATTTCTTGGCTTTAAAAAAATCTTACTTTTTTTGTAGGCATGGTAGAAATATGAATGATACGTCATATTAAAGGTGAAATAAGCTTTAAGATGATATAAAATTTATCATTAGTTGTAATTTAATAGTGGAGTAACTAAAGCTCAAAAATTGGCAATATTAGGGAACCCGGCCGAACAGCTTAGATTTTGATGATCTTTTTTTCAAACGTCGGTAATTAAAAATACTTTAAAGTCTATAGATTAAAAATTGCCTGTGTTGCCGTTTTGATTTTTTAAA
This sequence comes from Episyrphus balteatus, assembly GCF_945859705.1. Lineage (NCBI taxonomy): Eukaryota > Metazoa > Arthropoda > Insecta > Diptera > Syrphidae > Episyrphus > Episyrphus balteatus. The sequence goes on along the minus strand of NC_079134.1, from coordinate 143,461,772 downwards.
TTTAATTGAAGATTTTTGTGAACAAAAACAAATTTTTTTCAAAAATTTTTCTTAAATTTCATAAATTAATTGATGCCAAAAGATTGTCTAGGAAATTCAAGGAAAAAAAATATATGGGAGTGAGGGACAATCTTCCATAGTTCAAGCGATAGATGCAATTTTCTTATTAATTGACTTCAAACACAAAAAAAAAATATTTGAACACAACGGCAACCCCTACAATATTCAAATAAACATTTTTTAAAAGCTAGAAGCTTAGTCATATATGTAAAATTAAAATTAAGTTAATTGAATGAACGGCTTTTGAAAGAATGGTAATTGAACTCAGATTTTTGAAAAAAAAAAATTATTAAAAAAATTTTAACATGTCGTTTTTTAAACTTGGTCGTAATATAAAATGCATTTATTTTCAAATTTTTTTGGCCGCATTTATTATGATTTCAAATTATAAAAGGAAATGTCAATATGTATTACGGTTTATGAAAAAAATTAAAAAGTATTTCATTTTCGAAGAACTTTTTTTAATAAAAGTTTTGAAAAAAAATGTAACTTATTTTTTTTTTAAATGAATAAACATAAAATTATTTTTTATTCATTTAATAACCCTTATTGTTGAAAGTTAAATAGCAAAAATTTAAAGTTCCTATTTATCACAGTCTTTGAGAAAATTAATTATTTTAATGCAAACATTCAGTTTTAATAAAAAAAAAAACCATTGAAATTGAAGTTATTTTTCCTTTTTTTTTTTCAAAAGTGTACCTTTTTTGCTTCGAAATTCAACTGATAATATTTATGGCCAAAAATTTTTTTTAAATAAATTCATATTTTATTAGAAAAAGTGTGGAAAAAAGTCATTTTAAATTTTTCTAATAACATTTTTTTTTCAATTCTGAGTTTGAGGACCATTTTTTCAAAAAGTCTTGATTAAATTTAGTGGATTTAAATTTAAGAGATAAGAATGAGCTTCTGGCTTTTTAAAAATGTATTTTAAAATATTGTAGGTGTTGCCGTTGTTTTCAAAATATTTTTTTTGTGTTTGAGGTCAGAATGTTAGAAAATTGCATTTATCGCTTAAACGATGGAAGATTGTCCCTTACTGCTTTTTATATGTATATTTTCCTTAAATTACCTAGAGAATCTTTTGCTATCATTTGTTTTATGAAATTTAAGCAAAAAAAATGGTTTATTTAAAAAAAAAATTAATTTTAATTTTAAAAAACAATACGGCAACACCGGCAATTTTTAATCTATAGACTTAAAAGTATTTTTAATTACCTACGTTTGAAAAAAAAATCGTCAAAATCAGAGCTGTTCGGCCGGGTTCCCTAATAATTTGCTTTAGTTACTCTACTATAAAAAAATAAATTAAATGGTGTTAGAAGAGAAAAAAGTTTTTTTTTTTTTTGCTTCTTTAATGAAAATTGATTTGGTTCAAAAAATCTAGCTCTTTTTGTAGATGTTGTATAGACATGGTCAATATAAATTTAGCTGACACAAAAAGCTTTCAGATGGTATAAAATTTATATAGGTTGTCATATAAAAAAAACATGGATTTAAAGGTGATAGAATAAAAAAGAGGTAGATTTTTTCCCTTTTTTTTTTGCAAGAACATTTTTTTAAGGTCTCACTTCTACCACGTGTGTGAATTGCACACATGATTTTTTTGTTTGTTTTTATATACCTACCTACAATAATTAGATTAACTTAATTTCTATATAAAAAGTCCTAAAAAGTCAAGCAACTTGAACCCTAAGAGCAAGTACGTGCGACCCAGTCGTGCATTTTATATAATTCACCTGACAGGAAAAAAACGAAGATTTTAAGCAAGCATTGTATTAGTATTTTTTCACAGGTTTTATTCGCCTTATTCGACTGATCTAATATAAAGTTTTACAATTTTACTGAATTTTTATGTACAATACTTCTAAACAACTTGTTGGAGTTTCCACAACTGATTTTTTTGAAAGTCGAGTACTTTCGGTCACCCTAATTTACATTTTATAAACAAACTGGCATTTGTTTTTTTCTTGAAACAATTGACTAGTGTATTTTTTACCTACATATGTTATTATAAAAATATGTAGTTACAATTCAATAAAATAATTTTTTGCTTACCATTTTTTTGTTGTGAGAAATTTTGATTTCAATTTTTAAATTCGTTTAATATTTTTTTTTTCATTTCAAAATTGGAAGTTTGGTTTCTTGATGAAATTTGGAAATTTACAAAAAAAAAACACAGCAAACAAATATAGGTACAAACGAATGGAAGCAGTGTTTTTTATATTCGCTGTACTTAGAAGCAAGGGGCTATCGTTGTTATTATTTCTAATGAAAACAATCTCTCAAAGATCATTTAGTATGAAATTGTTTTTTGCAATTATCTAGGTGCTGTATATTTTTCTTTTCAAAATTTGGGCCAAAATATTTTTATTTTGAAAAAGTTAAAGAAATGAATATTGACAATGCTTTGTTTCACTTATCCTTTTTTTCCAACATTTCTTAAAAAACAATACTTTATCGAAAATTTAAATAATTTGGAGAAATTCATCTTTTCCCTTTCATCATCATATCATACAAAACATGGTCCTCATGGACTTCTCAACTCACCAGCCAGCCCCAGCATCACAACTGTGTATCTTTTTATTCTTAACCAATTTTTGAGTGGGCAAAAATCCCTTACAAATCTCACAAAAGTTTAACACAACACAATTACGATGGAAATTATTGTTATATCGTCCCTTCGTTGTTGCTATGTCGTGTCTTTGTTGCTGTCGATGTTGGGTATTTGAGATGTTTTTGTTATTGGAGGTGCTGCACAACTTGTATCTAATTGCAACGATAGATTCGTTCAATTCTTTCACCCTAACTCGCTGAATGGCAGTGAAACAAGTTTGGCTTCTGTAGCTCGAGGCTTTTTCGGTATAAAACCAAGCTCTCTTCGATGAAATTTCGGTTTATTTTGCGATGGAATGGAAAAGCCCTTATCGAAGTAAATTGGCAAAATCTTAAAGACAACACCATGTTGCCGGAACAAGTTTACCGCATGAAGCGGAACCGAACCATTCGATGTGTATACCTACGAGAAAGTCAAGATGGCGAGAGTATCGAGCTATTCCCGTACTTCTGATATTGTACATTAAAATGGAGGAACCAACGTTATAGAAGCAGCGTTTGTTGTGCAATAACGCTCAAGTGCAGCTAATTAGCATTATGTTGTTTTTTTTTTTTTCTTGTTGTTTGTTTTTATTGTTACTCTATTTTTGGGGGGATATAAAGTACATCATGAAGAACGACAACAACAAGGGTGTAGTGGAGTTTTCGAAAAGTTTCCTCAGAATACGATATTGGAAGTTTTAAGGTCCTCCGCACTTACTGACTGACTATAACTGGTACGGGTACGGTATACGTACTTACTAGTTGGCTAAATGAGCGGTTTTATGGTGTTGTAGTAAAATATTTTGTAATCGCTTTTGAGTGGTTTTTGATGAAGTTAATTAATGACGTTGTTGTAAAATGGGGGGGGGGGGGGGGGGGCTTTTAGAAATATGGTGTGTTATTGTTGTGGATTTTAAGATGCTTTTAAGTCGTCAACAGTTATGTTAGAGTTTAATGGAATTGTTTATGTTGTTTTTATGGAGTTTTTTAAAGTTGTTGTTGTGAAACATTATTTTAGTTTCGTAATCTTTACCTTAAGAGAGGTTGAAGACAATATGTGTCGTATGTTCGAAGTATAACTTATTTATTTTTATTTTTGACAGCCACCACAAAAAAATGACGCTATTTTCTCCCATTCCATGACTCTCGCACTTTCGCAGTGCGGCAAAAATTTCAATTAAAAATAAACTATTAGAGATACAAAAATCTTCTATAGCTTATTTGAAAGATAATAACCTAAAGTGAAATACATTTGAAGGATTTTAAAAAATTCCATCTTTTAATAGGGTAAATAGGGGTAAAACAAAATTTCAAAAAATTGTCTATTTTCTAAACGCGACAATGTAAAGAGTTGAATTTTTTTTTAAATCAATAGATAAATGTATTGCAAGACTGACAATGGTATTGAAAAAATTCTAAAAAATTTCAAAACCAAGCTAATAATGGTTTTCTAAAACTAAACATGAGGTAGACCTTTGACAAAGTAGTGATTATTGCTAGGGGAATTTTTTTTTGATAATTTGAAAAACGTCATTCGAAAAAAGTTAGGGGTCTGATACGGGTTTTTTTTAAGTCTCTGCGTTTCGAAATATGAATTTTTGAAAAAATTACCTACTTATTTTGGAGTATTTTTGGGTGAGTTTTTATTTTTTAAAATTTTTTGTAGAATTCAAAAAATCTCAAGCTTATAGAACTTGTGGTCTATGATTGTGAGCATACATGTGCAAAAAATTGGTATTTCAAAATGGTTTTTGATCGAATAACGGGAAAAAAAAGAGTTTTTTGTCCCAAGTTTTTTGACCTTTTTTAACGTTTTTTTTATTTTTTGATTTTTTTCTTCAACAGATAAATAAATGAAATTTATATTGTAGATAGATAATAGACAGAACTATATCTGTGCAAAATTTCAATCAATTTTGTAGTCACAATTTTTAGATAACGGTAAAAAAAAGTTTTATTATTCAACAGGTTCTATCTTTTGATCTAAAGCAAATACAAATTTGATTTAACTTTATTGAGCATCCTGATGATGTTAACTTTAATTTTATATATCACACATAACTGTACATTCACTACAAGCTACACAATGTTAAATTAAAAAACTTGCGAAATACCTCAAAACACCTGTGGAGATCTGTTGATCATGAACAGCCACCAGTGTGGGAAGTACCGTGTAATCTCAGTTTGGAATTTCGACATGGTTGAAACGTCATATGAAAGGTGAAATTATAAGCTTTTACATGATATAAAATTTTGCATAGGTTGTCTAAAAAAATTGAATTAATAGCGTGAGCTGAGAACATAAAAATTATATCCTTTTTTTTGCTTTTTTTGATGAAAATTTATCGAGTTCAAAAAATTCTATCTCTTATTGTAGACATGATCGATATATATATTTTGAGCTGAAGCAATAAGCTTTCAGGTGGTATAAAATTTATTATGATGGAAATGATTTTTTCACTTTTTTCATAAGAAATGATTGTTTTTAATAAATTATTTTAATACTTTTTGCGCATTGTAAAAATTTAAAAATAGTTTTATTATTTAGAAGAAATATTTGGCTTTTTAATGGTATAATTTTTTTTGTAAGCTTTTAAAATATGATTGTTTAAAATAAATAAAAGCTTCAACTGACTCATTTTAAAAGCACGATTTCTTACGGCGTTATCATGTAAAATCATCGTCCATAAACCAGCTTTACAGACAACCTCTTTTTTTCAAAATTTAAAATATTAACTCTTTTTCTTTAACATATATGTAAATAGTTTTTAACTGGGCTTTGTGTATAGTTAATATATAATACCAAGAAAGATAGAAAATCTAGTACCGACAGAGTTAGAAAAATAATTTCATGAATTGTTATGGAATTCCACCCTCTTCGCACATACTTGATTATATCACAAATATTGCTTAAAATTTTATAGCTTTTTAAATTAAAAATAATCATTTAGTTTCATTTTATCACTTTTTTTAAAAGAAAATTAAAAAAGTACTTAAAGTTGTTTTTAAAATTACAAAAACGTTTCATAAATGTTTTTTTTCGAGATAGAGAATGCCCTTAGATTTCTTGTTGCTAATAAAGACTTTTTAGGAATTTTAATTATAAAAATTGTAGTTGTAGGTGCGTTTTTGTATAGGTATAACAAATATAAAAAAATAAAAAAATAAAATTTGTATGCCATTCTGAAGAAATAATCAATCCACATATAAAAAAACTTAGTTTCAAGATTTTTCAGAATACAAAAATTAGGTAGGTACATTTAAAATAAAAATCAAAATTCATATTTTTGAAGTTTTGTCTTAGTTTATTTTAATCGTTTAGGAGAAAGTTAAAGGTTAACAACTGTCTAATAAATATATATTTTTTTAATTTCAAAAGTGAGAACTTATTTCCCATATATAATGGTCAAGTTCAGAAACGTTAGTGACTAAACATTTAGTTAATTTCTCGTTCTCTGATTGGTCAACTGTCAAAAAAATCCTTCCAATTTAGGTAATTTTATTGGAAAACTGAGTGGACAGTTAGGCAAGAAAATTTTCCCTAAACCAGGGATGGAAAATGACATGTTTTAATTGTACTGAAAATTTTATTTGTATTGGGTGCAATTGTATTGAAATATATGTTTCATATGAGAAATTAATTTAAAATGTAATCAAAGTGTTATATTTGCAAAAACTCTTAAGTTTTCTATATACATTTCGTTATTTTCTGTGTAAAAGAGTAATTTTTGTTTTATTTCGGTAAAAAATATATATGGGAAAAAGTTATTCACAGAAGACTGTAATGAGACATTACATAAGCCTACACCACATACTCCATACATCACGTGAGTCATACTGATAAGCCTGTGTGATGTGGACGATCGCATTACAACAACAGTATTGTTCAATTATCTTTAGATAATTTGGAAGAACAAATAAATAGCGACGCTAGGTAACTTTGATCCCTTGCAAACATAACCGTAATTACTCAGAGATTGTGTTTTATGACACACATCTGTGAGCAATATGGCTGTTATAAAGGGATGTATCGTATCTTGCGTCGTTATCTATTTGTACACTTATTTTTAGTTTAGAATCCTAAGAAAACTAGTGATAAGATAATTTAAGTAGATGTAAATGTATTTGTAAAATAGAGATAAGATATAGTTATAGAGTAGAGTAGATTTAATTTGAATAAAAGAGAATACTTATTACCACCAGATTGATCGGTTGTGTTTTTCGTTATCCTGCGGTTTGTCGATTTTTTCATGGTGACCCCTAGTGTTTTATCGAGCACACAATATTAATAAAAAAAAAAAAAATGTTCTAAAGTGCGTGTAGTCGAAGTTTAATAAGGAACAAGTCCTTATAAGTTCGTGTTTTGTTTCTTTCTTCTCCAAGTGTTCAGCGTATAAATTAAAAATATGTCTCTTGTAAAACTCCAATATATTATCGGGCAACATATTTTAAGCTTAAAAAGGGAAATGCTTGAGGCCAGCCTTGAGGAGAGAGGGAAGCAATTAACTGAATGGAAACTACAACTGGACCACTGGGATTGGCTGTTTGAGGAAACCGACTCAGATTTACGAGCCAGTGGTAACATGCAATACTTTAGGACGAACTGCGCTGCAAAGGTAAGAAACAATATACAATCGGGTAAGAACCTTTGGAGTAAATTAAATGAGGCTTCAAAAATAAGTAAGGTGTCGAGCAAAGTGATTAGTAGGTTCAAACGAGCCATTAAAAACTTTGAGGAAGTTTTGGAGGACTTCCTAACAGGCACTGAAGGCTTAAGTTCTCTTCTTAGGGCAAGAGATTGCGCCGAACAGTTATCTGATGAATATGTGTCAGAAACTGGATCGGAGGATGAGACAACAGAACACCTCAAATTTTTAATTAAAAAATCCGAAAGAATTCTTACTAATTCAGTTGGGGATTATTCTTCTTTTAGAAACATCCTAAGTATTTCAGATACATATCTCTCATATATGCGAGAAGAAAAAAGGAAACTAGTTCCTTTAGAGGAAATTGCACCTCAAGGGACATTACTGAGAAACTGTACCTTTGGTAAAAGAAGCGGGAATTTTGCATCCAATTGCCCTTCTATAGAAACTTCAGACACAGCTTCAAATGAAGAGTGTGAAAATACAAACTTTACATTTGGTTCCAAAACGCAACTCTCGAATGTTCGAGAAGAGTGTATGTTGTGGAAACCCCTTGTAGAGTGTTCTTCTCAAGAGTCAGTAGAAAATGATTTTGACTTGAGAAATCCTGAAAAAGCTACAGAAGAAAAGCGTTTTGTTTTCGAAACCCGCCAAACCAAGCTCTCAAATATTGCAGAAGTTCAAAGGAAAAAGGTTCCTTTGGAGGATAGCTTATCTCAAGTTTTAAAAGCCCATCAAGAAAAAAAGCCTATTTTAAAGGCATCTTTACCTTCAATCGATAATTGCGCTATGGGATGTGATTCCTTTCATTTCACTCATCAATGTGCCAAATTTATTAAATTGAGCTACAAGAAAAAGTTGAAGAAGTTAATCGCAAATAAACTTTGTTTCAAATGTTTGAAAGGCAAACATTTAAGCAAAAGTTGTGGCGAAGGTTCTTGTGATATTTGCAATGGCAATCACAATACTTTGCTTCATGCAGAAAAAAAGGTTCCTAGTACGGAAACTGAGATTATCCTTAGTGATTCGTCATTTGAAGAAGAGCACTTACTTTCGAGCGAAGCATGTTCTTACGAAGAACAACATGACGTGAATCTTCAAACTAATAAAAAACTTGTATCTTCCAAAGCGGAGGAACATGATGTGACCCTTGATGGTCCTTTGGTGAATGAAAAGCCAATTTTCAGTAAAGAAGTAAACAGGATCCTTAGTGATCCAATCGAAATTAAAGTTCTACCGATTTCGAACTATGAAGATTCCGATAAGGAAGAAATTGAAAAGGTCGAAAGGGTAGATTCCCTATTGATTTGTTCTAAAACAAAACAAAGTATGATCTTTGGTAATCCAAGTGAGACTCAAGATCTACAAATTTCAGAATTAAATCTGATATATAATGAAAACGAACTTGATGGGATTGCTTACCCATCAGCAGTAGAAATAGGTTCTAGTTGCTTAAGTTCTGATGAACAAGATTTTATAGTTAATGTTCCAATGGAAACTCAAACTCTAAAATTAATAGGAACATTTATTAATTCCCTGAGTAATTGTACGATCAAGGAATTCAAGGATTCCGAGGAACAAAAAGTGAAGAAAATTGTAAGTGTTCCAATTTCAAAAGTAAATGTACGAAAGGGATTATTTAAAAATAAACACAGTAAAATGCTGAAAACAAAATATGATGTTTTTAAAGAGTATTTTTTTGATAATATTGATCAAAACCTTCAATTTTTATTTAAAATAAATTTAAAACATAAAATAAACATTGAAATCTCCAATTTTACAAGAGTTGGTGTTTTGAAATACTGCTTAAAAAGTCTTTCTTACACTAACCTTTTTTATTCGAAAATAAATGAAGATCTTCCTACGTATTCTGTCAAGATTTCTAAACAATATTTTGGTATGTCCAAGGAAATCATTATGGAATGGAAATTATTGTTGTACGATAATCGTTATTTGCTTGTTGTGATTTTAAATAAGAAATCTTTCCTTTATCTTAAAATTATAAAATGGCTTACTATACGTGGAAAATATTGTACTAATAAATCGAACAATAAAGTAGGAATACGAGTATGTCCTCAAAATAATTTTAATAATTTTATTAAAGGTGTTTTTCTAACTTTCAAAATACTTATTTTAATTTCAGGCTTCCAGAGAATGTTCATTGTTTATTTTAAATCATGTAGTAATATACATTTCCACTTTTCAGGATCCCAAGCGCAGTGTAGAAGCATTGAACTTGAAACAGGAAAGTTCATAGTTACCTTGCATCCTCAAGGCAATTATTTAAATATGAACCATCACAAATCAAGATGGTTAAGTCTGATTCCAAAAGATTTAAAAGGAATCTTAAATTTTAATAAAATTAATGACACTTTGTCGTTTTATTTAAATGAAACTAATTCATTTCAAAAAATTATTTATACCTATGCCCTGGGAAAGTGGCAGGGAATCAAAGAATATCTTTGGCTAAATTGGCCTCTATCCCACACTAGACGCAAGGACAAGCAATGGGACTTCGACAAATTCAAGTACATTGCTCGTCCTTTTCCTAGGAAGGTTACAAAACAAGTTATATATTTATAACTGAAAAATATATCTCGCATTTATGAATTGAAATAAATTGTAGTCAATATTGTTAGTATAAATTAACTGAACAATATAATATTCAATTTAATTATAAAAAGTTGTATAGTTATTTGAAAAAGAAATTAAAATATGTCAAACAAAACATTTAAAATTGTATAACATATTATAATGTTTAAGAAAAATATCTTGTTTATGATTTCATTGATGTAGTACATGTTGAGAACAATAAATTCATGTAGGAGTAGGTATTTCGTGTTTTTATAAAAATTTATAAGTATTTTGGTTTCCTAAGTTCATGTTCCAAACAGGTTCAAAATGTAAAAAAATCGGTCTAATTCACTGTAATATCTTGAATAATTGAAGAATTTATAGACTTTACTAAAAAATTGTTTGAATTAAAATATTGTAAAAATTGTAAACTGGCATTATTTATTAAGTTTTATAATAAGAAGAAATATAATAACATTATCTTAGAATTACACCTAAATTTACCGTCGAACCGAAGGAAGCATTGGACGGACCAAAAAACAACTACTATGGACTATGGAATTGGTATAACTACAAGAGTTGAATGGTTGATTCAGTGAAATTGTATGCTGATGTGATATCACCAGTGAGTGCAGTGGAGTATTTGATAGAATCATCTAGGATTTACATACTGATAAAATTCGAATCCAGTAAAGACGAATGTTCAAGAGATGATGACCTTGGTTTGCTCCCAATTTTCCAGTAATACCACACTTGCTTAAAAGACTTAATCACCCTTGATCGATATTATGACAAGTTTAAATGGTAAATAAACGACAATGAAGAATGTTGGATATAAATAATGACAAGGGTCTTATTTATCGACTATTCAAATCCCGATCGATGTACCATTGGCAACCAGATGTTAGCACTTGCATATCCTAGCAATCGGATTGAGTTCTGAAAGAAGAAAATACTGACACCGTTTTTAGCATATGGAGTCAAGGACTCTCGCAAAAACGGCATATGAAGACATCACGGTGCCTCCTTGAAGTAAAATTAAAATAGGATGAAACAACTCTTGAAGATACTGGTGAACAATCTCAAATCGTTGTATCCAGTTGATATATCTTGCAGAAGCACCACTTGCGGCATACAGCATCGTCATAAAAGCGAATCCTACCACAATAATTCTACCAATTTCCAACGACGACGTTTCTGAAGATCAGCATAACCCTAACACCATTAAATTGCCACATTTTCAATGATGCCAATGGCGGGAGTATGTTCAATTATCTTTAGATAATTTGGAAGAACAAATAAATAGCGACGCTAGGTAACTTTGATCCCTTGCAAACATAACCGTAATTACTCAGAGATTGTGTTTTATGACACACATCTGTGAGCAATATGGCTGTTATAAAGGGATGTATCGTATCTTGCGTCGTTATCTATTTGTACACTTATTTTTAGTTTAGAATCCTAAGAAAACTAGTGATAAGATAATTTAAGTAGATGTAAATGTATTTGTAAAATAGAGATAAGATATAGTTATAGAGTAGAGTAGATTTAATTTGAATAAAAGAGAATACTTATTACCACCAGATTGATCGGTTGTGTTTTTCGTTATCCTGCAGTTGTCGGTTTTTTCAAGTATACAGATAACAAAAGACCAACAACATAACAAAACATTGTGGTGGATTTTTTCTGTGTCTTACAATTCACATCATGTTACTACAAAAATAAACATAAGACACCGGATAAAATCCAGTACAAATTAGAGATGCGCAAAACAGTTCCAAAGCCGGAACGAACATGGAACGGTTCTTTTTTCGGTCGGAACTAGTTCCTGGAACTAGTTCCGCGGAACTATCAAGAATTTGAGTTTTTTTTCAGGAAAATGCACCAAAAAAAGAAATAGTATGATATTGAATATTTTTTCCTTCTAGTTCCTGGAACTAGTTGAGTGGAACTATCAAGAATTTGAGTTTTTTTTTAGGAAAATGCACCAAAAAAAGAAATAGTATGAAATTGAATATTTTTTCCTTCTAGTTCCTGGAACTAGTTCCGCGGAACTATCAAGAATTTAAGTTTTTTTTTTAGGAAAATGCACCAAAAAAAGAAATAGTATTAAATTGAATATTTTTTCCTTCTAGTTCCTGGAACTAGTTCCGCGGAACCAGGGTTCGGACTTCAGTTTCAAAATTTCGAAGCAAATTTGAAAAAAAAGTGAAGTAGATCCCAAATTTCGGAAGTAGATTTGAAAATTAAACTTTCAGAACATTTATTTACAAAAATTTATTCTAAAAAAATTATTTTTCAACAAAATTATTTTTCTTTACTTTTTTTATTATGATCTTTTCTAAAAAACCTTTCTCATCTAGTGGTTGTAACTGTGCTTGGGGTAAAACGGTTAATTCAGCATAATCTAACAAATTTTTGAGCAGGAATTCTCCAAAATCAGTCAAAATTACTTTGATAAACTTTATTTATATCTTGAATTCGAAGAATAATTGACCTCCATTCATCATTTGAGATTTCAGTTGAGCTTTTTTTTCTCAATGCCTCGACCAGATTTTAAATTGAAGTTAAATCCCTTTCTTTAAATTTATTATTTGAAAAATATTTTTCAATCAAGAAATAGAAGTAGATCCTGAAAAAGAGAAGTAGGGAAGTAGATTTTATTTTTTTCCCAAAATCGAAGTAAATCTACTTCGATCGAAGTAAAGTCCGAGCCCTGCGCGGAACTATCGAGAATTTGAGTTTTTTTTCAGGAAAATGTATCAAAAAAAGAAATAGTATGAAATTGAATATTTTTTCCTTCTAGTTCCTGGAACTAGTTCCGCGGAACTATCAATAATTTGAGTTTTTTTTTTTAGGAAAATGCACCAAAAAAAGAAATAGTATGATATTGAATATATTTTTCTTCTAGTTCCTGGAACTAGTTCCTGGAACTAGTTCCGCGGAACTATCAAGAATTTGAGTTTTTTTTTAGGAAAATGCACCAAAAAAAGAAATAGTATGATATTGAATATTTTTTCCTTCTAGTTCCTGGAACTAGTTCCGCGGAACTATCAAGAATTTTTTCCTGATGGAAGACATGAAACTGGAACTATTAATGTAGTTCCATGTCCATGAGCATGATTCATAAGAGTGTATTTGTGGTTTTGGTTTGTGAATTTTTGACGTTCAACTCGTTCGCATCCATGTGTGTTGGCTTTGGATGAGAATTCTATGACATGCGTGTGTGTATTGTGTATTTCAAACAGAGTCAGAGACATGTTCGCTTTCGTTTTGTTTCTTGTTCCTCTTCTTCTTTCTTTCTTTTGTGTGTGGCTGTGTCGGAACGATGGAACTGTTTAAATTAATTTTGTGGAACGAGTGGAACTAGTTCCGAGTGAGGAACTAGTTCCAGGAACTATTTGGCTCCGGAACTACCCATCTCTAGTACAAATCGAGTCGTGCTTGAGTTGGAAAAGTACCAATCAGGTGTACAGAGTGCTTCTCCGCTTTTTGAAAGAACTAGGTTCCAGAAGTGGATTACCAGGTTCTAAAATTAGTGACGTCTGCTATCTCAGACTGTAGTTTATAGTGACGTCTGCTATCTCAGATTGTAATTTATAGTGACGTCTGCTATCTCAGACTGTAGTTTATAGTGACGTCTGCTATCTCAGATTGTAATCTATAGTGACGTCTGCTATCTCAGATTGTAGTTTATAGTGACGTCTGCTATCTCAGATTGTAATTTATAGTGACGTCTGCTATCACAGACTGTAGTTTATAGTGACGTCTGCTATCTCAGACTGTAGTTTATAGTGACGTCTGCTATCTCAGACTGTAATTTATAGTGGACACTGCTACCTCAGTCAAAACTAGGATTAAGTTTATGAACTTGAATTATATAATGTATATGGATTAAAATTGTATTAAGGAAATTGTATAATGTGAAGATTCTAAAATGAAATATTGTAAAACATAAATATTGTAAAACATAAAACCTTTGTAAAAAACATTGTAAAACACTGAATATAAAAGGAAACAAATAAAGTGAACCTCAAAAGCTAAAGTTTGTTGCTTCTTTAGTTAAACCCTGGATCCGACGAGTATACCCCAGCCTATGACAAAAAGCTCCTCACAAGACTACAAGAAATATTAAAAAAAATGAAAAAAAAATGCAAAAATGTGGGGACCCAAAAATATAAGTGCAGTTTTGGTTTTAAGATTACAATATTTTTACTGATTGTTGTCGAAAAAATAGAACAGTTTCATCATAAAAATATAATAAACAAATTGTAACATTTATTTTGGTTAAACAAATCTGAAATCAAACTAAACATAAAAATAGATCTGTCGTTTGTTATTACTTTCGATTTCCTCTGTTTTTGAAATCTTAGATTGTGCCGTAATTTGACCCAGATTCAAAAATTGTATCGAATTCCGACAAATTGTATTTTTGTACTCGAGCAAACTCATTTGTATCGAATTCGATACAATTGTATCGACTTTTCCATGCCTGCCCTAAACCTTTAAGAAAGTTTATTTCTGTCAACATGACAGCTGATTGTTTTTAATTACAGAATTACGTTAGCAAAATTAATCTTTTTGGGTGAAAAACAAGTAAAAATGCATTACCTATCGGTTGTAAATAATATTATTTATTTATTAAAGTGAAGTGAAATGCAAAATGCAAATGCACTTTTTTTTTTATTCATTATAGATTCAATCTTTTTTTTCGATTCAAGCGGTGCGATTTCAAATATTTCTCAGAAATTGATTCTTAAGAACAATTTTTTCTGTAATGAAGGAACTAACAACTTTTCAAAGGGTTTGCTTACGTTTTCTTGTTGGTCATAATTAGCTGTAAATTTGCGTTACATATGTTGATTATGTCCATCGTTGTTTTGACGCTGGTTTTTCAAATCATAGCGTCTGGAATTAAAGGGTAACAATACCTTATAGCAACGAAAGTATCTGGGACAACTCCAACTCCACGTTGGGCGCCGTTTACAAAGGTACCGAAGTGTTGTTGGCAAGGGCTTCTGTCAGAGTTTTTCATGCTATTTTTTAGTAGAAGTAAGAAATCCTTACGCAAGAAATCAAGTCAGCACATGGAAGAAAACTTCTTTTCTTTACCCACATGGCAAATCTTACCGATTCCGAAAATGCTGCAGAAGTGAAATTTTTTGAGCGGAAAATGATTCCGGAGGTATCTTTTCTAGCCACTATTATGACCATAATTATACCAGTTAGAAAGAGTGCTATGTGCAGAATTCAATTTTTTTTTGTGAAAATTTTTATATAAGGGAATTTTTATTTTATTCCAAAAATAAAAAAAATAAAATAAGTAAAATATATATCAACTAGCTGACAGCTTCTGAAACACACACCACACACAATGCACACAAGACACAAAACAGTGCGACTATGGTTATGGTAGGTACTATGGGCTACCAGAGAAACAGAACACAAAACTATAACCAGCAACTAAAAGAGAGACAGAAAAGGAAAACTCGTTCAACTTAATAAAATATCCTAGAACAGTAGTTGCCTTGCCCGCACTCACACACACACACATAGACAAATGTTAAAATGCGGATTCTCTAATTACAAAACTTTTTTAATAAAACAAAAATTTTCTGTTTTTTTTTTTTTTTTGAATTTATTTTTTTTTTTGTTTCTGCTGTTTGATGGTATTTTTCTCACTGCCACCCTTTTGACAGTGTGTATATAAGTGAAAGAAGTCCTTTCACCATTTTCTGTAGTTTACACCAAGGATGCTTACTGCATTTACAGATCTTTCTGTATATTTGCGAATATAAAACAACAGCAGAGCAACAAAATACAAAATTTACAAAAAAAAAAAAAAAAAAAAAAAAAAATACAAAATAAAAAAAAAAAAAAAACAAAGGAAAAACGGAAAATTGTTAAAGCAAAGAAGGACTAAAATTCTGTCTGTATAGTATCCTTCTCACCTCTCCCCTCTTTTATCCATTTTGTGAGAAACAAACATACATAGTTACTATAGGAGAATAATAATAAATTCTATTCGAGTGTTAAATAGTTTTCTGTTCGGTTCTGCTTCGATGCAGTTAACGAAAGGACCTCTGCAGCGCATCCGATAACCGTTGATGAGGTGATCTATTGCAAAAGTTTTTATTTTGTTTTTTTTTTTTTTCTTATTTTTGTATTCTATTACTCACAAAACGATGAGAACTGGTTTGAGATGAAGAGAACAAGTTTTTGGCGGGAATATACATATGATGGATGTGAGGATGAAAAGTATTTAACAAGAGTGTTAAATGATTTCAATCTTAACCTATTATAAGACTTACTTCGAAAAAAAAGGAGCTTACATAGAACAGTGTCAGATTTATTTCTGAGAACTTTATATATTCCAACGAAAGAGTACCTACCCAAGTTTATTTTAGTTTTCGAGCATGTGTTGATATAAACTTTGCGATTCCTACAAAATTAACGCTGTAAAACATGATAATTATTACGGCTTCCTGTGATACTCACCAAAACAATCAGATATAGTTAACTGAGAAACCTGTGATATTTAACAGGGCAACCCATGATACTTCAAGGGGCTACGTAGTATACTTGTTATATTTATTATCTTTAGTTTTTAAAACTTACAAAAACTCCATGTGATACTTATCGTAGTAGCCCATGATGCATTCGTGGAAAACGAAAAATAATCTGTGATACTTTCTTAGGTAACTCGACATAACTTAAAGGCCAATCTGTTATATAAATCGCCGAAAACTATGAAATTTACTTATAAATCTACCTGTGATACTGAAGTAGTTCATGAGACTTTTTGGGGAACTAATGATAGTTACCACAGAAAACTGTGACATTTAACAGGGTAAACTATGATAAACATTAGGGGACCTTTTGAAAAAAAAACTACCTGTTATACTTACCCGAGCAATCCCTGATACTTTTTGGATAAAATCTGTCATATATATCACGTAAACTGTAAAACTTACTTACAAAGCCGGTGTAACCCATAATAATTTCAGTGGCAACACGACCAACTAAGCTGTGATACCTTCCAGTTCAACCCATGATACATAAAGAGGAAATCTGTCATGCTTACCAGGGTAAACTGTGATACTAAACAGAGCAATCTGTGATATTTACCAGTGCAACCCATAATACTTAACGCGGCACCAAGTTCAATTACTATGGTAACATATAATACTTATCAGGAAACATGTGATACTATCCAAGGCAAACTATGATATGTATCAGGGCATCCTCGATACCAATGAAATAACCTGTGATACTTATCGGAACAACCAGTTATAAACTCTGGGGTATCCTGACATAACTACCAGGCCTATCCGTGGTAATAAATTCAATGTACATACATGTGATACTTATTTAGACTACCTGTGATACTTACCGTGAGCAAATTAAAATACTTAGTGGGGCAACCCATGATACTACTCGGTTAAACCTGTGATATTTACCGAGAAAGTCGTGATACTTTCCACGGAATCCTGTGATACTTAACGGGAAATCTATCATACTTATATAGGCTTCTTGTCATACTTTTGGGAGAAAATAATGATACTCACCTGGTCTTTTTGTGATATTTATCGGAGTAACTCCTAATATTTAAAAGGCCAAATTATAATACTTTCTGAGGAACCGGTAATATTGATGAGGGCATCCTGTGATACTTATTTAGACTTTCCAGAGCAAATCATGATACATCCTACGATTGATATTTACTGGAGCGACCTATCATAATTACTAGAAAAACCTGTATACTTCTAGGGCAACCTGTAATAATAAGCAAGACAACACGTGATATTTGCCATGTAAATCCATGAAGCTCGTGATAGATACCTGTGATATATACCGGGCAACTCGTGATACAAGCTCAGAACCTGTCTTTGCCTACCAGATCAACACATGATACTTACCGGGGCAACCGGTGCGGTGTTACAAACTAGATCAAACTGTGGTAATTATCGAGGCAGGTCCTGATAATTGCTGAGGCAACCCATGATATTTATTTGAGAAACTCGTGAGAAAGCTCGTATAGAGGATTCTTTATGAAGCAAAGACAAGAGAGATGAAACTTAATGAAATAAAATTTCTCTCCAGGATGTACAGACGCTTTAAAGAGACGCTTCAATGAGACTTGCAGCTCTTGACGATTTTGTCGTTTTTTGTTAGAATTGTCGCTATAGTCATTTTTGTTGTTTTACTCGCATTTGCCATTTTAAAATTTGTCGCTTTTGTTGCTTTTCTTTTTTTTTCGATTTTGTCTTTTTTTCCAGCCTTGTCTCTTCTTTTGTCCCTTCTGTTCTTCTTACCGGTTTTGTCTTTTTGCCTTTTTGTCTGTTTTTGTTGCTCTTGTCGTTTTTTGTTAGCCTTGTCACTTTTGTTGCTATTATCGCTTTTGTCTATTTTTAAAGTTTTCGTCGCTTTTTTTTTTTGATTTATTTGGTTTTGTCGTTTATGTTACCCTTGTCAATTTTGTTGTCATTGCAGCTCTAAATGCTTTTGTCGTTTTTTGTTAAAATTGTCGCTTTTGTCATTTTTGTTGTTTTACTCGCTTTTGACATTTTAAAATTTGTCGCTTTTGTTGCTTTTGTTGCTTTTCCTTTTTTTTTTGATTTTGTCTTTTTTTCCATCCTTGTCTCTTTTTTTGTCCCTTTTGTTCTTCTTACCGCTTTTGTCTGTTTGTCTCTTTTGCTGTTTTTGTTGTTTTTGTTGCTCTTGTCGTTTTTTGTTAGCCTTGTCACTTTTGTTGCTTTTATCGCTTTTGTCTATTTTTGACGTTTTTGTCGCTTTTTTTGATTTATTGGGTTTTTGTCGTTTATGTTACCCTTGTCAATTTTGTTGTCATTGAAGCTCTAAATGATTTTGTCGTATTTTGTTAGAATTGTCGCTTTTGTCATTTTTGTTGTTCGACTCGCTTTTGCCATTTTGTTGTTATTGTCTCTTTTTAAAATTTGGTTATGAAGTCGCTTTTGTTACTCTTGTTTGTCGCTTTTGTTGCTTTTCTCTTTTTTTTCGATTGTCTTTTTTTCAGTACTGTCGCTTTTGTCACTTTTGTTCTTCTTACCGCTTTTATCCATTTGTCTTTTTGTTTTAGTTGCTCTTGTTGTTTTCTGTTAGCCTTGTCACTTTTGTTGATTTTATCGCTTTTGTCTATTTTGACGCTTTTGTTGCTTTTGTCGCTTTTTTTTTGGTTTTGTCGCTTTTGTTACCCTTGTCAATATTGTTGTCATTTTAGCTCTTGTTGGTTTTGTCACAAAAAAATTTCTTGTGGGATTTTTTGTTTTTTGTCGTGTCTCCTTTTTATCACTTTTATCGTTTCACTTGATAGTATTGAACCTGGCAAACAAACGACAAAGTTAATGTGCTCTCTTTAGCTTTAACTATGAATGAATGAACTGCTTTCAACTGATGTCAAAAGTTTAATAAATTTATAATTTTTCAAAACATCCTTCCTGTTCCATTTATTCGAAATAAATTCTAAATTACCCTCAATAGATTTGAATTTAGGCGTTTATCTATTTTTTTTTTTTTATTAATAAATCAATTTTAAATAAAATTTCAATTGACTGCACTTCATCACACAAATACAATAAGTTTTATTTAAACTTAAATTTATATATGTATATAAAAAAATAATAATAAACTCCCAATTCAATGATGTCCGTTGTCATTTATTGTTCATTTTCAACGAGAAAATTTGACAACAACTTCCTGCCTCTGCTCTGGGGGGATATGCCTCATTAGTTATTCGACATCATTCGCGCATTTCTCATGAAAAACAATTCCAAAATCAAAATATATTCATTCCGAATGCAATGAAATAATCCAATGCATCACCGGGTTCACTCTTAATTGTCATGAAATCAAAACAGTTTAACGAAATGGTGACATTTCGAAATAATTTATGAGAACTACTACACACATTTACTCCTTTCTCCCACCAGAGGGCGGGGCTGTATATAGCGGATAGGGCCACCATGCATCAATGATGTGATGGCAGCCAGTTCCCGTGTGTTATTGAGAATATACTCCGCACT
The DNA here is from genome assembly GCF_945859705.1 of Episyrphus balteatus. Classification (NCBI taxonomy): domain Eukaryota; kingdom Metazoa; phylum Arthropoda; class Insecta; order Diptera; family Syrphidae; genus Episyrphus; species Episyrphus balteatus. The sequence goes on along the minus strand of NC_079134.1, from coordinate 143,441,854 downwards.
CATATTATAGCAACAAAAGCATTTTCATTCATTGACAGAGAGTACAGAGTCCATTGAGGATATAAACAGGAAGGACAAATGCCAGAGAATTACTCAAATTGATTGAATTTATACTACGGGGCTTCGGGTTGACATATCTGTCAATGGAAACTGACTGAAGGCATCACCCTTTACTAGTACACAACATGGATGTAGCCTATGGTGCGGTAATGTGGACCAATTGAATATGAGAAGAGCATTCAGATTCCTAAACTGAATTCAGTGTGATGGAGGGGTAAAACGGGGTTTGGGGTATATATTACTTTGGCACCCTATGTGGAAATGGTAGGAACTGTTTCAAATATACGAGGGCTTAACACTCTTGAATAAATTGACGGACATTGAGTGCAGGATAATCAAGGAGACCTGATTAAGTGGTTCGTGGTGTTAACTAAGTTTTGACGGGTGAATTGGGGTTATGTTATCCCGGGCCAGGGAATATCTTTTTTACTGTACGAAGGATTTTCATGGTCATCATCGGGTTTTTTTTAGTTGTGAAACATGGTGAACATCTTTTCTGTGGCTCATGATAAGTCTGTTTTCCTAATACAAATGCGACAATGCTAGTTTCAAAAATCAATATTTAAGAAAGATTGTCCCTAATGAAGGTTGTTTTTGTTGTTGTTGTTGTTTTTTTTTTGTTGCCTAAGCCAGATTAACAAACAAAATTAGATCTGTCAATTTTAAATAAACTCACTTCATTAAATAGGTGTTGCTTTTCACATCTATTCATTCACATAAATCAAATTCCAAAAACAAATAAAATGCACGACTGGGTCGCACGAACTTGCTCTTAGAGTAACAGTTGCTTAAATTTTTAAGACTTTTTATATAGAAATTTGGAAAAAAAAATAAAATTCGTTTTTTTTTTTAAATAAAATAAAATCTGAATTCAAATTGCCCTCCAAAACAAGTATGCAGTTTTGATTGATATATTAAGATGCATTTTTAGAAAAAAAAATTTTCAAAATCGTTAGAGCCATTTTTTAAAAACCTAATTTTTTACAAATAATTTTTTGGAAAAAAAGTTTTAAAATAAAATTGGTATGCCATTTTGTAGAAATCACTAATCAACATCTAAAAACAAAATTTCAAAAAAATTCAATGTCCCGTTTTCGAAAATTTGATTTTGCAAAAAAAAATTTTTTAATTTTTTTTAAAAGTCCAAAAATTAATTTTTTGGAAATTTTATTTTTGGTTTATATTTAAATTATATAAATGCTTCTTCAAAAAAAGTTTCGTTGAAATCGAATAAGCAATTTCAGAGATAATTGGATTAAAAAAAAAACGGTTCTATTAATAATAACGGTACCGTTAATAATAATTTTCAAAAAAAAATGTTTTATTAGAAGATAGACCTTGTTTTAAAACTTACATTTGAATTAAAAAAAAAAAATCGTTTGAGCCGTTTTTGACTGGGGTCGCACGTACTTGCACTTATGCTTAAAGTTACTTCAATTTAAGCTTTTTATTCAAGAAAATTAGGGAAAATTAAAAAAAAAAATAAAATTTTTTTTTTTATAATTAAATAAACAACGTTTTAAATGATCTTTTACAAAAAAACAAGTATGCCATTTTATTTCTTGTATAACAAGGAATATTTACAAAAAAAAATTCCAATATCGTTAGAGCCGTTTTTTAAAAAAAATAATTTTTTATATATACAAATTTTCTAATATTTTTTAAAAAAATTTTTGGTATGCCATTTTGAAGAAATAATTAATTTACACACGAAATTTAAAAATGTTTCATAAATTCGTTTCCAAATTAATTTTTCAAAAAAAATTTTGAAATACATATTTTTTAAAAATCCAAAAATGTGGTTTTTGAAAATTTTCTAAAATTTTAATATTACTTTCACTTGAACGCTTTTGTATAAAAATTTTTGTTGAAATTGGGTTAGTCTTGTACGAGATATTCATAAATCAAAAAAACATGTCATGTAAAATTATTATGTCGAGTTCGATTTTTTTTTACGAATCTTAAACTTGCCCTATAGTACCTATATCGCAAGTAGGTACAAAATGAGTTTTGAGGGGTAAAAACGAAAATTCCACGTATTTATGCTTTTTACCCTGTAGTCTTATCCTTGTCACTCTATCGCTATGTCACCCTGTCGAGGATTTTGACTCTGAAAGGCTTATTCTTGTACATTTTTACTTGCGATGTAGGTACTATAGGGCAAGTTTAGGAGCCGTAAAAAAAATCGAACTCGAGATAACAATTTTACATGACATTACGATGATGGAGAATGCCAAAAAAGTGGGTCCGGCAATTCTGTCTGTCTGTCTGTCTGTCTGTCTGTCTGTCTGTCTGTCTGTCTGTCTGTCTGTCTGTCTGTCTGTCTGTAAGAACCTCGAGCTACAGCCTAAACTACTGGAGCTATTTTCTTCAAACTTGGTAGTTAACAGTTTTTGGTGATTCCCTAGAGGAAAAATTGAAATTTTTTTTTTTAGGACCAAAACTAACGGTACCTGTCATGTAACGGAAATACAAGAGTTAATTTTTTTCAAAAACGGCTCTAACGATTTTGATTAAATTTTTTGTGTGTAGTAAAGCACATAGAAGCTTTCTTTGGAAATAAAAAAAATATTTTTTCTACAGTTATTAACTGTACCTGCCATAGAACGGTTTTTTTGAATTATGAATTTCTCGTAAACTACAAAACAGATTTCGACCAAAATTTTTATACAGAAAAGTTTAAGCAATTATTTTAAAAAAATTTTTTTTTGAAAATTCAATTTTTTGAAAACTGGTCGGTGAAAAATTTTGAAATTCCGTTTTTAGGTATAAATTAATTATTTCTTCGAAATGGAATACCAAGTTTTTTTTTTTGAAAAATGTTAGAAAATTTTTATATATAAAAAATTATTTTTTAAAAAAACCGCTCTAACGATTTTCGAAAATTTTTTTCTGAAAATTCCTTTTTATACAAGAAATAAAATGGCATACTTATTTTTTTGTAAAAGATCATATAAAACGGTATTTAATTATTTATAAAATCAGATTTTATTTTTTTTCTCAACTTATGAAATTCCGTGAAAATATCAAATTTTTAATTTTCCTTTATTTTTATGAATGAAAAGCTTTAACATTAGACTAACTTTTACCATAAGAGCAAGTACGTACGACCCCAGTCGTGCAATTTATTTTTAAATTAAAACAAAAATTTAATAAAATACTTAAATATTTGTATAACGGACTCATTTTGCTATAATAAAAAGAATATTATCGATAAAAACTGTTTGGCCTTGTTGTTGTTTTCAAAACTTTTTTAGAATTTTAGAATCCGTTTTTTTTTTTATAATGAATATACAAAACTTATTCAATGGAACCTACTTCCTCGAAAATGCATCGCAAATTGAAGACTATCCTTAAAAAAAAAAAATCCAAAACAAAAAACCGGATTCTACAAAACTTTACAACTCAAACATATTAATGGTGATCCACATCCTTGAATCTAGCTCTCTTGCCACGAGTAGAGAGAGAGAAAATCATATAGAATAAAATTTTACCAGCGCAACGAGTACAAACTCTTATTCGAATGCAAAATAGTTTTACTAATTTTACGCTGAAAACGCACTCAAGTGCATGTGTACCAGAGTTATATACATCCCACATTACCATTCCAGATTAATAAATCTCCGTTTATATTCAAGATTTTCAAAAAAACCCAGCAGAGGAGCAGAGTATACTCATATAAATATCCTTTAGAGTATTGCGCCGGTTGCACACTAGATTCAGGATTCTCTTCCTCGTTTACCACACCAATTCCGATTTACATCCGGATAGCTGCATCCAATTCAAAATCTACTGACGGAACACAATGCAGCAACATAACACCCTCTTTACCCCCCTTTTCCCCTTCATCCTTGCATTTCCTTTTGGACCTTGTAATGCAAAGCACCAGGAATTACCTCCATTTGAATATTCATGGAATAAATTTTCCGGCAAAAGTGCAGAAAAAAAAATATAATTTTTTATTTTATTCTGAATAATTCTGATGAATTCACAATGAGAGACAGAGACGAAAAACAACACCAAAATAGAGACAAAAAAAAACAAATTAAAAACAAAAAGAGACAGAATATATGCAATCTACAGCAGAGAATTTAGTGTCCGAATGTTGTTTCCGGGTCCTATTTTTTTCTGTGGTACTATTTATGTGGATGTGGTTCTTTTTTTTTTTCGTCGTCCTTGAAACTGGAGCGCTTTGCAGAGTTTAACACCCTTTCTTTTTCTTCATAGAGAAGTCGGCCTGGCGATAAACGATGACGACGGAGACGGCGGCGGCGGAATTGTAGTAGAAAATCCTTGACGGCAGATAATTGGATAAGAGTGGAGTTATCGTCACCGTACGTAATGAATGAGGACCAAATAGACAGAAGAGAGACTTGCCATCATAGAAGGGAAAGTAAGGGTTGATGGAGGCTTTGAGTGTAATCCTGTGTGCTAATACTGTATCTGCATGGTTAATTGCATTATTCGAATGAGTGAAGGCCTTAAACGGAATAAATTGCGATTCTATTTCATTTTTTGATGCTTTTGGATGGCTGAATGGTGAATATGTGTGTGTGTGTGGGTAAGGGAGAGTTATGGGAGCCCTTTCAATGTTCCACCGCCATTTTCTTTTAATGGGGCTGATAGAGTTTTTTTTAAAGGATTTATTCCTTTTCTCTTTTTTCGCGACACGTTCGGGACACGTTTGGGAGTCGTTTGGGACACGTTTGGGACACGTTTGGGACGCGTTTAGGACACGTTCGGAACACATTCGGGACACGTTCGGGACACGTTTGGGACACGTTTGGGACACGGACACGTTTGGGACACGTTCGGGACACGTTTATGACACGTTCGGGACTCGTTTGGGACACATTCGGGACACTTTCGGGACACGTTTGGGACACGTTTGGGACACGTTCGGGACACGTTTGGGACACATTCGGGACACGTTCGGGATACGTTCGGCGTTCGGGACACGTTCGGTACAAATTTGAGACACATTTGGGACACATTCGGGACACGTTCGGGACACATTTGGGACACATTTGGGGCACATTCGGGACACATTCGGGACACGTTTGCGATACGTTCTGGACAAGTTCGAGACACATTTGGGACACCCTCGGGAAACATTCGAGAAAAGGGTTATATTTCGTTGTAATTTTTAAAGATAAACTTTATGACTTCAAGCTTCACAGTATCCACAGATAGTGTTGATTGTTCAGTTGAAGTAAAAATATACGTTTTGCTCCCCTGGTAAATGTTTAATAATAATCCAAATATTATTTACATTTCCCAGTAGAGTTAAATAAAACCCGACAAAAGTATCAATACAAAATTCTTAGAATTCTTTCGTCCGACTACCAACTACCTACCTACAATGGAAAACTGTTTTATTGTTGAAGTTTTTTTTTTTTTTTTTTTTTCTGAATACCAAAACACAATTATAACAAAAGATGTTTCTTATTGTTATTAAAACTGCTATCCGTAAATCGAAAAAAAAAAAAATATATAATTCCTCTCTTCTCTGGTTTCATATAAAAAAAAACAGAAACTTTGTTCATTCTGTTAATGCTTCGTTTAATATGTATAGTTATTCCTGTTGTTGTTGTTTTTGTTGTAGTTATTATTATTAAGTGGAGTTTTTTCTTTAACAACAACTACTGTAACTGGTTATGTGTGTTTGTGTATATTAATGAATATGATGTTTTTAATTCTTTGTGGAGAATAATATTATTGTTCGTTATATGGCCAGGAGAGGGCACACAAATACCTCCTTTTTCGTCTCATATACCATAACTACATTGTTTATGAAACCATTCAGAGGGTAATGTTATAACGACGTACTTAATATGATCATCTCATTTCAACTCGATTAATATTTAACAAAAAAAAAAAAATCAAGAACGAAAGTCTCCTGATTCATATGTCCTTGAAATTTAATTGAGCAAAATTAATATCATTTATGTGAAATTAAATGATGCAATATGAGAAGTGGATTCATGATTATTTTTATTATTATGTTTTTCATCAAAATTGAAGGTCCTTGATGTCGATATTTCGATTTTAAACCTTAAACTAATGCAAGTTAAAAATGAACTTCTACTCAACTGAATCCTTTTTCACAGTTGACAAAGTTTTTCTTCATACAAAAACCTCTTGAGACGTTTTTCTTTAATCACAATTTTAACTTACTCGCCGATTTGCTTTTTTTTTCTCTCAAAGATACTCATCTATGCACCAAAAAATTGTATCGGAGTGAGTTAGTTAACATGTAAAACATCATCTATAACAAAAAAAAAAAAAAAATAAGAAAAAAAAAAAAACAGTAGGGCAAAAAAGTTAAATTATGAAGAATGAAGGCGCGCACAAAAAGCTTACAGCTTAATTAATGAAAACACCTCAAGGACTTTGTGATAGAGTTTTGTGCGCTAAAATTAAATTGCCTTGAATTCATCTTTATCTCATTATCCTCAACGAACAAAAGTTAATCTAGGTAATTTTTGTTGAAAATTGTAAAATGTAAAAAAAAGAAAAAGAACTTCTTTCGCATATTGTCTTCTCTTTCAATCTGTTTTATATATATACACTTTGCTTTGCGTTGTGCGTTTTCTTTTCATTTTTCTTCGTCCTTTTGGCATCTCAGAAGCTATCAGGAAAATTTTTGTGCGTTTTACTTTTTTTGCTTTTTGTGAGTTTTTTTCTTATTAAAACAACCCCGAGGCGCATAGTCCTTAAACTATTTTCTTTTTCGATTAAAATTACTTTTTTAACGCTGATGCTTTTTGCTTTTTAACGTGTATCTAGTAGATACATAGGTAAAGAGGTTTTTCTTATATTCTTGATGTTTTAGAGTAAATCTTTTTATCTACTATGAATTTTTCTGAGTTACTATATCCAATTATAGAAGTTAGTTTTGTGTTTATTGAAGTTAACTTTATTAGTTTGTGAGTGATGGGATGTTGAGAGTTTTAAATCTTTTAGACTGAGATTAACTAGAGTTTGAAAGGTATGGATATTAAAAGTTTTAATTGCAATGTAATTACTAACATGATAATTATCAAGTCTGGCCATCATCGAAATTTGTCATAGAATACGTTTAATTTTATAAAAAAAAAAAAATGAAACGAAAATTTACATAATATTTGTATAATATTATGCGGTTGCAACACCATCTTAAAAAAATAAAAAAAATTATTTAATTGGAACTAAAAATTAATTATCATAACAGTTTTTCTTTTCCCATCTAAAGAATGTTGGAATACAGAATTTTGGATTTTCAAAAAAATTGGATTTAAAAAAACGGAATTATGGTAGGTATACAGAGAATTTCTGAATTTTGACCCCAACCCAATTTTAGAACTATGATGACATATGATCCGTAACTGATTTTCATTTACAATTCAAATATGTGTAAAAAAAAAAGTTGAAAGTCATTATACAATTTAAATAAATTAATCAAGTTTGCTGATCAGCTCTTTTGTTTTATTGTCTGGGGCTTAAATTCATCTGAAAATAAAAACAAATAATCTCGTTTCATGTATTTAAGCCAGCTTAAAACTATCAAATATTATACAATCTTTCTGAAAAATTACTGATTTGGCGTTTGAAAACATTTGAATAGGGTTGTCGAGTACGAACTTGTGTTTGAGCTATAGATACCAACAGGTTTAGACAGCTTAGGTTTATAAAAGTTTTAGACTTTTGTGCAGTAAGAAATCATAATAGGTATTTGTAAGAAAAAAGATTTTTGTAACTCTTTTTTTCATTTATATAGAGGTCTACAGTAAGATTTTTTTTACTATCGGAGCTTTTGTCGAGGAGCGTTTTAAATCTATCTTCTTGAATTGGATGTTAAGCTAACAAGTTTTAAAGAAAATTATATTTTCAAGGACGGGATCTTAAACAATTTCTTCGGGGTTTTCGCAAAATGGTTTTTAAGAAGCCTGATTCCATTTCAATCCATTTAGCATTTGTTTGCCTAAATGACAGAAGTTTAAACATAAAATCAAAAAATATGATATGCCACACCAATGCACAGTGGGTCACCTCCCATACAAAGTGCGGTCAAAAATATAATGACCATTTTTTTTTTTAATGAAACACCTGTATTATCATTTTATGTAATTTATTATTGCAAAAAAATGCATCAAGTCAGTTTTTTAAAATTTTGGTTATTTTCAAGAAAATTAAAAAAGGTAAAAAAAATTTTTTTTTTGAAAATAAAAAAAAAAAATGGTAAATGCCGGAAATGGACCTGCCTGTCAGTCGAGCACTTTACCCTTACCCTCTAGTTCAATCTTTAATAAAAATAATAGTGCCAAAAAGGAATTTTTTTAGTTTTACGTTGTATTTTTTTTTTCTCCGTGTATCGTCATTTAAACTCGTATTACTCGAAAAGGGGAAAAAAGGGGAAAAAACGGTGCTATTATTTCGAAAGGTAGAACGGTATTCTTCATTTGAGAACTTAAATTGTAGAGGGCACTCGAAGGCAAACCAACTAAATCTCTAATTTAATGAAAATTGAGCTAAATAAAAATGGTTAAAATTGCTTCGCTAATGAGCCCCATTACAATTAGCCTTAATGTTATTTAACAATATAATTTATGTTTTTAGAAAGTATTAACCTTCTCGTTTAATATCCATAACAATTTAATACTGTTCACAATTTTTAACACCCGCTATCACTATCGCAAGTTCACACCTTATAACTGCAGCGATAAAAAAACTGTACCTTTTTTTATATACCGACTTTGAATGGCTATTAAGAAATGAAAAAAAGGGTAACCGTCAATTTTTTTTTTGGTTTTGGTTCGATGGGAGATTGTAGAACGTTGTTTAATCATTGGATTTTAAAAAATTGACATTTACTTTTTTTATTTTTGACCTATGGCGGGACCCACTGTGCAACGGGTTGTAATATTAGCCTTGTTTGATTGATAATTCAGTACTTAGCACAATAAAATTTTCCATTGTAAACAACAAGAAATTAATGCTAAGGATAAACAAAATATTCGTTTGTTGTGGTTTACAGAGAATTTTTTTTTACTTAACTTATTCATTTTTGACTCTTGAACAGCAAATGATAATTAATTAATAATAAATAAAAGTCGTGATCGTTTGTTGTTGTTTATATAGTATGAAATTTTTACTCAGTAAAATATTGAGTTGCCATAAAAACGCGGCTATTGTTCAATGAAGAAAAAATAACATGTGTGAAGGACCAGAGTATCCTTTTTTTTTAAATAGCTGTTTTCCATTTGAAACAGATAGAATCCTTGCAATTGTACAAGAAACCATTGTTTTGTCCTTTAATGCAGATCAAAATTTAATAATATCTGTTAATATAACCAAATAGGAAATACTTGTTATTCCTTAAAATGGCTCTAAGGATTTTTTATTTAAATTTTTATATTTTTTTTTTCATAGAACTTTTGATTTGCGAATTTTCTTTTAAGCCCGTATGATATTTCTTCTTTTTTTTTCGTATTATTAATACAAAAAATCTGATGATTGCGTGAAGAAGACATTGTCATATTTCAAATAATTAAAAAAAAATAAACAAACCAAATGTCAATTAAGAAAAAAAAAACATTTTCTTGTTTTTTCCTTTTTGAAAAACGCAAGCAACAAGATTTAAATTTACCACGCACAGAATTTAACTTTTGTTATCTATTTTTATAAACAGATCAAAATATTTTATACGTAATAAATTGACAGTTAAACAAACTTCAATTGATATTTAAATTTTCAAGCAAAAATGACAGAAAAAAAAACAAACTTATTTTATTTTTTTAGTACTTTTTTTGTGACATTTTTGGCTTTTAGAGCTCACTCTTCAAGTGATTTTGTATGCAGAACATTCCCTAATGCTCTGTTTTCTTTTTTAAATTATTTAGGGCCAATTTTTCAATAGTCAGATAAACCTCAGATACCTAGAGCTTATTCCTAGGAATAAACGTTTTTTTTATATTTATTTATTTAAGAAAAAAGAACAAACTTTATTAAAAACATAACTTGAATGGCAAATGAGCAGAAAAATGTCACTTTAAAATAATTTGAAACTTAAAAATCGTCCCCTATAAAATTTGCTTTTTGTGACTTTTTGTGAACAATTTTGCCTTACGCCGACGATATGGTTTTCAGTAATTGATTTAAAATTGATTACAAAATTGAATTTAATTACCAAAAGCAGTAATTGAAATCGTAAAATAAAATATAAAATTAAAAAAGGAAAAAAAAATTAAAAAAAAAGGAAAAAAAAATTAAAAAAAAAGGAAAAAAAATTGAGTTTAAAATTGATTATTTCAAAAACTATACGACATTTTAGCTTCTAGTTTTCAGTAGTTGATTTAAAATTGATTACGAAATTGATTTTAGTTACCAAAAGCAGTGTTTTGAAATCGTAAAATAAAAAATAAAATTAAAATAAGAAACAAAATTTTAAAAAAGTTAAAAATTTTGAGTTTAAAAATGAATTATTTCAAAAACTGTACGACATTTTAGCTTCTGGTTTTCAGTAGTTGGTTTAAAATTGATTACGAAATTGATTTTAGTTACAAAAAGCAGTGTTTTGAAATCGTAAAATAAAAAATAAAATTAAAATAAGAAAAAAAATTTTAAAAAAGTTAAAAATTTTGAGTTTAAAAATTAATTATTTCAAAAACTGTACGACATTTTAGCATCTTGTTTTCAACAATTGGTTGAAAATTAGCTAGATAATTAAATTAAATTACCAAAAACAAAGCTTGATCGTGTTAAATTAAAGAAAAAATTAAAGTAAAAAAAAAAAATTAAAAAAAAGTTAAAATTTTGAGTTTAAAAATTTGTTTTTCAAAAACTTTTCGCGAAAACGACATTATTTGAAAAGATAATTAAATAATAGGGTTTTAGCTTAAAAAAAAAGTTATAATACAAGATTGTAGGTGTTGCCGTTGTTTTTAAATATTTTTTTAAAATAAAAGTTTTTTTTTGGCACTCTCCGAAGTAAAAAATTGAAAAAAAATATAACCCATCCAGTCTGCTTTCTGCCATTTTGAATTTAGAAACTACATACCATCAGGAACACGCTTGCAAAATGGCAGCCATTTCCGAGTCAGTAAATTTCAAAAAAAAATTTACCACTTTGCGCCCTTCTGCCACCCCTTTTCCATCCACTTAGCTTTCTGCCATTTTGGAACTGTCACTTTAACACCTTCTTCAACCACCTTCACCACTTTTTACCCATTTCCGAGAAAGTTTTTTTTCCAAAAAAAATGCAAGTTTGACCCCCCACCCACGCTTATTCCATCCAGTCTGCTTTCTGCCAATTTGGCATTTGCTTATCCCACCCCCATCCAACAATTTCATGAAAAAAAATTCCATTTCCCGAGTGAGTCCGAAAACTTGCATCCATCTCTCCGTCTAATTGACTTTTATTCTTCTGATAGTCTAACTGACAATTGAAAAATCAGGGCTTAAAATAAGAAAAAAAAAAGAAGTATAATACGGGCTTTAGCTAGTAGGTATCTTTTGAAAAAAAAAAAAAAAAATTGAAAAGTAAAATTTAAAATAAGGTTTCTAAAATACATATATCAATGAATTCAGTTTCCAAAAGAGTAAAAATGATCAAATTGTGCAGAAAATTGGAATGAATTAACCTTTCTGAAGTTCAAAATTCACTTCAATTTTTGTACATAATGTGTTCATATTTACTGTTAATATATTTTTTAAAATTCGTTTCGCCATTAACTTCTTAAACCTTAAATAAATTTGATACAACACCAGTCTCCTATCAAATCAACTAACATCTTACAACTTCAATCTGTTGATAAATAAAGTTAAGTTATATTATGTTTGTCAATCAAAAACCGGATATCTGGCTTAAAGTGTCTGAAAGGGTTATGGAGAGACAGAGTGATAACTGGGTATAACCCTATAAACTGTAATCTGTTATCGTAAAGTCATCACCTTCACTATACCAAAAAATAAAAATAAAATAATATTTGTAACCCAAATCTCCAAAGATGACATACAAAAGTATTCCTTATCAACTTGACCCTTGTTATAAGTCCTTCTATACATCAGAAAATACCTAAACACAACATAAAAACAGACAAGTTAAAATATAAATCTATATAACTGTTGGATAAACAAAAGACACATCGTTCATCTCAGACACTATAAGTTACATCCATAAACGCTGTTCCCTAAATCCCCAAATACACAATAATACCTTAGGCTAGAGTGGGAGATATTCGTACATACAAGAACACAAGAGAAAACATGAAAGAAATTCTCAAAACAAAATTCAGGTCAGATTACAGCTCTCCCATGGGTGATCTGTGAGATCTGGAGAACCAAGATCCAACAGTAATCCCCAATTCTCATGCATAATGAATTTCAAAAGCGTTTTACTCAGCTTCCACAGCAGCTTCACAACCTCAGTCTCAAACTCTCACTCTCAATTTTTGAGCAAATCTCTAAAAACTAAAATTTACCTGATGCCGAAGCTGGATGGTAAAGTATAGAGTTCATCGCCACAGTTTTGTTTTGTTTTTGTGTATGTTATTCGTATATCGGGGTGCAATTTACTAAGTGTTGCTACTGGCAAAATGCTTTATCTTTATATCTACTCCAGAGCTTGTCTTGGCTTCTTCCATTTCCACTTTTATACCAATATCGATAATAATCTTTCTGCCACACATCCAGAGAAAGGTCCTTGACAAAATGCCCTCAGGTATAAATAAATAAATGAATCTGAGCATTCAATAAATTTACATATACCTACCGCCGCACCAGAGCTCACACAGCTGAGAGAGCTCGCACAGAGATCCAACAGAGAGAGATATTCAGAACTCGTCGGCAGATTTTCAAGAAATGAAGCTATGATGATGTGCTTTAGCTCCTGGTGGTGGTCCTACACCAACGCCCTCTATATAATGCCATCAGCAGCAGCAGCAGGAGACTTTCACCATCAGAAGAGGAAATTTGAGTGTTATCCTTGTTGCTGTTGATATGAAATAATTGCTCGGATTTAAGATTGTAGCTATTCCATTCAACTTTTTGAACTTAAAAATAGCTTTGCTGGGACTGGAGCTGGTGTGTCGACTTCCACATCAAGGTCTAAACACTTAACCTCCCTCGTGTATCTCAGAATGATGATGATGATGGAAGGAGTTGTTATAGAAAACTCTTTGGCAGTTGATAGAGAGAGTGGGAGAGTACATTGGTACAAAATTGTAGTTATATACCATTTTGTCAGTAAATATGTAAGCTTGCAACATGCTTATAGACTAGTTGTTTTAAGGGATGGCATCACACAGAGTTTTGACGAACATTCTTGAGCTATAATACAACAGCAGCAAAATGATATGCGATGTTAGGTTGGTTTGGCTTGGTTATGGTTATGTTAATGATATGCATATTGTAACTATATGCGGCGTATAGAATAACATCACAAAAGAGCAAACATCTTGAAATCCTTTAATGCAAATTTGTGGAAACTGCGGCATGTGTGCCTAAGTAAACACATTATATAAACTTTTGAAGCTAATATCTCTAGATGGTAGTCATTCTATTTTTCATTTTTATTTTTTTTTTCTAAGAAATTTTGATGAATGCTAATCCTACTCTGGTATTGTTCATCAGGGAATAAGTAATTATTATTTTAGTAAGAGCTAAAATTATATATTCCTTATTTAGAAATATTAATATGTTTTATGCTAGAATATACCAACAGTAAATAGAGAAAATGCCGCATTGAGTTTTTTTTTTAATTTTTTGAGAGAAAAATTACTTTAAACAAATCCAAAGAAACTTCATGCCTACTATATTGTTTTATTTTTAGGTACGACTAACTAGTGTCATCAGCAAACGTAGCTACAGTATTGATTTAGGTATATATCACGTGTAAAAAGAAAGTAGGTACATATAAAATTGGACCTAGAACACTGCCTTGGTGTACCTCAGCCACAATTTTCCGTGTCTTAGATGGAACATTTTTAGATCTTTAGATCGTCTAATTGGAGCCTTTGTGCCAAAACTTTGTCAAAAGCTTTAGACAAATCTAAACAAATCACGGACACGTGAACATAGCCGCATTGCCATTTTTTTTTATAAAGAATTTTAAGGTGTTTTTTGTTACAGCTAAATGCTCTGCAAATATATTTCACCTGTGAAAATTAAATTAATAATGGAGCCTATTAATAGTCAAGGTATTTAAATTAAAAAAGTTTTTTCGTGTGATTTTCTTTTTAATTGTGATTTTAAATTTGTTAGTGCGATATGAGAAAAAAAAAATATTTTCAAATTTTAAGTGGAGTTTTCTAAATATGGTCAAATATGGTTCTTGGGGTTATTTTAGTTTTATAGTAAGCAATGTGTCTATAAACCGAATCAAGAAAAAAATCTTGCGCAAATGTGCGCCATTTTAAGTAAATTGACATTTTTAGGGTTCAACTGCGTGCATAAAAAATGGTGACTTATTCACAATATGGCTCGATTGTGAAAATTTCAAACTTTTCCAACAAAATTAAGCAGTTAATTGGATTGGAATAGATTAATGAAGAAGAAACTGCGAAATTTAAAGAAATTTCGAGGCTTTTTGTGTCAATTTGAAGCAAAAATGCCAGCATTGCCAGAGAAGGAAGAAGAGCTTTATGGAGGATAACCAACGATGGCTTCACTTTAAATTTTTTTGGCAAGTTCGTAGACCAGAGCATAAGCTTCTGTTTGATGAAAGAAAACTAATTATTCTAGAGAACTTTGTTTTTATGTTGCAATCATAGAAATAAGTGCTAAAATACAATTTCAAGCATATTTGACCGAATTTCTTACTTTATTCCCAAGATATTAATTTTTCCGTTTTTCCCATATACACTCGTTCACTGTGCGTCGGTGATTCTTTGACTATATCAATCGTCGAATGCTTGCTTCTAAAACCTTCTAAAACTGGATGAAGATGCAATTTTTCTAATGTTTTGAAAGTTCCATGAATTGTATTCAAGTTTTCGACAAAAAAATATGTACTTTATAGGTTACAGATTTCTGTAAATTTTCTTGCTTCTTCGGAGGAAACCTTAACATTTTGCAGAGTTTTTGGCTACCTAATATATGTGTGTTCTATTGTGGAAGTAGTTTGTGGCACTCATATCGACAACGACAAGTTACTAGCGCTCCTCGATGCAAGTACCACTCTAGCTTTCTATGAAACAAAAGAGCTGATCAGCAAACTTGATAAATTATTTAAATCCATTGACAAATCAATTTTTTTTTTCTTGCGATATCTTAAATGAATAAAATAAATTTTCATTTGGGATTTAACTCTCAACCTGAGGCCATGGCGTAGCTAGCATGGGTGGCACCCGGGGCGGCAATTATGGTGTCACCCCCAGAATGAAAAACATTAAAATAATTAATTGAAATTCCATTATTAACTATGATTTTTTACTTGCAAATTTAGGAATCGCAAACATTTGATCTGCTATACAACACATTTATTTAATTTTTTTTTTAAATAAGGAAAAATTTTCAAAAAAATTAAATTGAATACTTGGTTTGGAGTTACAGATTAAAAACGTTCAGTTCGAAATTTTTTAACTCGAGCTGCGCACAACTGTTCGCAAAAAATCTTAGCTCGGCATAATTTAAAATAGATTTTTGTTTGGTAGCTAAAATTAAGCTGGATCTGTGTAGTAGGCCTAAGGAACAAAAATTTAAGGGGTTATATCTTGTTGTAATTTTGAAAAAAAAAATCAAATAATTTTGTTCGCATATTTTGAATGTACAAATTCAATCCAAAGTGGGCTTGAGGTCTTGTTCATAAATTTTTTCCTATCACTTCTCGGATCTACGATGTTTCGACCGTGTTTACAGTCTTCTTCAGGGTGGAATATTCTGTCGTCTTATCTGACAAAAGCCAGAGAAGTTGTAGGAACAAATTTATAAACAAGACCTCAAGCTCACTTATGATTGAATTTGATTTCAAGAAAGGTCACGTATATAGGAATTTTTTTTGAATGTACATATATTTAAGATTATTTTCCGAAAATTACACATCGATACGGCAATTAGTTGTAGAGAAATTAAAGTATTTGTGAAGACGCTTTAACATGGTTTACATGGTTCCGAAAATTTTTAAACGCGTTTTTTTCAAAGCTGTGTTTTCAAAGTCGGTGAGGAACCGACTGGACCAACCGGCTTGAATACTTTTGCTTTTTAAGTCACTTTAAAGTGTTAATTTTCTTGGTAAAAAACGATTTTTTTCTTTGGGAAGCCGCCATTTTGTCAAAAATCAAAATTTTAACTATTTCTTTGTTTATTCCTTGAATTCATCTATTCTTTCTTGTTTTAAATAATTTAGATCAGAGATATCTTCCTCATCGCCAGACACCTTTTTTGTGTCCTCTAGGAGATCTACTACAAAAGTAATGGAACTCAATATTTTTGTAAATACATTGCGAATTCTCGAAATACATTAAATTTTCTATATGTAAAAATATAGTTCGTATTTATTTTTGCATTTTTGACCATTTTCACTTTAATGCGTCATTTAACTTGTTATCGGTACCTCTATTCACTGCATCGACCCCAATCCTCCATCTGTTGTTTAGAAGCCTAAAATATCAATTTATGTTGCACGAGTTTCCATAAGATTGCATGAGTTTCCAAAACTTTAAAGCCGTTTTTCTCGAAACTACAAATTTGCAGATTCGTGGTTTTGGAGTTGTGCCCACGATATAACCCCTTAAATCAATAGTAGGTAGAAAAGGAAATTACAAGCTCTATCTACCACAGATATCACTTATGTTAAAACTTTTCTATCTATAAGGCGCACTACTCACCCCAAATGGGTGACACCCGGTTCTGATGCCATTCAAGATTATGACAATCGTCGGTAAATGACGAAGAAGATCGACTTGCTTCGAGAAGTTTTAGGTTTAGTCACTCGAGTTTTAACTTCTCTGGTAAACAATTTGAAGAAGGGCACGAAAACATTTGTTAAAATTTTCCTTCATGTGCAACCCAATATTTCATTACTTCAAACATCGACTTTATCATTTTTCAGGCAGATATTCTTCAAGCGCTCATCATAACTGGTGAGAATTATATTTTACTACATTAAAAAACAATATAAGTAGGTATTGGTCAGTATTTGAAGCTAAGAAAAATTAATCAGAAAGGAATATATAAAAATATAGAAAAATTCAAATGACACAATAAAACATTCCAATATCTTATACTTGCAATGCAATAATCTTGAACAAATTTATTAGAAATAAAATAATTCTCCAATCATCCCCTAAGAGCTTTTTCGTTTTTCTATAATTTTTTTTTTCAATTTTCAATTGCCTTTGCTATCAAAAGCAGAAAAATATAATAAGTTCAGCTGTCTCAGAGAATCCTTTAGCAAAATAATATAATTTAATAAAATTCTTCCCTATCTTCATTGATGCAATAAGCTCCTTGGCAGCTTGGCCTCGACTCGGCCTGCCATAGCCACTTTTCTTCAAACAGAAAACTTAACTCTCGCAAGTCCAAAGTGGAACCATCATAATCACGATAATGCATTTGAAATTCAATTCAAAACTTTCTTCTTCTTAAACCATGGTTAAGAGAGAAGTCGATTGAAAAAAAAAAAAAAAAAAAAGAAGGAGAAGAGAAGAAGTGCTGCGGGCAGCAGCAAGCGGTTTAACATTTCCACCAGCTTAAGCTTAAGGACTACTTCGGTTGGTGAATACAGTGCCCACTAAGCCAAACCCTGAAGCCAGTAGCATCGCAGGGGCATCGCTTCATTGGGTTGTTTGCGACCGCAAACAATTATCATCCCTGGCTGCTATGATTAAAGTTTTTCTTTTATATGCACGCGCGCGTATTATTTGGCTTCCGCTATCTTTTTGTCTTACGCTGCTGGGGCAAAACTTCTTTAATTAAACTTATTCTTTTGGTCAAAAGAAATGGAAAATTCAGTTCGTTTTCTTGTATTTTTTTTTCATTTTGTTTTTAGTTTTTTGTTTGTTCGGTATTTTATTTTTTTTTTTTTTTAGTTTTTCATTCAAAGAAAAGAGTTTTCACATTCAACGTAAGTTTTTTGCATTCTTCTCTCGGATTGCCATGGACATTGTAATTTTAGTTCTTTATCGGGTAAGAATTGTAGCTCTTTGAGGGCGCGCGTTTCCTATAGAAGTTGTTTGAATTACTGTTATTTTTTTTGTTAAGTTTTTTTTTCTCCATGAGATTAAACTTGATGGACGAGAATTTTATTTTATAGCCTAGAAGCATCTTTTAACACAATAATATTCAGAAAGTATTTTTTAAAAAAGTTTTTTCTTTTGTTGAAAAAAACTTTTCAAAGCATAATGGCATTTTTACGAGTTTTATGACCTTTTAAATGCAATTGCACATATTTTCCTCTGTTTTTTTGTTTTTTTTTTTTTGTTTTTTTTAACCCTGGGGACATTTTTATGTCCAAAACGGTGTGATGAAAAAAAGGATACAATTTTAGGAGGAAGCAAATTGTATTATTTTGGTTTTCTATTGGAAAAACAAGCATTTACCAAGGATTCTTAAAAATACAAAAAAAAAGTTGAGATAACAATTTTCCATGACATTACGATGATAGAGAATGCCAAAAAAGTAGGTCCCGGAAGACCGTCTATCTGTCTGTTAGGCTACAGCATAAACGGATTAACCGATTTGTATGTAGCATTTTTTGGAGTCTCTCCAGAGGGGTTTTTGGAATTAATTGTTTTGGACCAAAAATAACGGTACCTGTCATATACTAATTTCGGAAATGTTTAATTTACTCAAAAACGGCTCTAACGATTTTGTTAAAAAAGTTCAAATGTTAGTTTTTAAACAAAGTCTATCTTTTGATGAAAAATCGTTTTTTGAAAATCATTATATACGGTACCTGCCATAAAACCGCTTGTTTTCAAATCTGATTTTCTGCCAAACTGCTAATTGTATTTCAACGAAATCTGTTCAATAATCCGTACCTACCACGGAGAAGAAGACTACCAACACACACATGACATGCCAACCAACAACACCAACCAACGATCGTGTGTGTTTCCTTATTCTTCCCTCCCTCTCTTCTCCTCAGTCTTAACAAGATCTCTCAATAAAGAGGACGTCCAGTCCTATTGCAAATATAAACTTGTGTTTTATTTATTTATAATTACGAATTTATTATACAGTCCGCTAAAGTTATGAACAGATTATTGTTCACGGTCCTTCGTAGCCCAATATTGAGCTATGCACCTATTAAAATTACGTTTTTGTCTAAGTGAGAGTGCAAAAGTTCATAAAAAAAAAAAAAACAAACAAAATCCTCGCGAGTACAAAAAAAAAAAGATACAAACAGAAAAACAACAATAATAAAACAAAATCGAAATACCACCATGAAACAAAAAGGATAACAGAAATTGAAACAAACTATAAAAGAAATACCTACGAGTGTAAAATAAAATCAAACAAAAAATATCAATAGATGCATTTAATTTATGAATGTAATTCAACTATGCAACATATGGATCTCCAAGGACTCCCTGTTTGTTTGTTATGTTAATTGAGCGAAAGTGAAAATCCAGCAGCAGATCTGGCTGTGCGTAGTCAACACGATTTCAACTGGGCAAATTCCTGTGAAAGCATTTCACATACCTGCACATTTTAAATTATAAGTAGCTAACAGCTACGAAATAAAAATATATAAGTAAGTAATATGTATCAATTCCAATTAACCATTTTCATATTTTATTATATTCAAACTACATACATATACATATCTTGAGCTATAAAACACAAAACAACATTTTGAAATATCAATTCCCAACGATTTATAAAGGTACAAAACACCATACTTAAAAACACACTTCAGTATGTACACATTACATTTTGTTATGTATTTACCTACAAAAATGTCGCTCTTTCTTCATTTAAAAATGTTATTATTTGCTTGATTTTGCGAATATTAAAAAATATATATATTTTTACCTTTGCACATTAATACCCACTCTCAAGCCAAAAAACAAAATAAAAAAAAATTAATTATAAAAAAAAATAATTCCATTTTGCAGTAGGTACAAATACCTACCTATGTATGTATTATGTAATGCATTCATAGGGCATGTTATATGTTCATTTCGATCAATTTTACCTTTCAAAAGACACATCTTAGGCGCATATTGTTTCATATGAAATAATTAATGAAAATAAACCTTATATATTACGTACATAACATACCTACTTTGCAATTATTATGATGCAATCATATTTATCTTTTATGTATCCGCATGCGTGCATAAGATTAAAATTTTTTAATTACACTCAAGAACTCAAGCAATTTCTGCGTTAAAATAAATTAAAATCCTATTTACAAATCAGATTCATCATAGGTACATGAAAGATTTTCCCAATTATATTTCCAATAAGGAAAAGCAAAAAATCAGTACAAATTCGATTAGGTACATTAAAAATACAATTCAACCTCAAACTACAAAACAAGAGACATCGGCCAATGGTGTCGCGGTCGCGTACACATACATCAACCACCGAAATGTATAATTCGATGTAGGTAGATGGTAGTATTTTTTGCACTAGCTATGTATGTACGCAAATGATCTATTTTGCTTGAAATCTATCCCATCTTTTCCTTTCCTATTTTTTATGCGACCAACTTGGTGGTGCAGCTGTTGGAAAAGAAAACCCCGTTAGGTCATCTTCATAGCCCTTTTTTATGTGTGTAGTGAGAATTTTGTTTTCTTCAGTCATTTAGTGGTACATTATTTTTGTTGCTTGTCACTACACATTACCCCTTTTGTTGTTGTTCGTTCAGATGGAGAATTGTTTTTATGCCGCAGGTAGCTTTGTGATCCATCCATTCAGCACAGGCGAGGCGCACAGGATCCTTAGTATTTCTTTTTAGAAGTCTAGATAATGTTGTTTTGTATTAGGTGCCTATAATCTCGCGCCGTTTTGTTTTTTCTTTTTAAGTAGCTATACGTCTAAGTTTTTATTTGTGATGACTGATGATTCTGATGAGTATCTCTGATTCTGGGTGCCTATGCCTATAAAGCAATGCTAAATTTAATTATGATTGAGCGGACGCATGATTGTTATTTGGCATTAATGTCTTTAAAAAGGAGACAGTCGATAGGTACATATAGAAATGAAAATTCTTTTTATAGTAGGTAGGTACGCTACAGACCTATCTAGGACCTACTAACCGATTTTATAAAAAAAAAAATATGATAAACGAAAGTATGTATTATGGTTCGTGCATCTACATTTGTACATACACATGTACCTATACCTATATTACTTTGAAGTTAAAAGAACAGAAACAAAAATTGCATACCTTAAATTGCTCGTTTAGAAATCAAACAATTTCTAGATTTATCAACCACCGAACTTTTGTATGCAGGTACCTACATGGGTCGTATGTATGCACACATCTATTTTTGGAAAATATATCAAAATCTATTTGCATCGATTTGTTGTTGTGATATAATATATCATGCAGATATTAAGAAAGTAAACCCGTTAGGTCATCTTTATTGCCCTTTTTATTTGTGTAGGTAGCAAGAGAGTTTTGTTTTCGTTTTCATCAGTAATTTAGGGGTGCGTTGCTTGTGTCGCGTGTCACTCGAGTACACATTAGGTACCCTTTTTACTTTTATGGCAGCTTTTTGTTCAAATCGCGAATTGTTTTTAGGGTGCAGGTAGGAAGATTTGTTTTCTTTAGTGATGAGTCTGTGTACCTATAGAAGTGCCAAGTACAACATACATACATCTCCACAGACAAAATATGCGATGAGATGATCGCGGATACCATAAGTAAAGTACCTAGGTAGGTATGAATCAAAACAAAGCAAATAAAAATATCAACTGCCACGAATAACAATTAAGGCCAACGATATTTTTATTAGCTTTACAACAAAGCAGGATCTTGTTTTGTTATTGTTAAACAAATAAATCAATGATCTGATCTGGATCACAAGGAAAATAAAACACAGCTATTTACAACTTGTGCTATTATGTATCTTGCCTATGTATGTACAATGTCAAATTTAACCAGGCTTGTCACATGCAAAAAGGAGAACGGTATACCTACATTCTACATATCGTCGGTGAGGCCGGAAAGGTGTGTGGCTCCATTTTAGCAAATTTTATAGGATAGCAAAAAAACAAAATCGTTTTGTAGACATTTGTATGAGTTTTCATTTTCTAATTTGCTAATAAAATAAAAACTATGAACTTTAAGGGGATTCTGAGTTTAAGGAACGCTACATATTAGGTTTGTCTAACAGATGGCATTCAAATCTAATTTTCAGAAAATTTGGAGTTGCACACTTTTCTGGTTTCACCGACGATATCAAGAAATAAAAAAAAAAAAATAAAAGATTTATTTTCGTTAAAGTAATTTAGATTATTGCCACATATTGCCATCTCATGTATGAGCCGCCAAACTATTAGCGAGTAAATAGAAAAAGTGGTCCTTCACCAAATAGTGTAAGAATGTATCTATTTATTCGAGAATCTACCTACGCGCTACACATTTATATATTTGTTTTGCAAAGTATGTATGTAGCCCAACTCGTTTTTTGTGAGAACAATTTCTTTTCCTTTGTTTTAGGGTTTGTTGTTGTGAAGAATCTACACAGCTGTTGAAATAGAAAAATCCGTTAGGTCGTTTATTGCCCTTTTTGTAAAAAAAAGAATTTCCTTGTCATTGGTTCAGTCAAGTAGGTAGGCAAGCACACATTTTACTAGACAGTAAGATCATTACCATTTTTTGTCGGCTCAGATTGAGAATTCGTGTTTTTTAGTGTAGGAAGGTATTTTTGAGCGAAATTCTTTTAGGAGGGATGGAATCATAATCTTAGACAGCCGCATCACAGGCAATTAAGAATTATTTTATGATACCTATTTGTATTTTATTTTCGTTCTGATTTAGGTGGTGAGTTTGAAGTTCATATGTGCCAATGCTTAATTGAGTTGTGGTCATAATTCAATTATTTACAAAGCCGATTGAAATACATTTTCCTATGTCATAGCGATTGATAGACAGTGGCTGTTAGCTTTTCAGTGGTTGTATCTCCTTGGGTAGGATTTGGACACAAGACAATAAAAACAATATCACTTTTCTTTAACAAAAACAAAAAAAAAAAAAACCTTTAATGATTTATAGTTTAAGGCTATAAAACTTTATGCAAATGTATTCATTTCGTTGTTTGAAGTAATACATACAAAACTTGAGCGCTTGTACCTCATTCAAAAGCAAATCAAATAAAAAAAAAAAATAAATAAAAAGAAACAAAAGCAATAATATTATAAAGACAACTGCCATATTTCACCACCTAAATCGTTTCTTGACCTAACTAAAGGTTTATCACACACTTATGCACTTAATAGGAAGTGTATATGTCAAATTTCTGGGGTTAAGAAGAAAATTGTCTCAGAAGGAAATAAAACAACAAAGACTGCAAAGAGTCCGGAACAAGTAGAAAATCATTATACAATCACAATTTCATATCATATCAAACGTTTAAATCGATAAACAAACCCACCTTCTCAATGCACAAACAGTTGAACTCAATTAATTTTTCATTTGAAGGAACTCATATTTTTGTTAAAAAAGACAAACAATTAAAGCATAATAATTCATTTCATAAAAGAGGATTTGCCGATATAGAACTAATAGTGGGACACACATTCTTGCAGGAAAGTTGTTGTCTGCAAAGGGTGCACTTTCGATATCTTTTATTGAGTGTGCGTTCTTACAAAACGCACATTCTTGCAGACAAGTTGTTACAAGCGATAACCTTTTAGTTCTTATATATTCCAATTTTGAGTGTACGTTCGCAAGATGAATCATTTTTTAATGAGACAAAATTCATCCCAGCGTACATTCTTGCCGAAAAGCAGATCGCCTACATAAGGTGTCCTTTTAACAATTCAATTCTGAGTGTGCGTTCGCGGAGACAAGCAGATCGCCTACAAAGGGTGTCCTTTTCTCAATTACATTTTGAGAGTACGTTCTTACAAAACGTATTTTCTTACAGAAAAGCAGATCGCCTACATAGGGTGTCCTTTTCACAATTCAATTTTGAGTGTGCGTTCGCGGGATGAATCATTTGTTCAGGAGACAAATTCATCCCAGCGTACATTCTAACATGAAACTAGAATGAAGCATTTGTTCAAGAGACATTATTCAATCGAAAAACATCCGTTGATATCATATGTTCACCAATACAAAACACTTCAAGCAAACATACATAATAAAAAAAAAAATGATTATTCCATGAAAACTGCTTAACCCTTAACTATAGTGGTGGGTCCAGGGGACCCACATCAACTTTTAAAAAGTTAATAAAAACCGTTGAAAATGAATTTTCTCTTTTTTTTTTTTATTTTTTTATTTTTTTTTAAATTGTTATCTTTTGATGCTTAAAAACAAAATTTATAAAAAAATTCAATTTTGTATTTTATTTTATCATTTCAAAACACCACAAATTTTCACCACTATAGTTAAGGGTTAAGAAAAGGCAGCTATATCAGATCGATCGCATTTTATATCCATAAAAACAAAAAAGGTTAAGCAATTGAAAAATAATAAATTGATAAAACCAAAAGTTTTTCATTCACACCTATGCAAAAACCTGTTCAATTGGTTATTTTCAAATAACACAAATTAACATAGGAATTAAATCATTGGAAGCAGAGCCATAAGGCAAGCTCAATTATCAAAATTCAGCAAACCAAGCAAATCAAATCATAAAAAAAAATTCAAAGACTATCATGCAGAACAAAAATGCTAGTACATTAACATCTATGAACATATGTATCTATATATGTTATATGATAGGTCTATTGCGCAAGAGCAATAAATACCTTAAACCAGCAATTTCTTTCTTTAAACAAAAAAAAAAAAACAACACATCTTAATTTTTGTATTCGCCAAATATTAAACAAATTCAAGTATTTATTTACATCACATACTATACAAAAAAGGGCACACAAGGTTGGTGTTCGGGGTTTAACGTAAATATGAATTAATGAATACAATTTTTCTAAAGGGGCTACTAGCATCTCTCATAACGTATCTTAAGTTGTTTCCTCACTTCCGAGAAAAATTGTTTGATTTCCACCTTTTTTTTTATTGACGTTGGGTTGACAATGGGTTGGACTAAGAGTGTGCGTCCTTACAACGCGCACATTCTTGAAGAAAAGGATCTACCTACAATGGGTAACCTTTTGACATTGGGTTGGACTAAGAGTGTGCGTCCTTACAACGCGCACATTCTTGCATAAAAGGACCTACCTACAATGGGTAACCTTTTGACTTTGAGTTGGACTAGAGTGTGCATCCACACGAGGTGCACATTCTTGCAGAAAAGGACCTACCTACAATGGGTAACCTTTTGACATTGGGTTGGACTAAGAGTGTGCGTCCTTACAACGCGCACATTCTTGCAGAAAAGGATCTACCTACAATGGGTAACCTTTTGACATTGGGTTGGACTAAGAGTGTGCGTCCTTACAACGCGCACATTCTTGCATAAAAGGACCTACCTACAATGGGTAACCTTTTGACTTTGAGTTGGACTAGAGTGTGCATCCACACGAGGTGCACATTCTTGCAGAAAAGGACCTACCTACAATGGGTAACCTTTTGACATTGGGTTGGACTAAGAGTGTGCGTCCTTACAACGCGCACATTCTTGCAGAAAAGGATCTACCTACAATGGCTAACCTTTTGACATTCAAGAAAAGGACCTACCTACAATGGGTAACCTTTTGACATTGCAGAAAAGGACCTACCTACAATGGGTAACCTTTTGACGTTCAAGAAAAGGACCTACCTACAATGGGTAACCTTTTGACATTCAAGAAAAGGACCTACCTACAATGGGTAACCTTTTGACATTGCAGAAAAGGACCTACCTACAATGGGTAACCTTTTGACGTTCAAGAAAAGGACCTACCTACAATGGGTAACCTTTTGACATTCAAGAAAAGGACCTACCTACAATGGGTAACCTTTTGACATTCAAGAAAAGGACCTACCTACAATGGGTAACCTTTTGACATTGCAGAAAAGGACCTACCTACAATGGGTAACCTTTTGACGTTCAAGAAAAGGACCTACCTACAATGGGTAACCTTTTGACATTCAAGAAAAGGACCTACCTACAATGGGTAACCTTTTGACATTGCAGAAAAGGACCTACCTACAATGGGTAACCTTTTGACGTTCAAGAAAAGGACCTACCTACAATGGGTAACCTTTTGACATTCAAGAAAAGGACCTACCTACAATGGGTAACATTTTGACGTTCAAGAAAAGGACCTACCTACAATGGGTAACCTTTTGACATTGCAGAAAAGGACCTACCTACAATGGGTAACCTTTTGACGTTCAAGAAAAGGACCTACCTACAATGGGTAACCTTTTGACATTCAAGAAAAGGACCTACCTACAATGGGTAACCTTTTGACATTGCAGAAAAGGACCTACCTACAATGGGTAACCTTTTGACGTTCAAGAAAAGGACCTACCTACAATGGGTAACCTTTTGACATTCAAGAAAAGGACCTACCTACAATGGGTAACCTTTTGACATTCAAGAAAAGGACCTACCTACAATGGGTAACCTTTTGACATTGCAGAAAAGGACCTACCTACAATGGGTAACCTTTTGACGTTCAAGAAAAGGACCTACCTACAATGGGTAACCTTTTGACATTGCAGAAAAGGACCTACCTACAATGGGTAACCTTTTAACAGTAAATTAGAAGTATGAGCCCACAAGAGGCGCACGAGATAAAACGTAATAAAAAAAAATTTTTAAACATAAACATTTCAAACATACATTTATAAAATATATTCCTTCAAGTAGGAAGCATGACTAAATATTTTCTTCTTTATTTTCTTTTCTTCCGAGCATTTCCAACACAGAGAAATGGCTGAGAAAGCCATATGAGACACGACACAGCTTTTTCAATTCTCTTGATTCTGTAGAATCAAAGTGGGCAGGGACATCTGTTCATAGGCAGATCAAACCCACAACACAAGCCACATAAAGCAGGATATCAATGGCAGCAAATGATTCCGTTAAATGCTGACATCTGGTCAGCAGCAGCAAGAACAACAAGAACCACAGCACAGCACAGCACCAACATGAGCCAGTGATTCATCAAAACCGTCAACAGAATACTGAATACACCAACAACTTTCAATAGCTCTTCAATTTTTACCACAAGAATGCAGCAGGATCTACAAGTTTTGCAAAATCATCAGCAAAATATTTGCAAAATAAAATGGATCAAGTTTTTCCTCACACAAATTAGAAAAATTTTCATCAAAAAGTTAAAGCACACACTGAAAACACTCCAAGAGTTTTGCAGCCATCCGTTTCACCAACAATAACAGTAGGATGCGACTGCGTAAACAGCTTTTACAACATCTAGCAGAATTGGTGGACCACATCGGAATCTCCAAATTATTCAGCAGACCTTCAGCCAGCAAGTCACAAGGTCTATATGAGCACTATGGCCACCAAAAACATTACAAAATACCCGAATCGACTTGGTTTTTTTCATTGGCATATACACGCAGGGGCGCCAATGTTTTCCCAATGTCCTTGAGCAAATGCTATTCGGAAGGAGCCCCAAAGCAGAACCTCCAAAGCAGAACTTCAAGCAAAATAACAATCGGAAGATATTAAACCGAAGGTTTAAAGTGGGCAGGATGTTCAATAATCCGTACCTACCACGGAGAAGAAGACTACCAACACACACATGACATGCCAACCAACAACACCAACCAACGATCGTGTGTGTTTCCTTATTCTTCCCTCCCTCTCTTCTCCTCAGTCTTAACAAGATCTCTCAATAAAGAGGACGTCCAGTCCTATTGCAAATATAAACTTGTGTTTTATTTATTTATAATTACGAATTTATTATACAGTCCGCTAAAGTTATGAACAGATTATTGTTCAAAATCTTGTACACAAAAGTATTTATATAATTTTAATATAAATCAGAAATAAAATTTTGAAAAAAACTATTTTTGGATTTGAAAAAAAAAAATTTGATTTTTTTTTTTTTTTTCAATCAAGTTTTCGAAAACGGGACAGTGAATTTATTTTTTGAAATTTTGGTTTTAGATGTTGATTAATGATCTCTACAAAATGGCATACCAATTTAATTTTAAAACTTTTTTTCCAAAAAATTATTTATAAAAAAATAGTTTTTTTTTTTAAACGACGATGGTTTTGATTTTTTTTTCTAAAAATGCCGATTTTCTTCTACATATAAATGTGTTATAAACATAGTGTTTTATAAATGTATTCTTATGAAAAAAACAATAATGAACAAAAATGTTATTCACAAAAAAACTACAAAAATAAATTTTTAATTCGTACCCATTTTTGACTAAAGCAAAAAAACACATTTTTTAAAGATTTAACTGGTGCAGGTTTTCCTAAATATAATAAAATCTATGAGTTTTCTGGCAATCTTGTGAATAACATTTTTGTTCATTATTGTTTTCTTCATAAGAATAAATTTATAAACCACTATGTTTATAAAACATTTATCGAAGAAAATCGGCCCCAAAGTCAAAAATTGTCATGGGTAAGAAAAAAATAATTCCATTTAAAAATTAATATCTGAGCAACTAAAAACGAGTTATTCACATTAACCTGAGTAAAGGCATACCAAAGTAAGCGTTTTCTTAAATCATCGCTAAAGGGTATCAACTTTGCAGATAGAGAGTTACTGTAGAACAATTTTTTTCTTAGAATATACCCAAAAATCATCCCTCAAAGTCTTCTTATCTTATCCCAGTCGTGCATTTTATTTTTTTCAATTGATATTTTTACAGCCCTGCTTTTACCAGGTCCTTTTTTATCCGAAATATTAATCTATTAAAAACTCTTCATGTGTTGAACCTTAAAAGTTTGTAAATTGTTTTGTGGTCAAAGTCGGTTTTAGTTATGGGTAAAAGATGATTTTGAAATTTATGTAAAGAAAAAGATTTTTCTAAAAATTAACCAAAATTTCAAGAAACCTTTCGCATTTATATTTAAAGCCAACACTTTATCAACGTTTAACTTAATTTTCTTGGGATTTTCGGTTGGAGGTTGTAAAATGTAGTTTTGGGTAAATTATTTATTTCGGCAAGCACCTCTTGAGAATAACAGCGACCACAAACACTTTCAGCTTGATATATCTTCAAATTAAGCGTGATAGTGTTAGTGTAAGGCGGGTGTATCACTTAAGTAGGTACACTTTGAGAGCTTCAATACGTCCTTTTTGAGTCTATAAGTGTATAGAGAATTGTAAATTGACGTATAGTATAGTGTGAATCAAAGCAAAATTACCCCCAAAGTATAGTGTTGATTAATGTCATGCATTGAAGCTTTTAACGAAAATTCAATTGATTCTCTATTTCAAGGGTTTTGTATCTAGCATTCTCTATAAAGGAGTTATATCAAAATTAGAATATGTATGGAATGAAGAACATTTGTGTAAGATATCTTCGCATATTTGATTGATTGCAATGGGTTTTCTTCGGTTAAGATGAAATTTCAACACATTTCCTGTGATTTGTTATTTACGTTGAAATATTGGTGCTTGTGGTTTTTTTGGTTAAAGATTTACGAGTTCAATTAAACATTGAAACTAAAGTTCTTATGCTTTCTAGAGTGATATGTTATAAAACAACTTTTAATCAGTTGTGGATTGAATCTGTAGCTGAAATAGATATTGTACATATGCATACATATCGTTGGTGAAACCAGAAAAGTGTGTAACTCCAAATTTTCTGAAAATTAGATTTGAATGACATCTGTTAGCCAAACCTGATATCAATCGTTCCTTAAACTTGAAATCCCCTTAAAGTTCATAGTTTTTATTTTATTAGCAAATTAGAAGAAATTGTATGAGTTTACAAATGCCTTCAAAACGATGAGGTTTTAATGCTCAAAAATTGACTTTTTGACACTTTTTTAAATTTTTTGTGCCACCATAACTTTTCAATTTTTTTTAGATGTCTAAAATGCTTCGTTTACTTTTTTTCGATATAAGGTACCTCTTAAGAATTCGGCCTTGAAATTCTTAAGAGGTACCTTATATCGAAAAATAAGTATATGAAGAACTTGTAAACATTTAAAAGATATTTAACCTTATAGTAAAGTACTTAAGCTAAAGATTAATATCTTACATAATATTTCTATCTGTATATTTTGTATAAAAACGGAATAACTTTTTGAATCCAATCATAATTTACAAGAAAAAGCTAAAAAAAATACTC
This sequence comes from Episyrphus balteatus, assembly GCF_945859705.1. Classification (NCBI taxonomy): domain Eukaryota; kingdom Metazoa; phylum Arthropoda; class Insecta; order Diptera; family Syrphidae; genus Episyrphus; species Episyrphus balteatus. Next base: position 143,411,511 of record NC_079134.1, on the reverse strand, counting down.
TTTTTTTTCTTTTCCCATTACATCATTTTTTTTTATATGAAAAGCTTACAAAAAAATTACAGTATTAAAAATTTTAATATTTCTTCTTAAGAATAAAGCCATACTTAAATTTTTACAATGCGTAAGAGCTATAAAAATAATTTATTGAAAACAATCATTTTTTATGAAAAATGTGAAAAAAATCAAACTTTTTTTTTTTTTAACACCGTTACCTAAATCAATTTTTTTTATATCATCTGAAAGCCTATTGTTTCAGTTCAAAATATTTATATCAACCATGTCTGTATGACATCTACAAGAAGAGCTAGAATTTTTTGAGCCCAATCAATTTTCATCAAAAAAGCAAAAAAAAAAAATTCCATCTTTTTTATCTTCTAACGGCATTATATCCATTTATTTATATAACAACCTATAATAAATTGCATAGCATCTGAAAGCTTATTATTTCACCTTTTATAAGACTTATCAATCATATTTCTACAATGCCGACAAAAAAAGTTAGAATTATTTAAAGCCAACCTTGTCGCAATTTCAAACTGAGATTACGGTACTTTCCACACTGGTGGTCATTGGCAACAAATCTCCACAGGTGTTTTGGGGTGTTTCTGAAGTTTCTTAATATAACATTATGTAGCTTGTAAGCGTGATATGTATATAAAATTAGAGGTAATATTCTTAAGCGAGAATGGGCTAGTATCAATGTGTATCCTTTTTGCTAAAAAAAATCAAAAATTCTACAAAAACACTCAAAGTGTTAATAAAAAAAAGATATTTTTATTTCTGCAAACCAGTGTTATCAATCAACATACAAAATACAATAACTTGATTTTTCAAAAACAAAAAATTACATTTTTTTAATTAATCCAAAAGTTGAGTTGTCATCCAATAGGTCCTGAAATAAAATGAAATATAAAACTGCCTACTATAAATTTAAAACTTCGATATAACTTTCTGTCATTTTTGAGAGTAACCGTTAAAGTAACATTATATGGCGTATTTTAACAACCTGTAGGATGTATCCAATTAATTAACTTTTGTGAAAATTAATTACTCACAGCTGAAGTCCTCAAGTATTATTAAATAAAAGTAAATATTTTCGAAATTTTCTTCCATATTTAAGTTTAAATAAAAAAAAATATTTTCCCAGTACAAATTACTTTTTACTGTGAAAAAATTTATTTTTATCCTCAGTTAAAAATAAAAACAATAAATAAAAAACTTAAATTGAAATGTTCCAAAAATATTTGCTCAAATCAATATAATGGATTTCCATTACCAAAATTGAGGGCAATTTCGGTAGGAATTCCATGGACACATTAACCTGTCCAAAACACCATCATCATACAACACCCGTTGGCCATATAGTTGTACTGGTACTGGCCATATTGCACTGAATCCATGTTGTTCAGTCTCCAACTGACTTCGCGTTAAAAATCTACCTTGCCTCCTTTTCGTGGAATATTCTGGCTTGCCAACAACTATCTCTGACGCTTAACATTTACGATCTGAATGAACTCAATTCGGCAGCACCAAAATTAGAGTCGAATTCAAAGAACAGAAGCGGGAGAGGGTTTATATGCTCTTGGTGCTTCAGGCGAATAAATTGACCGTTGCATAAAAATATTATTCAAGAATGAAAAGCACTTTTGTGCCAGGAATCGTTTGCACCATTTTCGAATAAAATTTAATTTACGTCGCACGGGTGATATTGGTATGGGTTCTTCCAGCTTCCATTTTGAATGTGTTCTGATGGTTCTGAACCCTTCTATTTGAAAATTAAAAAATAAAAAAATGGAATTTTCAACGGGCCAAGCGACGCAATTCAATTAAATTAATTGATTTATTAACGGTGGAAAATATATTTTATAAAATTTATACATAGGAGAATTTTATTTTATTTTTATATATATTTTTTTTGTTGCTGTCTGCTACAAACGCCAACACAAATACCAACACAAACTTGATATGTGTAACGCATTTTAATAAAATCTTTTCCATGTTAAACCATTGAAATCAATTTTCAAGCCATGCAACAGACTTTGGCATCATCATCGTCCTCATCATCATCATTGACATGGTCATATGGACGACACAGAGGACAACCTGGTGTATAGAGTGGCCAGGTATCCACCTGGCATTCTCTCCAAAGGACTATGGCATTTATGGACACTAGTCCCTCACGTTGATGATGAAGTTAAAAACGTTTAACCAGATTTGCGTAGCCATTGCGAGCTTCATTTACTTTGCACTATGAATTTGAATTAAATGTATTTTCTTTTTTTCCTTTTTTTGTTTAATTTCAAGGCTTATGTGCAGCAATTAATAGTTTGAGTATAAAGTAATTGAGCATTTAAGTGAAATGAAGGTATTAAAGACAAAATGGGAATTCTTTTGGCAATTTAAACAAATTTTGGATATTACGATTTTCGTCATTCAATCATCATCCTTAAAATTCAATCGAATTTAGAAAAAAATTATCTCCTCGAGCACTTTTTAAAATTTTAAACAACAAAACAATTTTCAGATATTCATCCAAAACGCGTCCAAAACGCGTTTAAAACGCGTCCAAAACGCGTTTAAAACGCGTTCAAAACGCGTTAAAAACGCGTTAAAAACGCGTTAAGAACGCGTTCAAAACGCGTCCAACACGCGTCCAAAACGAAAACCTATTCATAAATATTTTTTACTTGCGATATAGGTACTATATATCAAGTTATGCATTCGTACAAAAAAAAAAGTTGAGATAACATTTTTCCATGACATTACGATAGTAGACAATGCCAAAAAAGTGGGTCCCGGAAGTCCGTCTGTCCGTCTGTCTGTCAGTCTGTCAGTCTGTCAGTCTGTCAGTCTGTCAGTCTGTCAGTCTGTCTGTCTGTCTGTATAAGGAACTAGAGCCTAAACGGATGGACCGATTGACTCCAAACTTGCTATGTAGTAGTTTTTGGAGACTCTCCAGAGGGGTTTTTGGAATTAATTTTTTTGGACCAAAAATAACGGTACCTGTTATACAAAAATTTCGGAAAAGTTAAATTTCACGAAAACGGCTCCAACGATTTTGTTTAAAAATTTCAAATGTTAGTTTTTAAACAAGGTCTATATTTTGAAGAAAAAAATTTTTTTTGAAAATCGTTATTAACGGTACCTGCCATAGGACCGCTTTTTTCAAATTGGATTTTCTGCAAAACTACTCATTGTATTTCAACGAAATTTTTTATACAAAAGCATTTATATAATTTAAATATAAGCCAAAAATAAAATTTTGAAAAAAATAATTTTTAATAATTTTTTTAAAAAAATTTTGAAAATTTTTTTTTGAAAAATCAAATTTTCGAAAACGGGACATTGAATTTTTTTGAAATTTTGTTTTTAGATGTTGATTAGTTATTTCTAAAAATTGGCACACCAATTTTATTTTTAAACTTTTTTTTCAAAAAATTATTTATAAAAAATTAGTTTTTTAAAAAACGGCTCTAACGATTTTGAAAATTTTTTTCTAAAAATGCACCTTAACATATCAAATAAAACTGCATACTTGTTTTGTGGGGCGATTTAATTTCAGATATTGTTTTATTTTTTTGAAAAATGAATTTAATTTTTTTTTTGTTTTTTGTTTTTTGTTTTTATGTACCTACATTTCCCAAGTTTCTATATAAAAAGTCTTAAAAATTTGAGCAACTTCAACTCTAAGAGCAAGTTCGTGCGACCCAGTCGTGCATTTTATTTAGATAAGATTTTCGTGTTTTCTTGGCTCAAATCTATACGAAAAGTATAACGGCACTTGGTGTCCAAAATTTTTTTATTTTTTTGTAAACTAGTGTAATCTATTTTTAAAGGCAAAATCTAAAAAAAAGTGTAACTTTGGATGCAAATAACTCAGAAAATAGACATTAAATTAACTTTTGGTTTTCACCTTTTAATAGAGTTTAAATAGACCTTTCTTTTTATATATCACTTAATAGATTTGAAAGAAATTTTTCACAATGCATTTTTTTGAGAAGGGGTTAACCTTGGATTTTTTTCGAAAATCTGAAAATTATGGATTTATAATTTTTGTACCTAAATGGATAGAGCTGTTCACTATGAACTCATATCTTTAATTCAAAATTTGTTTCGAGTATTTGCCTAGAAGATATCTGCTTCCAAAATATAAGTGTTAAAAAATTATATAACTTTGATTGCAAATAACTCAGTAACCAGGGATTAAAGGAACTTTAGGTTTTTACCCATTAATAGAGTTTAAAGAAATATTTCTTTTGATATCTCACTTAAATGGATTTGGAGGAATTTTTTTAAAATGCATTTTTTTTGAGAAGAGGTTAACCTTGGATTTTGTTCGAAAATCTGAAAAATATAGATTTGTAATTTTTGTACCTAAATGTATAGAGCTTTTCACTGTGCATTTATATCTTTTAACCAGAAGTTGTCTCTAGACTTAAATCCGAAGATATATGCTTCCAAAGTTAAAATGTGAGAAAATAATATAACTTTGTTTGCAAATAACTCAGCAACCAGACCTTATAGAAACGTTTGCTTTTCACCCATTAATAGAGCTTAGAGAGACCTTTCATTTAATATCTCTCTTAATGGATTTGGAGGAAATTTTATAAAATGGATTTTTTTCGGCAAGGGTTTAACCTTGGATTTTTTACGAAAAACCTGAAAAGTGTAGGTTTGTTATATTTGTACCTAATTGCATAGAACTGTTCACTATGAACTCATAGCTTTAATTCAAAACTTTTCTGTAGACTTTGGTCCGAAGATATATTTATGCTTCAAAACGCTTTCAAAACGCGTTAAAAACGAGTCTGAAACGCGGCTGATAAATATGCATTAGTTTTTTTTTTTTAATTGTCCGAGAGCTGGCATCAATTTTTGGGTAAGTTTTTGAGGCAAGCTGAAAACTTGTCAGATAGTGCATTTTTGTGATCCTTTTTGACCTTCAATGTGTAGCTACTTTATGTTCAATTTGTTTCCACTTTTTAATATCATTTGGTCCAATGTTAAACTGTCTTCTGTCCATCAGCGAGAGAGTTTCCTGTCCGCCATTCCGCCGATCCGAATAATTAATTTTGCAAATTTTTTCCAAAATGACCCTTTAAGCTAATTTGAAATTCTTTTGCGCGGGTTTTTTTGTTTTTCCTTTTTATTTTCCCTTCGACTTGTCTGTTTGTTTTCATAAGTTTTTTTTTCTTTTTTTTTGTTATGTCTTGGAGCGTTTCTTTTGTCATGAATTTACCTACATCGCTGATCCGGGTGCGGGTTCAGCTGCTGCTGGATTTAATTTGAAGAACTGAATTCATTTTAATAGAGAAGATCAAGTCAAGTGCGGTTCTTGACTTTCGATTATTTATCTGTCTGTCGATTTATATATCTACCACAATTTTTTTCACTCAGCATTTTTTCTTACCTCTAAAACAACAACAAATTCTATCTCACATTTAAACAAAAAAGATGAAAACAATAAGGACGATGCTGGATTGTGACTATGGACCGTTTGGACTTGATGAAGGCTAAGAGACCGACCATTGTTTGTTTGTTTATCTTAGGAAGTATACACAGAAAAGAAATCGCATCGGCATTGTGGTCTACGGAATTAATCCGGCTTTTTGTTTTAATTTGAACTATTTGTTCCGTTCGTGAGGGGGGGGGGGAATGAGGGGGGTGGAGACTGTGTACCGAGACTGACTAAACGCAGCCGAAGGACACGGACAATAACTAAGAAGGATATACCTTCATCAACAAACTAGGAAGAAGAGGAAAGGATTTACACATTCATCCTCACTAAAGTACAAGTCCCCCCCCCCCCCCATTTCTCAACCTTGAGGGGAAAAAAAGATGAATTTACAGTGCGGCGGGCGCGATGAATGAATAAACCACTGAATTAATGAAAGTGGATTGATAGGAATTTTATTAAGGAAATTTCTCGATTTTTATTTCTCTTCCTTCCCACTTTTTTGGGGAATTCTTATTTTTGTTTAGTTTTGTTTTTGTTTTTCGTCCTTTTTTTTCCTTCCTGATGATGAAGATGAAAATCATAAACAAAAAAAAAAAAAAATAATAATGTTCGTAGAAAATATTGAAATTAATTTGTTTCTGAAGTTGTGTTAAGCTTGGTTGGAAGTCTTCTTAACAAAGTCTGATGATGCATGCTGAGAAAGGAGTCAGGGAGTATAGGAATTACTTGTTTATTATATTGATCCATCATGATGGATAAGATAGACTTTGGCAAATAAAAATATATATAAAAGATACTTTCTCGTTTTGTTTGGGTTTTGGTAATATTTTTGTTGGATTATATTGGAGGATTGGATTTTTTATCCTGAGAATGAAGTTTGTGTAGAAATTACTGTTGCTGAAGTTGTCTAGCCAAGTTGGATGTAGGTACCTGGTAAACAGAGAATATACAGGATATAAAAGTTGAGGATTTCATTTAATTATATTGCAGAGGTCTACATATTGATGAGAGGAAGAGAAGAAGTTTTAATGAATATCTTCTTTGTTGCAGTATAGTTATTTTGTTATTTTTTTGATGCTGTGATTTTTTTTTGATAGCCTATCGGATTTTATTTCCTGAAGGATTATGAAGGAATTTTTGGTTTTCATGTTTAATTTGAGCTAAGAGACGTTTCTTTGGAGACATTGGTCCGAAAATATTTACTTCTAAAATCAAAATCTAAAAAAAGTGTAACTTTGGTTGCAAATAACTCAACAACCAGGCCTTGAAGGAACTATTGGTTTTCACTTATCAATAGAGCTTAAAGAGACCTTTCTTTCGATATCTCACTTAATAGATTTGGAAGAAATTTTTTAAAATTCATTTTTTTTGAGAAGGGGTTAACCTTGAATTTTTTTTTGAAAATCTGAAAAAATATAGGTTTGTTACATTTGTACCTAAATGCATAGAGCTGTTCACTATGAGCTCATATCCTTAATTTTAAACTGGTTTCGAAACTTTAGTCCGAAGATATCTGCTTCCAAAATCCAGTTGTAAGAAAAAAAAAAAAAAATATATAACTTTGATTGCAAATAACTCAGCAACCAGGCCTTAAAGGATCTTTTGGTTTTCACGCATTAATAGAGCTTAAAGAGACCATTCTTTTGATATCTCACTTAATAGATTTATAAGAAATTTTGTAAAATGCATTTATTTTGAAGATGTTAACCTTGAATTTTTTTTCAAAATCTGAAAAAATATAGATTTGTTACATTTGTACCTAAATGCATAGAGCTGTTCACTATGAGCTCATATCCTTAATTTTAAACTGGTTTCGAAAATTAAGTCCGAAGATATCTGCTTAAAAAATCCAGTTGTAAAAAAAAAGAATATAACTTTGTTTGCAAATAACTCGGCAACCAGGCCCTAAAGGAACTTTTAGTTTTCACCCATTAATAGAGCTTAAAGAGACCTTTCTTTCGATATCTCACTTAATAGATTTGGAAGAAATTTTTTAAAATTCATTTTTTTTGAGAAAGGGTTAACCTTGAATTTTTTTTTGAAAATCTGAAAAAATATAGGTTTGTTACATTTGTACCTAAATGCATAGAGCTGATCACTATGAGCTCATATCCTTAATTTAAAACTGGTTTCGAAACTTTAGTCCGAAGATATCTGCTTAAAAAATCCAGTTGTAAAAAAAAAGAATATAACTTTGTTTGCAAATAACTCGGCAACCAGGCCTTAAAGGAACTTTTGGTTTTCACCCATTAATAGAGCTTAAAGAGACCTTTCTTTCGATATCTCACTTAATAGATTTGGAAGAAATTTTTTAAAATTCATTTTTTTTGAGAAGGGGTTAACCTTGAATTTTTTTTGAAAATCTGAAAAAATATAGGTTTGTTACATTTGTACCTAAATGCATAGAGCTGTTCACTATGAGCTCATATCCTTAATTTTAAACTGGTTTCAAAATTTAAGTCCGAAGATATCTGCTTCCAAATTCCAATTGTTAAAAAAAATATACAACTTTGTTTGCAAATAACTTAGCAGCCAAGCCTCAGTGGAACTTTTGGTTTTCACCCATTAAAAAAGCTTTAAGATACCTTTCTTTTGATATCTCACTTAATTGATTTTAAAGAAATTTTTAAAAATGCATTTTTTTTAAGAAGGGGTTAGCCTTGTTTTTTTTTTTGAAAATCTGAATAATATTAATTTGTTACCTATATTTGTACCTAAATGCAAAGAGCTGTTCACTATGAACTCATATCTTTAATTCAAAACTTGTTTCGAGATTTTGGTCCGAAGATATCTGCTTCCAAAAAATATCAGCTTAGAAAAAATATAATTTTGTTTGCAAATAACTTAGCAACCAAGCCTTTAAGGGACTTTTAGTTTCCACTCATTAATAGAGCTTAAAGACCCCTTTCTTTTGATATCTCATTTAATAGATTTGGAAGAAATTTTTTTAAATTATTTTTTTTTTCGGAAAATCTAGGACGTTTTTCAAATTTATAATTAAAATTCTTAAACTACTACATCATAAAACTCAAAACTTCTTGTTCAAACTTAATTTAAAAAACTAACATATTAAAAAAAAAATATTCTTCAACTTGAACATATTTCAAAACTTTCTACTCCTTACCTACCTTAATCCCAAAAAAATCGCAATTCATCAAGAAAAAAAAAAAAAAAAAAACAACAAAAACTTAAAACTTACTCCATCCATTCAAAAATCCTATCAATCAATACATTTCACCATACCTCAATGATGCGACATTCAACCCAACCCCCTTTCCTCCCCTATCTCTATCTCTCTCTTTCATTCTTTCTGCTACATCTCATTCCACAATCCACCTGCTACAAAACTTGCTTCAAAACCTCTTCTACCATTTTAAACGTTTCTATTGGAAATCTACGATATTTGCAGACTCGAAGGGGTTTTCCAGGCATCTTCGTTTCCAATCCAAACGGTCTACCACTTCACGTGTACTTTCCCCTTAAAAAGATACTGCGTTATTTTTTTATTTTCATTTCCAATTTCCAGTTGGAAATCTGATAAAAACAGATGTTCGTTCCCAGGAACCCATCACAACAACACTTCCTCAAAGGCATATTGAATTAAATGTCGTTCATTGACCACGTTCCAGGACATGCGTATTAAGGACTACGTAGTGAAACGTGGTCTACTATCAAAATCAAGCCCAAAAAAAAAAAAAAAATTTAGCAGCAGCAAACAACATGGCAGGAAAGATATTCTCTGTGTGTGCTTTAATGAAGAAATTTTCTCTCATAATTTATATCCTTATCTGTGTTTTTAAGGATAACATTTATTTTCGTTCCTGATTTTTTTTTTTTTATTTCGTGAACTTGCTTGTTGTTTTGTTTTGACGTTGAATCATTTCCTGATTGTGTCATCGGCATGAATGAGATATAATTTTTTTTTCTGTTTTTGTAGAAAAAAAGAGTCCTTTAGTAATATAGTGGTTTTAGGTTACAGAAGAGGTTTTTTTTTAGTGTAGCTCATCAAGGCAATTAGTCTCGAAGGATTTCTCAACCACACATGCACACAATTTCAATTATTTATATCCTTGAACACATATCTTAACCCCCCCTGTGTACCGTAAAACATTCACACAGGTCGTCCATCGTCCTTTATGGGTGTCCTTTTTCTCCGTTGTTATGTGTTATTCGGTGTCGGGTACAGTTTGGTAGAGTAAAGGTATCCTTATGGGGGTTAAATCTAGTTCCACCTTAAAAATAGAAGCTGTAATTTCCTGTTCCTCTTGTTTTATAACATTCACAAGGACGAAACAGCACGAAAAAGGATCTGTATGTGAGAGGAACTTTCGATTTTATTTTATTTTAATATATAATCTTGCAATTTATTTAGAGGATTTCCCAAAATGACCGAAGCCACAGTGCAAAATGTTTCAGCATTTTCAAATGGCATGCGGTTTTGTATAGTTAGCTTGTTTCCCTTCTTTTATCCTCGATCCTGCTTTGTATTTCTATTTCCATGCAGCAAAAGAGAGGAATTAGTTTTTTTCTAAAAATAAAAAGCAAGTAAAAAGCTTAAAAAGGTCTCCCAACTTGACCAAAATCAACCCACCCCCACTTTCATCATTTACATACATTTACTCATCCTTAGGAATTAAAAAAAGGACGAAAAAAAAAAACATTTCATAGTTTAGAATTACAGGTATGCAACCATCCAGTGTGAATCCTGGCTACCTTCATGTTGTAGGTAGAGTTATAAGGCCGATTCGTGTGGTTTTATGGGTCGCTAGCTTTTGTGGGGGGTTTCCCTAAATTCTGTGTGTGTTTACATTTAATTTTTAGAAATTAAAGATGGAGAATATTATTATTATTGTATGTGTGTGTGTGTATGACGAACCTGCATATAATTCTCCATATTATGAGTCATATGGAACATGGTCGACATTGTTGTAGCATAATTATATTCAAACATGTATAAAAAAGGTGGAACATTAAAATGTTTCATGGAGGATAAATTTACCACACACACACACAAAAGTGCTAATTTTTAGTAACAACCATCAATTGTGCGAATATTATATTTTTTGTTTATGTTGGAATAAAAAGTTTTAATTTTTAGGTGTTTACATAAATGGAGTTAACATTATTTTTAAAGGATGGAGTGTTTTTTGGTTGAACAAAATAGTTTTTTGCTAGATTTTGAAGGGATGAGGGTTAATAGTACAGGTAAAATAGTACATAAAATCAAGAAATAAAAAAAAAAAATTGTTACACTCATGAAACTTTGGCAAAAAGTTTGCTTTTGGGATAAGAACCAAGTACAAAAAAAGTCTATAAAAAAAAGTTGGGTGGAAGGGTGTTTTTTCGCGGACAAGAGGGAGGGGGTGAAGGTCAAAAATATACTGAAAAAAAATTGTTTGTCGAATATCATCATATGACACATGTTTTCAAGGTATTTTTTGATGTTGAATCCAATGACATAAAAATAAAGTCAATACGATTGCTCTAAGAAAAGTTATTGCCGATTAAAAACAAGGGTGCTTGTTTTTTGACTTCAACGAAACCCATGTAAAAAACATGCTACACTGATAAAATTCGGGATGAAGGTTTTAGATAAAGCAGGGACAAAGGATTCATAAAGTTCTTAAAATTATTTTTGATGAAAGGGTGTTTTTTTTTATGGGTAAAGTTGAGTGTGAGAAAGGTATCATAACAGCTGACTTAAATTTTATAAATTTTTAAAACTTGGTGTAAAAGTTTTGGTTGGTATAAGAATTAAGAATCTATAAAGTGTACAAAATTATCTTGAGTGAAAGGGTGTTTTTTTTTTTAAGAAATGATGAAATTCGGAATTAGTACCACAAGAACTGGGAAAAAAATTGTTACACCAATGAAAATTGGTAAAAATGTTTCATTGATAACAGAAACCAAGAACCCAAGCAGTCTATACAAATATTTTAATTTAAAGGGTGTTTTTTTTTTTATGAAATAGGGAAAATCCGCGATTAGACCAATAAAATCAATGGTATAAAAGTTACCCTTACGAAATTTATTAAAAATGTTGTCTTCTCCATGGGAATCATGAATAAAAGAAATCTATAAATTTTTTTATGTGAAAGGGTGTTTTTTTTAGGTGTAGAAAAAATATGGGTATATTTGAAAAAGTGTGTAATAATAGAGTAATATTAGTGGTATATTAGTGGAAATTCAGCAATTATGTTACTTTTAAGATTAAAAACAAGAGTCTATAAAAATATCTCGGTATAAAGGGTGTTTTTTTGAGTGAAAACAAAAATGATGGGTCACCCTAATGAAATTTGGTGAAAACATTGAATTTGGGATAGAAAGCAAGAGTAAAGAGTTTTCATAAAAAAAATTTAGGTGAAAGGGTGTTTTTTTTTCGAAGAGACAGTAAAATCTGTAACTTTTGTTTGTTTACATCTTTTAGACCTGATTTTTCAAACATCAGTCAGACTATCATACGATTAATGTTAATTTAAAAAAAATAGATATTCCTAGGAATATGAAGAATTTGGAAATATTTGAAAATTTGGAAAAATTAACCAAATGGTAACAAAGTGGTTTATTTATTTATTAAAAATTTTTTTTTAGATGTTTATGTATCGAAAAAATTAAAGTGATTATAACAGTAATTTCATGTTAAATAAAGGTTCATTATCTTAATTGGAACATACTATTCAGCTAAATGGTTTAAAGTTTTTATTAAATTTAAATTTAAGTCACTTAAATTCATTATGCATTCTATTATTCAATATAATTTTTTTTTTAAGTTAACTTTGATTAATATTAATTAATTTAATTTTTTTTTTTTTTTTTTTTTGTGTAAAACCCATAAAATCATTAGTAATTTAAAAAAAAATATATATAAATTCATTAAGGATTTCCGTTTTTTTTGTGTTGAATTTATTTTCACGTATGCACCTACTTTTTTTTTTTTAATTTTATAAAATACCACAAAATCTATTTAAATGTTTGCTTAAAAAGTTAAAATTTAAATATTTTAAATACGAATTTCAATTAAATTTTATAATACGACCTCTGAATTAACAAAGAACAAAAAAAAAGTGGGAATTAATTTATTTGCATTCAACTCATTTTGGTTCTCGTTCCTTAACACAATTAATGTTTGTCTACCTTTTAACTAGAAAAATAAATTTATCATTAAAATGAACGTGGTTGACACGCTCCAGCCTCTTCATGCGTGCAAATATAATGTATTTTCAGTTTGAAATAAAATTGTAGAAATATACAAAATTGCATACTTATCTACATGCATTTTATAGATATTTTTTTATATATAATTTAATATTATTTTACCTTTGTATTTATAAAAAGCTAACGTTCATGTTAAATATTTTATTAATTACAGAACAAAAACAAAAACAAAAAAAATCGAAATATTCAACCCATAATAAGGATGCTTATAATATGAACTGAATTTATGTAGAGCACATAGTTAAATATCCTGAGCATATCGTTAATGTTATTTAAGGAAAAAACTTTTCTACAGATACAGATATTTCTATAGATATATTTACATACTACAAAATAAACATTATAAAACGGTTTTTTTTTTTTTTTTGTTTTTTAATTTTGTTTTGTTGGTTCAATTAAAATAAAATACATACATAATTGTATGTTAATTACCGTAGATACACAGGAGCTGACGGCAGCGCGGCGGTTTTGGTTTATTTTTGTTTTATTATTTTAAGGCTTAAGTCAAGTTTCCAAATGCGTGAAAATTATTATTTTTCGATAAAAAACAAATAGCTATAAAATCATAAATAAACGACATGTGCGAATTGCTGTTTTACAGTTTATTTGTGTGTAAAGAGAAAAAAATATAATATAAATTAATATCGTTTCTTTGTGAATTTAAAATTAATTGGAACAGTTTAAAAGTTGAGACCTTCGAAAATGGTGGATTATAGAGATGGTATGAAAAAAGGATCAACTTGAAATGTTTGTATGATAAAAATACATTTTAAATGTGATATAATAATACATACATATATTTTTGTATGTATATTAGGGTGGTTCTCAACACAAAAGTAATGAAAACCTCTGTATTTTGTGGAGTAACTAAAGCTAAAAAAAAATGGCAATATTAGGGAACCTTGCCAAACAGCTCTGATTTTGATGATATTTTTGAAGTGAAAACTTCTTTAGTATCGTAGTGATTTGAAACAAGATGAAACGAAAACGCGACACGAACATTCATCTTGTTATAACTTTTTTGTTTTAATAGATAGATGAATGAAATTTGTACTGAAGATAGATAATTAAATAAACTATAAATGTACAAAATTTCAATTGATTTCATATCCAAAATTCTGAGATAACGGTAAAAAGATGTTCTTTTTCTACACACGTTATATCTTTTGATCTGTTGCACATACAAATTTGATTTAACTTTAATACGCATGCTGATAACATAACCTTTTGTTTGATATATCACACATAACGGTACGTGCTCTACAAGTTATACAATCTTAAATTGAAAAAATTGAAAAATACCTCAAAACACCTGTGGAGATCTGTTGCCGATGACCAGTGTAGGAAGTACCGTAATCTCAGCTCAAATGTTGTATAGACATAAATATTTTGAGCTGAAACAATAAGCTTTCAGATGATATAAAATTAATATAGGTTGTCATATAAAAAGATGCATTTAAAGTAGATTGAATAAAAATAGGTAGATTTTTTCTTTTTTTTTTTTGCAAGAAGATTTTTTTTAAGGTTTCACTTCTATCACGTGTGAATTGCACACATTACTTTTTTTTCAAACTTCAGTAATTAAAAATACTTTAAAGTCTATAGATTAAAAATAGCTGCTGTTGCCGTTTTGATTTTTTAAATTTAATTAAAAATTTTTTTGAACCACACGACACGACACAACGCGACAGACACAAGGCGACACAAGGCGACACAACGCGACAAAAGGCGACACAACGTGACACAAGGCGACACAAGGCGACACAAGGCGACACAACGCGACACAATGCGACACAACGCGACACAATGCGACACAATGCGACACAAGGCGACACAAGGCGACACAAGGCGACACAAGGCGACACAAGGCGACACAACGCGACACAATGCGACAAAATGCGACACAACGCGACACAAGGCGACACAAGGCGACACAAGGCGACACAAGGCGACACAATGCGACACAAGGCGACACAAGGCGACACAAGGCGACACAAGGCGACACAAGGCGACACAACGCGACACAACGCGACACAATGCGACACAATGCGACACAACGCGACACAATGCGACACAATGCGACACAACGCGACACAATGCGACACAAGGCGACACAAGGCGACACAAGGCGACACAAAGCGACACAAGGCGACACAAGGCGACACAAGGCGACACAAGGCGACACAATGCGACACAACGCGACACAAGGCGACACAAGGCGACACAAGGCGACACAAGGCGACACAACGCGACACAAGGCGACACAAGGCGACACAAGGCGACACAAGGCGACACAAGGCGACACAAGGCGACACAAGGCGACACAAGGCGACACAAGGCGACACAAGGCGACACAAGGCGACACAAGGCGACACAAGGCGACACAAGGCGACATAAGGCGACACAAGGCGACACAAGGCGACACAAGGCGACACAAGGCGACACAATGCGACACAAGGCGACACAAGGCGACACAACGCGACACAAGGCGACACAAGGCGACACAAGGCGACACAAGGCGACACAAGGCGACACAACGCGACACAACGCGACACAATGCGACACAACGCGACACAATGCGACACAATGCGACACAACGCGACACAATGCGACACAAGGCGACACAAGGCGACACAACGCGACACAACGCGACACAACGCGACACAATGCGACACAACGCGACACAACGCGACACAATGCGACACAATGCGACACAACGCGACACAAGGCGACACAAGGCGACACAAGGCGACACAAGGCGACACAAGGCGACACAACGCGACACAATGCGACACAACGCGACACAAGGCGACACAAAGCGACACAAGGCGACACAAGGCGACACAAGGCGACACAAGGCGACACAAGGCGACACAAGGCGACACAAGGCGACACAAGGCGACACAAGGCGACACAAGGCGACACAAGGCGACACAACGCGACACAACGCGACACAATGCGACACAACGCGACACAATGCGACACAATGCGACACAACGCGACACAATGCGACACAAGGCGACACAAGGCGACACAACGCGACACAACGCGACACAACGCGACACAACGCGACACAACGCGACACAATGCGACACAATGCGACACAACGCGACACAAGGCGACACAAGGCGACACAAGGCGACACAAGGCGACACAACGCGACACAATGCGACACAACGCGACACAAGGCGACACAAGGCGACACAAGGCGACACAAGGCGACACAAGGCGACACAAGGCGACACAAGGCGACACAAGGCGACACAAGGCGACACAAGGCGACACAAGGCGACACAACGCGACACAATGCGACACAAGGCGACACAAGGCGACACAAGGCGACACAAGGCGACACAAGGCGACACAAGGCGACACAAGGCGACACAACGCGACACAATGCGACACAACGCGACACAATGCGACACAATGCGACACAACGCGACACAAGGCGACACAAGGCGACACAACGCGACACAAGGCGACACAAGGCGACACAAGGCGACACAAGGCGACACAAGGCGACACAAGGCGACACAAGGCGACACAAGGCGACACAAGGCGACACAAGGCGACACAAGGCGACACAACGCGACACAACGCGACACAATGCAACACAACGCGACACAATGCGACACAATGCGACACAATGCGACACAAGGCGACACAAGGCGACACAATGCGACACAAGGCGACACAAGGCGACACAACGCGACACAACGCGACACAACGCGACACAACGCGACACAATGCGACACAACGCGACACAATGCGACACAACGCGACACAAGGCGACACAAGGCGACACAAGGCGACACAAGGCGACACAAGGCGACACAATGCGACACAATGCGACACAAGGCGACACAAGGCGACACAAGGCGACACAAGGCGACACAAGGCGACACAAGGCGACACAAGGCGACACAAGGCGACACAACGCGACACAATGCGACACAAGGCGACACAATGCGACACAAGGCGACACAAGGCGACACAAGGCGACACAAGGCGACACAACGCGACACAAGGCGACACAAGGCGACACAAGGCGACACAACGCGACACAAGGCGACACAAGGCGACACAAGGCGACACAAGGCGACACAAGGCGACACAAGGCGACACAAGGCGACACAAGGCGACACAACGCGACACAAGGCGACACAAGGCGACACAAGGCGTCACAAGGCGACACAAGGCGACACAATGCGACACAAGGCGACACAAGGCGACACAAGGCGACACAAGGCGACACAAGGCGACACAAGGCGACACAAGGCGACACAAGGCGACACAAGGCGACACAAGGCGACACAAGGCGACACAAGGCGACACAAGGCGACACAACGCGACACGACGCGACACGACGCCACACAACGCGACACAGCGCGACACAACGATACTACAACCCCTCATTATTAGTTTATTTTTGACAAAAACTGGACATGTGCCGTTTTTCCCCTGGACCCTTCACATGTATCTTCCTAATCCTCAGGGGCGTACGTTGAGTCGTCGGGGGGCCCGGAGCAAGACTTATTTTTGGAGACCCTTTAATATAGAAAATAAGAACAGACAAAAAAGTATACGCTCTCGTTTCAAATAGTAGGAGAATAACTTAAATGCAATGCCTTGTAATACCTTTACCAATAAACATGTGGTTAATTCTCAGTGACATATTTTGATAGAATGATATTAAGTAAGTAGGCAGACTACTTCAATTCAGAATATTTTAATCTTTTTACTATTTTTAGTTTTTTATTTTTTTGTGTAGATGATGCACAGCACATATAAAATGTAACCATACGCTAACAACAAAAAACTAGTTTACTTACACAAGTTGTCAAGATCTTTAAGCTTCTTAAGTTTCAATACAAAAAAAAATCCATATGGGAATAGGATGTCAAATGTTAGTGCATTAAAAATGTACTTTGTTGTTTCATGCAACTATACTATACATCGGTATATGCTTCCAAATACACTTTACTTCTTAAAGATCTCTCTCTAAAGAGCTTGTGCCAGCATCATCATCAAAAACTCATTCGATATTTGCTCATACCCTTTATTTCTTCCAACTGTAAGCATAAGAATCCTCCTTGGTTTTTATATACGAGAACATTCAATACGACAACACACACATGATATCAGAAAACTACAATCTTATTGAATTTGAGTTTGAGTTTTATCAGCGTTTTGTGCCATGACCCTGCTGCTGTTCTGTATGGCAAATGGCAACAGAATCAGAATCAAAACCTAGAAACCGGAACTGAAAATTCGATGCGAATCCTTTTTGTATATAACTTTTTTTTTTTTGTTATACAACCAACTTTCTCTCCCTTTTTTAACATCCCTTCATTTCGTCTGTCGTCGTTGTCGTTATATATACCATCTCCCTCTCAAATGCTGTCATCATCTCCTTCGAGATTCTGATTCCCTACGTTTTGTTCACGGTTGATGTAATTTGTTTTCAATAGTCCAATTTGGGTCCAGGATCTTCTTCTTCTGCTAGATGCTTGTGCGGCTATGTGTTTCAATTTGGGCCCATCTTTTTTTCTATTTTTTTTTTTGACCAAAAAAACACAGGAAGAAAAAGAACACCAACTAGCATTCCCAAAAGTTATACTATATTCAATTTATTTCAATTCGATCAGTATACCTCAACCTATCTTAAACTCAGCCAGGGCAGTTGGAAATATCAAGTTATTGCCATTCTGCCAGACTATGGTGGATAGTAGTGATGGGAACTATCGAATGATTTTAACTATCGAATAGTTCATTCATTCATTTATTCATTCGAATAAAAACTATCGAATAAAACTATCGAATAAAAACTATCGAAGAAACTATCGAAAAAAAAATATCGAAAAAGTATCGAATAAAAACTATCGATTAAACTATCAAATAAATAAAACTATTTGAATGAAAAAAACTATCGTTTAACAAAAATATTTGAATGAAAAAACTATTCATTTATTTATTCGAATAAAAACTATCGAAGAAACTATCGAAAAAAAAACTATCGAATAAAAACTATCGATTAAACTATCAAATAAATAAAACTATTTGAATGAAAAAAAAAAAAATCGTTTAACAAAAATATTTGAATGCAAAAACTATCGTTTAAGAAAACTATTCGAATGAGAAAACTATCGAATAAAAAACTATCGAACGAAAAAACTATTCGAATGAAAATAGTAACTAAATGAATGAATAATTTAAAACTATCGAAAGAATTTATATTTTACAACTTTTCCCATCACTAACAAAGATATAGGTAGTTGGAAAAATCAAGTAATTGCCATCCTGTCAGACTATGGTGGATAGTAGTGATGGAAACTATCGAATGATTTGAACTATCGAATAGTTCATTCATTCATTTATTCATTCGAATAAAAACTATCGAATAAAAACTATCAAAATAAACTATCGAAAAACTATCGAATAATCTATCAAATAAAAACTATCGATTAAACTATCAAATAAAAAAAACTATTTGAATGAAAAAACTATCGTTTAAGAAAACTATTTGAATGAAAAAAAAACTATCGTTTAAGAAAAATATTTGAATGAAAAAACTATCGAATGAAAAAACTATTCGAATGAAAATAGTAACTAAATGAATGAATGATTTAAAACTATAGAAAGAATTAATATTTTACAAACTATCGATAGTTTGATAGTTTTTATTCGATTGTTCCCATCACTAATTGCCATCCTGCCAGACTATGGTCGATAGGTAGCTTATATGTTTGCCTTTCTTTAGAGACTTTCAAAGGACTTTAAGGACCTCTCACAATAACAACAACTGTTTTAATGTGGTCGATGGTGATGGTGGTGTCCTATTCTACCAATTATTGATGATAGAGACTTTGAGCAAAAGTCCACTTAACCTATACACAAAAACCAAAAACTTGTGCATTATCCTATTCGGTTTGTGTATCTATACACAATCTACATACAATGAAACTCAGAGCCCATCAAGAGCTCATTGTCTGCAATTGATTTCTTCCTATTTATCATTATCCTTCACAGGATCTCATTTATATTTACCTACTTCACGGCAAAAGTTCATACTCTCTATGGTATACTTTAATTCCTTGGAGGATTCTCTCTCAAAATGTCCTTCACACAGATGCACAAACAAAATCCACCCACACAACCATCGAAATCATTGATTGCTCTGGGATCGGGCGATGTGATGATGGCCACCCTTCCAAGAAGGACCACCACCATCGACCGAAAAACTTTGTTTCTCATTCAAATTGTTGTCCAAAGATTCCGCATCACCCAGCCTCTGACAAACAAGCAGGACAATTACAGAAATGGATTGTGAACAACCACGGCAACGATAAAAGTTTTTACAAAGTAAAAAAAAAAAAAAAATTGATAAAAAAAAATGTATATGTATTTAAAGGACTTTGATTGGGATGAAATTGCAAAATTTCCGATATGGCAATAATGTTCCCTGTCTTCGTCCTTGACGACTCGCGCGATGGCAAACTCCTATAGAATTCAGGACCTAAAGCGAGATAGGTTGCATTAGCATTGGATGCTACACCAGCTAGCTAGCATGACAGTTAAGTAAATGTCTGTGACAACACCAGAAGCAGCTGAACAAAGCACAGCATTCCCTTCCTTCGAAAAAAAAAATATCTCCTTTCGTAGGTATATTTAAAAAAACTAAGGACAAACTTATAGGAAAGCAATCGAAGAAGCATCACCAAGAAAGAAAATACGAAACGAAGAAGGACTTAAGACTCAAGATTTCTATTGTGTATATCCTCCAATGTGTCTATACACAGAGAGTATTCTCGGTGTATACAAACGAGAGAATATGTATTTGGAATGTCCTTTTTTGGTTTTTGCTAAAGAAAATTATTTTCTAAGAATTGAGTGTAATTTAATTTTGAATTGGTAAATTTTTTTTATTTTTTTTTTATTTTTATTTTTGTTGAGATTTTTCTTAGAAGACCGACCAAAGACGATGACACACAAGACCCAAACGAAGAAGTTTTCACAGAGAGAAAAAGAATCCTTTAATAATTTTTTTTTTTTATTTTTGTATTTTTGTGTATGAAAATATAATTTTTTTTTTTAAGTGAGAAGATATTGAAATAAAAAGGATGCGGAACATCTCTTGAACGGAAGGAAAAGGAAAAGCGGAACAGTTTCCGATTGATAATGTTATAGGATGACGCTGATGACAACAACGGGGTTTTGTTTTACATTGTACTGAAGTCCATTGATTTCATCAAGGTTATTATATATTTTTTTTTTGTTTTGTAAAGAAAAGGACAGACAATTTGTAATTGGATTTTAATTTACTATATTCTTTGAAAGTCGATTGAAAAGAGTATATTGGTCATTGGTTGATGTAGAAGGAAGGAAGTCTTCAAAATATGTTGGCAGGTTTTTATGTTCTAGGGGGTCACTAGGGCTGATTTTGTTAAAGAAAATTGTTGACATCATAAAGGAATTTTTTATGAAATTTGAAGAAAATGGAAGTTCTTTTCTTTTATGTCTATAATAATAGCCTGTATCCTTACAGTTTTTTTTTTTTTTTTTTCAAAGTATCCGCGGATATCATCTTTTACAATTATTTTTAAGTTAAAGGACAATACATTAAATGCGACCATTAGTTGAAGTCGATTTTGATAGAATAATTTTAAAATGTATTGACAAAAATTGACAACTGTGAACAACTTCGATTTTTTAATTTTTGTCAATTTTAACCCCCACGAACAATTCGAGTACTTACTTAAAATCCAAATGTTAAATTTCGACTGAACAACAGGACAGTGAAAAGATATTAAAAATTCAATTTATTTCGCCATTTAGTCTGTGATTCCATTAGATTCTATTGATGAGTCACTGTGGCGTATGCGTAATTTTTTTTTTTTATTATTAAATAGAATCTTAATGCAAATTCTTGCATTCTTAAAATTAATGTCTAGTTGACGTTTGAAGTTTGGACCATTTAATGGTGAAGTGAAAGCTTGCATGTGGGAAATGAAAGACTAATGGGTCAGTTGAGAATTTTGTAAGTAAATAATTGCATTTAAGAAAAACCAATATCTGTGAACTATCTAGATTTTTTTAAGCATGATTGTTTTTTTTTTTTACAAAAATAAGTATAATTTTCAAAGTGAGACAGTTTTTAATAAAAAGATTGATACAGTCTATTTTTAAAGGTTAGGTACTGTTTTATTTTGCAAGTAAACTTATGATTTTTACTCTACTTTAAAAAAAAATTTTTATATTAAATATAAAACAAAATTTGGTCACCCTTTTTGGTATCTAAATTTTTGTTAACATAACACCATAGTCATTTAAAATAATTTTTTTATAAAAAAAAAATCATTTCTTTAAATTTTGTACATACAAATTTATTTTTCAATTCTCATTTTTATGTATTTAACCCTTTCGAACCCAAGCTATGAAAATCATTATTAAAAAATGTTTTTTCGGTTTTATCGGGTCAAAAACATCACAACTAAGAAATATGAATAGCAAAAAGTTATCTTCCAAAATATTTAATAGCAAAACTAATGTGTTATTCTCATGCTACATGTAAGTAAAATACGCTGCCTATGACCACCAAAAAAAGTCGGAGAACTGAGAAAATAACTTTTTATGAAACTTTAATGTATGCTACTTCTTCTAAGAAAAAAAACAAAACACTTTCTGCATTAACATTTTTTATATCTTTTTTTCAAAATTATGACCATATATAAAAAAAAATTTTGGCAAAAAAAAAAATGTTAATTTCAGTCCCTTTTTCGAAACAAAAAAAATAAAAGGTATGATATTTGACTAACTTTTTGTAATAATCCAGTAACTAGGCATTAGTTTTTCAATTAAGCCATCGAAACCTAAAAAATTGTTTAATTTAATATTTTTTACGAATTCTTAAAAAAATGTTACATGAGAGTAACGCTGGGTCCGAAAGGGTTAAGTCACTTTTTACGAAATGACACCATCCGCCTCTATGGAGGCAAATAAATCTATTACAAAAAAGAATTTTTCTTATCTCGAGAATATTTACCTATAAAACGCGTAATACGTTTTTAACCTATGATAAATTTACGTTTACTGAATTTTTTAAGTCGTTTGATTTAGTTAAGTTTAGTTTTTTGTTAAGTTTTTACATTTTTTAAGTTATTAAATTTTTTTTTTTTTAAATAAAATTGAATTTGATTTCTTATCCAAGAGGTCATTTGTTATCAACCAGGAAGACGTCCCCTAACTAGGAACCTATTATAAAATTGTTTATTTTAATAAATTAAAACAAATTGCACAATAAATAAAACTTGTTTTTTGAATGGCTTAAACTAGTTCTTATCTTGAATTAATTGGGTAAAATGCTTCGACTTTAATGTTGCCATTTATTTAAATCTCAAAAATGTAATAGAAATAATATAACCGCTCAAGTTTAACATTTTTAAGTTTTATTTAATTTGTTGTTTAAAAATTTGAAATATGTATGACGATTTTATAATTCAATAGCAACTTACTCAAATACGAATTAAAAAAAAGGGATATCAAAATTAAAAAAAAAAAAAAAACAAAAAAAAAAAGTCAAAAATGAATAAAATAAAAAAATATCCTTGTATAAACAGTTATATGTATGAACAGGAAAAAGTTCTGCAACAATTTTTTTATTGATTCTGGTTCGATTTAGACAGTGACTGTGGGACAGGATTGTACAAAATCATATATTTTTAATGCTTTTGCTTTCAAGTACATATTTAAAAAAAATTTTAATTCAAATATCAAATTTAACGGAATGAGTAACACTCATAGAAATTGGCACTTAAAGCTTGTATTTTCAGGAAAACTATACGAAAAGCATTTTATGAACCCCTCTAACTGCAGTTCTTCTAGTTTGAAAGCGTTAAAGGATAATTTTTGAAGCCAAAACAACACTTAAAGCAAACTGTGCGGATTTCCTGTCTTTATATTTTATATTTTTTTGGCTCTCACTCTGTTATCTCTTTGAGAGAATATTTTTCTATAGCATTTACAGTTGTTTGAGTGGACACATAAAAAGAGTTTTAGAAATCTCTTTAATTGAAAGGATAACTACCTAAATATTTTTTAGATGAAAGTAAAAGTTTACTATCAAAATATTTAGGGGGATATAGGATACAAAAAGAAATAGACATAAAAGCCAACAGAATGTTTTATAAATAAAGGTTACACCAATTTTTGAGTGCAGGTTAAAATCCCAAATGAGATTAGGTACATAGAGAAAAGGCTACCCAAAATTTAGCGGATTTTTGCATGGTTTTTTGCCAAAATGACTTTCGGCTTAAATTAAGCGGAAGATGAAAATCTTCTTAATTTTATGATAAAAATTAGGTGGATTTTCGTTAAATTTAGGACCGAAGTCATTTTGGCAAAAAAAAAAAAAAAAAAAAATGCGGAAATCCGCTTAATTTTACGTGCTATTTTTTTCCGTGTAGACTGTTGAAGTGTAGAGGTTACTGACGTTTTCGAAAAAGTCAGGTTGGGTAAGTAAATAATACAATTTTTTATTAGTTTATTAGTTGGTTCTAAAAGTTCAAAAATTTGTTCTCATAACATAGCTAAAATGTAAAAAATTTAAGATGGCGGGCGGTTAAAAATAATTTTTTAAAAACTTTTTTTTAAATTAAATTCGTATCTCGACAATTTCGGTCCTCTTAAAAGTGCTTCGACTTGAAGCCTTTAACTTAAAATTTATTACATTCTTAATATAAGTTTTTTTTTATATTTTTATAACACTTTAACGACGGACGTCTGGAATACTTAATGAACTCTTTTTTTCACCCTAAATCATCATCCCTCTTATTTCTTTAACCCTTTTTCTCATTTTTACTTTCAACACAAACCAAAAAAAAAAAAAAAAAAAAAACTGTCTAAAACATTTGTTGTCATCAATTTCAAACTTGACCTTGCAAAAATAATTGCCTTCACAGTACCCTTGTCACGCATTCTAACAAATTAACAAATCCAATCGAGAAAAAAAAAACTTGCGACTAGTTTGGAAAAGGACTAAAAATCCATTACTTCCATTTTTGGTGTGGGTCGGTATACGCATTCATAGTCGCTCAGTCAGCGAGAAGCAGTAACACGCCATCAAAACACAAAACCGTTTTAATTACTTTCCAAAGAAATATCGAGTTTTTTTTTTTTGGTGGTGTTTGTGTGGATACTCTGCATGGCTTTTAGACCGCATTTCGGAAACTTCATCCCAAAACTCTACCACCACCACAAAAATAAAAACACATAAAGGACTTTCAGGACATTTAAACGAAATAGAATAAGATTTTTGCGTCAACGCAACTCCGTGCTCCTCATTTAGAATTCTAGTACCATGTCAGACATTAACTTTCAAACACGTGTCACGTCACAAAGCCATTGTACGTACAATTTCTAAATACGGCCTTTGTCCTGCAGCTCCTGCCTGAGGAAGATTTGTCGCATTAACGTTAATAGAGCAAGCGAGACGACAATTTCGAAAATTATTTCCTTAAGATGAACGAATTTGTGGCACAATCATGTTAGCCTAAGCTAAAAGTTCAACCTTAAAAAATAAAATTCAAATCTTCAAACCGCATACTTAAATCTTTCCGGAAGTTTAACGTCTGCCGCGCCTCGTCGTCGTGAAGATATAGACAACAATCAAGAAGGAGGAAGGACCAATCAAAAATATGAGCTATTTTGTAAAAGTTTTCCCATAAATTTCTCAATTATCCTGCAATCATTGGCTTTAATTACGCATCCATGCGTAGGCTACAAGTTTTTCGGGGTTCTTCGCACTTCAGAAGAAAATGGTTAGTTGAATTCGCCGCTGAGCTCCACGAGCCTCCTTCCTTCCATATCCGGTCTTCCAATCAATGTTAAGGCAATCGTCACGTTTTATTCTCACTCCAAACGGATCGCTTAAGTCAGCACCTCTCGTTCGTTCCAGCTGCTGCTTCTATTTGAAAGGTGTCCTCTTTTGTTTTCTCATTTTCTTTCGATAAAATTCTCAAGATAAAGGTATTTGCCAACTCATTGTTTACTTATCATTGGAATAGAAGTTTTTCAAACTGTTTTGTGTTGCGGCGATGATTTGAGAGGGAGGAATAGGAAAGGTCCCCATTTATTCGACAGTAAAACAATTAATCACAATGATGACTTGAAGATCCTTGGAGGCACGTAGTCCACCACCACCAGTCGAGTCGCCTTGTCGAAATGCAGATGTTTGACGTGCGATAAAAGTTTTCTATGGATTTGTGAAATGTGTATACATTGGCAATGTGTTGTTGTTTTTTGGTTGAGTTGTGCCACAAGGGGTATATATACTTTTCCTGGACTGATGTCTTGAAGGAAATGTTGTAATTTAGATTTTTAGCTTTTGTAACCAATCAATATAAGGGCAAACTCGTTACTAATTGTTTAATTGGAAATAAAGGTTCTTCGTTTACTCTGTGGCTGGGATGTTATTTGAAGAAATTACTGTAGAAAGTAGTTTTAAGCTTGTTGAAATGTTTGAATAAACCTTTTTTTTTAAAGGAAACTTAAAATTGGGAGAATTTTTCTTAGTGAAGAGTTTTCAGGAAACAGAGTTTAATGGACTAAGGCTCTGATTTGTCTTTTGTAAGTGAAAAATTCTTCGGTAAATTCGTACCTTTTTTGTTCTCTTCAGGGTAAAGTTGAAAGAACTAGGCTTAGCATTGAGTTTGGTAATCTAGACGTCCCCTCTTTGGGCTGCTAAGATGGTTGCTTTTATGAAAGTAGGAAATCGTCATTCTGACAGGTTGATTGTAAAGATTCGAAAGTGATTTCAGTTTTGAAGATTTGTCAGTTTCCTGTTGAATGAAGATTTTCTAGAGGAAAAATAAGAGCAATAAAAAAAGGTTATGAAGTCTACCGTAGATGGTGCCTATAAGGAAAGATTTGTTTTTGTTGTTGAAAAATTCTTAGTGAGTTTTGATTCCAGTCAAAATTGAATGCGTTCAGCCACAGATGACGCATAGTATTTAAGTCTTCACCGATGAGTCCCTATGTAGGTACTTGTCAAAAGGATGCCATTGTTTCTTTTATTGGGTGCGTATTTAATGTAGTCAGTTTCTTTCCTCTTTGTCGTATTGGCAAAGTTTTTGGTGTTCAGAAATTTTAGAATGATGACAGTGATCGATCTTCACCAGTTTTAGAATTTGTCTTAAAGGAAGTTTTTGGACCATATAATGTTGATTTTTAGTCCCGAATCATATAAAAGACCCTAGACAAAAAGTATGAAAAAGAAACAGATTTACTAAAATTTTAGTATTTTGATTTTAAAGGCTAGTTCAAAGTTTTTGATTTTGAACTTGTTTATCCTTTTCGAACAAAAATGTTAAAACCTAAATAGTTACCAAAAAAAAAAAAACATTCGCGCCCTTACACTAAGAACATTTGGAACTACAAAATACTTAAAAAACTGACTGAAAACTGCAGTTTGCAAATACTACAACAGCCCCGACCTGTTCCTTTCAGAGTATATAGATGGGTGTTCAGAATCAAAGTCATTTTGGTAAGATTTTTTCCTCAAAACCGCTTTAATATTTATGAAGAGCTTTGTAGTTGGATTGATAGTTAGAATCCAACTGAGGGATAATTTCATTGGTTGAGGCATTGAGGCTTATTTTTGGCAAAAAAGGCATTATTTTTTCTGGAGACGGACAGAATCCCGAAATCCAAAATCCAGAAAGACCAAAATCCAGAAAACCCTAAATCCCGAAAACCCCAAATCCCGAAAACCCAAAATCCAGAAAGGCAAAAATCCCGAAAAAAAAACAGAAAAAATAAAAAACTCTTCAAAACTGTGTTTCACTGAAATTTTAACTGAAACATAAAATCAAAACCAATTAAAAACAATTTAAACATACAATTATTATAAGTTAAATATGAAAACTAATAATTCTTTTGATTTTAGTTCAACGATTTTCCAACTTTTCATTTAATATAATTTTTCGGGATTTCGGGATCCTATTCGGGATTTTAGGTTTTCGAGATGCTGGGTTTTCGGCATTCTGGGTTTTCGGGATTTTGGGTTTTCGGGATTCTGCGTTTTCGGGATTTTGGGTTTTCGGGATTTTGGGTTTTCGGGATTTTGGGTTTTCGGGATTTGGGGTTTTCGGAATTTTGGGTTTTCGGGATTTCGGTTTTCGGGATTTTGTCCCCAATCCTATTTTTTCATTCCTCAAAATAATCAAAATTTTTTTAACAATTTTTTGAAATACCTCCTTTTAAATATTTATGATCAAAGACTATGTATATATCTGTCAAATAAAGTTAGAATTTTTGAATACTAGATTCTCTTTTCACGTTCAAACACTTGACAGTTACTGATTTTCAGAAAAATTTTGTCTACAATATTATATGTACCTAATTCAATTTTGTAGAAGATACTTCTTGTAGGGCCTCTAGCAGGTTTTTGTAGACCAAACACTAAGCTTTTTGCATCATTTTATAATGTTTTCTATTCGGAAAAATACGATTAAAAAAATTTCACTTCTTCACTTCCACTGCACATAGGAGTATTTGCAGTAAAAACCTGGTCATAAGTCTATTTTCTGAAAATCAAAATTGACACCAAAAAGTTTAGCAAAGTGGGTGCATGTGTCAATATGCTGCACTCAGTTTTTTGTTTTTCGATCGTGTCTTGTTAAAAAATGAGTTCAAAGTTAACTGTTACATCTACCTAATTTTTATTTGAATGCGAAGTATTTTGGTAAGTGTTATTCTATATGCGATATCGAAGTGTTGTGAAAGAAATCTAAAAAAATTTAAATGTAAAATTCTTCTACAGTTATTTATTAACGATATTAATAAAGTTTTGAAAATGTTAGATGGTTTTTTCTGTTTTAAAAAAACTAAAAACTTGATATTTTTGGTAAGTTTTTATATGAACTTTAATGATTTTGTTTTAGTATACCCCGTTATTCTGCGATGAATTAAAACTTATAAGTTAGTTTATATATTCTTTAACACAATGCAACGAAAATTGGGTGCTCTTAGGTGCTCTTTAGAGAATCGAGGGTCAATTAGTTTTTCACTTTCTGATAGAAAATACTCCTTACTTTATGCAACGTTTTTTATTTTATGTTATTAGTGAATTTTATTTTGGTTGATCTTAATTAAGGTTGGGAAAGAGAGAAAAGAAACTGAGAATTGGGTATTAGGGATGAGGAACAAAATTTGAGAAAAATAATGTCGACAGGCGGAGTACAGGCCATTAATCAATATTTTTAGTTTTTGGTAAAAAAAAAAAAAATAACAAAAACTAGGTTTATATTGTATTTTCTTGTGGGAATACTCATTTTAAACAGAAATACTAACAGAAACCACGAAAAATAATTATGGCCAGGTTTTTGATGACAATTATACTCCTATGTGCACTGGCCGTGAACTGCATCTTAATTATTATATGTATAATAGGGTGGGTCAAAAAAATCGAAATTCTTTTTTTTGAATTGGTACTCCGAAAAATCGATTGCTAGACCCCTCTAGAATATACACACCAAATATGAGCTCTTTATATTAATGGGAAGGTCCTCCGCTTTGCAATTTTTCATTTTTACATCAAGCTTCTACTAAAAAAAAATAATTTTTTTATTAATTGACTTTTTAGCAAATTTCTTTTCATATTCTGGTAGGAAATTGAACGCTCTACAAAAAAGGCCTTATACACTTTTTTCTTTTATCTAACCGTTGAATAGATATTTGAGGTCCAAATATCGAGAAAATCTTTAAAAATTCGTTTTTTGTTCTTAATTTTGTAACAAATTGAAAAATTATAATGATCAAAAGCGCAAGACATATTCTTGTTGGAAATTGATTGCTCCACAAAAAAGGTCTTATTAACTTTTTTCATTAATCTAACCATTCTAAAGATATTCGAGGTCAAAGTTAAAAAAAAATATAAAAACATTTTATATTTTTAAAAAATTTCTAATTCACTGAAACTTTATTATTTTCAAATTAGCAAGATATATTCTTGTAGGGGCTTAAACGTTCTACAAAAAATTCCTTGGAATGAAATTGATTGCTTTAACCGTTTAGAAGATATTCGTATCCGAATCGCAATGCATACGGGTCATAAGAAAACTATTGAAATCAGTGAGCATTGGTTTGGATACGAATATCTTCTAAACGGTTAAAGCAATCAATTTCATTCCAAGGAATTTTTTGTAGAACGTTTAAGCCCCTACAAGAATATATCTTGCTAATTTGAAAATAATAAAGTTTCAGTGAATTAGAAATTTTTTAAAAATATAAAATGTTTTTATATTTTTTTTTAACTTTGACCTCGAATATCTTTAGAATGGTTAGATTAATGAAAAAAGTTATTACGACCTTTTTTGTGGAGCAATCAATTTCCAACAAGAATATGTCTTGCGCGTTTGATCATTATAATTTTTCAATTTGTTACAAAATTAAGAACAAAAAACGAATTTTTAAAGATTTTCTCGATATTTGGACCTCAAATATCTATTCAACGGTTAGATAAACGAAAAAAGTGTATAAGGCCTTTTTTGTAGAGCGTTCAATTTCCTACAAGAATATGAAAAGAAATTTGCTGAAAAGTCAATTAATAAAAAAATTATTTTTTTTTAGTAGAAGCTTGATGTAAAAATGGAAAATTGCAAAGCGGAGGACCTTCCCATTAATATAAAGAGCTCATATTTGGTGTGTTTATTCAAGAGGGGTCTAGCAATCGATTTTTCGGAGTACCATATCAAAAAAAAAAATTTCGATTTTTTTGACCCACCCTAATGTATAAAGTAATGAATCAGTAATATTCTTCTACGCAGCAATTAAGTTGCCTTTTGCGAGGAAAATATGTTAAAACTAATTCATAAAACATTTTGTGTAGGTATATTTGCTTTTTTTTTGTATTAACTTTTTTAAATATAAATTAAATAAAATGCACGACTGGGGCCGCACGTACTTGCTCTTGTAGTTCAAAGTATCTTTATCTTAAATAACTATTGGAAATTAAAGATTTTCTTTAAATTTTGAAAAAAAAAAAAAAAAAAATAAAAAAAAAACATTTAGGTACCTAAACATTTTTTTTTTCAAAAACTTTTTCAAATTTTTTTTTTTACATTTTACACTTAAAAATGACAAAAAATATCTGTCTTCAAATTTTGAATAAAATTGGCTTAGCCTTTGATGAAATATACGACAATAACTAAATAAATACATCAATTTGGCAGAAAACGGCAACACCATATTTCCGCTCTCCGAAATTTTTGTGAAAAACTAAAAACGCAGTTTTGTTAGAATCACTAAGACTGTAATAAACACTAAATTTAATCGAAATCGTTAAAGCCGTTTTCGAGAAAATTGCAATAACTCATTAACGATACACGGGAAGAGCCGACATTAGCGATTACAAAAAAAAAGAAATTATCATATTTTCACTATCCGTATTTTTTGAGAAAAACTAAAAACGTAGTTATATTAAATATACGTACAGAATTACTAGTGTCAAATTTAATCAAAATCTTTAGAGCCGTTTTCGAGAAAATTGCAATACCTCCAAAAGTTTGTATGGGAGGTATACGTTCTAGGCGAGATATTAAAAAACAAAAAAAAAAACAAACCTTGGAAATTACGAAAAAACTATCTGTACCAAATTTCATGAAAATCTACCGAGCCGTTTAGGCTGCAGCTACTTGTACTGATGGACATACGGACGCACCGACGCACAGACCGACGGACGTCATGATGAAACCCACATTTTTGGACTTCTCCATTATAGTAATGTTAGGTTTGATTAAAACCTCGAAATTTTTTTTTGACACGAAACCAATACTTGCCCTATATAGGTTGAGCAAGTAAAAATCTAAAATGAAAATAATTTTATTGAAAAAGGCATATTTTTTTCAAGGATGAAGGGGTTGGGCACTAGTTAGGTCTTACACATCCCTTTTCCCCATCGCAGAGAAATGCAGCGGTGAACATGTAACTAAAAACTATAATAAGTTCTTCCCTCTAATTCATACTTTTTTTCCACTTCGACGACTTCATAGGAAATGCTGTGTTGTTCGTCTCTATATAGGAGAATGCTCATATAGTACTAGTTACAAAATTCTGGATGTTGAATCAGAAGACGTTTATGGGTTGTTACTTATATGTTTTATGAACTTTCAATTGTTTATTACGTCTCTCTCTTCAAAATTCCGGGATCAGTTTCATTGACTTCAAGACTCTGATTTTTTATATCCTCCGGATAATGTTCAAGGTTCCTTTAAGCTATCAGTCCTGAGAATTGATGAGTTATTGAAAACTATCGTTGATTTAATTTGACGAACCATTTCCATATCAAATTCTTTAAGATTCGTGCATTATCTAATTTGGTGCCCCAAAAAGTTCACACCAAAGTGCACTTTGATAGACAACTTATGTACTTTATATTGAGGTTAAATTGAAACTGACAAACAAAAGTTGATTTAGAAAACTTTTAAAATATGTAAAAAAAAAAATATATGAAAAAAATTCTCCACATTTTGGTTTTTATAAAATTCTGACAAACACAATCCTGTTCCAGAACATCATTAAAAAAATCACACTGCACTCTATCTCAATTACCTAATCCTTTAATTACACATAAGCTTGAGCACTCTGATGTGATTTTACTCACTTAACCACACTAAATCACACACATCCAAAAAGTTGACATTTTAATTTTTTCCTTGAGTGAGTCTTTTAGTGTTTTTGAATATCTCGTTGAATCCAATTTATTCCATCTTAATCACGAATCCACATTTCTAATTATCGTTTTTGCTTCATTGCGCCTCAAACCACGTCATTTGATCACATTTTCTATTTGTTTATATTATTTTTTTTTCCAAGAACAAAACAAAAAAAAAACAAAAGACTTTCAAGCTTTGGCAATCTAATTAAAATTCATTATCGTTTGTTTGGATTTAGATGCCTTAACCAAACTCATATTATATATTTACATATACAAAATACACGATAGTTGTCGAGGTATATTTTATTATCTTATGCTCACATAACAACTTGATGTCATATAAAGTTTGCTGTCAAGCTTTCATAGATTAGAAAACGTCAGAAAATAGAAGAAGAAGAAGCAGCAACTTCTCTCGTAGTGGTATACCTTTTTGGTTATAGAATTGGAGAGAAGCAAGATGTCGAAGCGATGAAGCATTACCTACCTGCAAGTACCACATGTTAAATAATTTACTTCAGGACAATATTTGTATCGTTAAGTACACCCCATAAATAGTCCTGTCTTGTTTCTGTGTGTGTGTTTAAGAATGGGCACATATCTCTCTGTATAGATCGAGATTGCAGCAGAATAACTAATAATTTGCGCACCTACATGGAATGTTGTATGATGGCAGGCAGGCTCCGGAGCTGAGGTAAAGTGAGAGACAAGAAGCATTGTAGGCTGGCAGGATACATGACGTGATGATGCTACACAAAGGAGCGTTTAACAATACCTCTATCTGCACACTCCTTAACTTGGCTTGGCTTGGTATAGCATTGGCATGCTATGCCTATACCATACGACACAATACAACACTACCAACTCTCTCTCTCTCTAATACACTCCCACTGCTGTTGCCTGATGATGCATATAAACAATTCATCGGTTCGCAGAACATCGTGTTCCCTGAAGGACGCGCCGTCTGCCGTCTCCATCTATAATTGAAAATCCAATTAATCTGATACATGTAATATACACCTTTAGAATATTGTGTGCATACGGAGTGTAAAGAAGCTGATTGCAGTTTTGTTCCTGGTTAGCAGGCAGCAGAAGCTGAAGCAGAAAACCAGAAACGACTACCATTTTCGATTCACTATTATAGTGATAGCAATTCCTGATTTTGATGTTTTATCGAATATATTCTTGGGGATGAGTGAAGCTTTGAGTTGGAGTATGAGAGAGTTCTTTTCTTTTACTTCCTGTTTTATATGTGTGTTTGTATTTAAATAATAATGAAGGTACCGTTAACTTTAAGAGCATTTTGTATTTTTTGCTGTTTTAGTGGATGTATTTAATATTCCTATCCTTAGTTATAAGATTTTTAAAATGCTTCTAAAGAATAAGTGGATTTAAGGATATTTGTAAAAAGAAAGTACGTATACGCCCGAGTGTCCTATGTTTGTATACGAAATTGTTTGCCATTAATTTTTTTGGAATTTTTTAAAGTGAAAACTTCTTTAGTATCGTAGTAATTTGAAACAAGATGAAACGAAAAAGCGACACGAAAAATCAATTCATTATAACTTTTTTGTTTTAAAAGATATAATCAATGAAAATAAAACAAAAAATTGATAGGCAATTAAATAAACTATAATTGTGCAAAAAAAATTCAATTAATTTCATATTCAATAGATAAAGATATTCTTTTTCTTAACACAATATATCTTTTGATCTAGAGCACATACAAACTTTATTTGCCTACAATACGCAAGCTAATAATATAACCTTTCATTTGATATATCGCACGGTAAGTGCTGTACAAGTTACACAATCTTAAATTAAAAACTTTAAAAATACCTCAAAACACCTGTGGAGATCCCTTAGTTGCCGATGACCAGTAGTCTCAGTTTTGAAATTTCGACATGGTTGGCTTTGAAAAATTCTTACTTTTTTTGTAGACATCGTAGAAATATGATTAAACTGTCATATAAAAGGT
Organism: Episyrphus balteatus; assembly: GCF_945859705.1. NCBI lineage: Eukaryota > Metazoa > Arthropoda > Insecta > Diptera > Syrphidae > Episyrphus > Episyrphus balteatus. Next base: position 143,377,152 of record NC_079134.1, on the reverse strand, counting down.
GAAATAATAAGCTTTCAGATGATATAAAATTTATTATAGGTTGTCATTTAAAAAAATGGATTTAATGGTGTTGGAAGAGAAAAAATATTGATTTTTTTTTCTTTTTTGATGAAAAGTGACTTCTACCACGTGTAAATTGCACACATGATTTTTTTTTTGTATACCTCCTGGTAAATATATTTCATTGTTGCCGTAAATAATAAATTAATCAAAGGTCTAAACTATCATCCTCTCAACATTTACTATCATTTAAAAATATTTACCCCTTTCAATTTAGAGATTTCTAAAAACTCTTTTTATCCGTCCACTTAAACAACTGTAAATGGTTTGAATAGAAAAAATCATCAAAAAGATAACAGAGCCAAAAAAATATAAAAATAAAGACATGAAATCCGCACAGTTTGCTATAAGTGTTGTTTTGGCTTCAAAAATTATCCTTTAACGCTTTCAAACTACAAGAACTCTAGTTAAGGGGGTTCATAAAATGCTTTTCGTATAGTTTTTGGTGAAAATCAAGCTTTAAGTGCCAATTTCAATGAGTGTTATTCATTCTGTTAAATTTGTTATTTGAATTCGAAATTGAAGGATGCAAATTTGAAATTTGTTAATTTTTTAGATTTGCATTTAATTTTTTATTTTAAAAGTAGAAAGCTAATATTTTGGCTATAATTTAAATTAAAACTAGTATCGTCATCGACAAAATTCTTGGAAGATATTTTTTTGTTAAAAGTTTTCATTTTATACAAAACTAGAAATTAAATTTTCTAAGAATATTTCGTTCTTTAACATTTTAACATGGAAGTGGAAGGGTTATTTAGGGATACAAAAAATAATAATCGCCACACAATTTTATCAAACCAGCAACAAGCAACAAAGGAATTATTATTAAAAGAACAAATAAAAGCAATAATATGTCTTGTGAAACTGTCTAGACAAGTCACATGTTCAACCCACGACCAAAAATAAAAACTCCAACTGTGTGTGGGAGACACGAAGCAGATAACCCGAAAAAAAAGTTCTATGAAAAAGTGAAACAAGTATGAAACAATTGAAATTACACACCATTTAGTTGTGCTAGTTTTTGTTTTCTGATTTTTTTTTTTTTTCTTTTTTTGCCATTAATATTTCTTTGCATTTCTGCTACATTTTTAAGTGTAGGGGCCTATTTCATAAAACTATTAGTGTTGTAATTGTAGACTTGCATTAGCAAGCATAAATAAAGTATGGAGTTGTAGTTTTCTGTTTCATAAAAATTTTAATCAACAAATTCAAATTATTTTGCTTTAAAAAAAAACTAGAAGTGGACGACCTATCCTCATCGTTATACCAGTTTAGAACTATATTTTCTAAAAGGTAGTGTCAAAAGAAACAGTTGGCACTTAGGTTGCCTAGCGACATCCCGTCAAGGCATAGAGTTGCCACGATTTAAAGTTCTTTTTTTGTGTTTTTAAGACTACGCCCGCCACTCTGCTTGTCGGCTAAAGGTGCAAAAAAAAATCGTAAATCCACTTTTTTGACAAAAATAAAGTAAAAAGAGGTAATAAATTCACCAAAAGGTTCAGAAAACTATTTTCTTAAGAAAAAGTGATAGAAACAAGATTGATATTGGTATCGATAGATATTGTAATAATACAAACAAAAATGTAAAAATCTGCAACTCGAGATATGGACGTTTAAATTTTTAACGAAAAAATGTTGTGAAATTATTTTAACTTACAAAATTGATTAAATGCATTAAAGATAGCTATTTGTCAAAATCCAACTTCTCTAAAAAAAAGTTTAAGCTCCATAAGGTACCAAATATTTATTTAAACTTAATTTTTTTTAGGAAAAAAATAACTAAATTTAAGCTCAATTGTTTTTCTGCGTAAGATTTACAGAAAGTTAATTCAATTAATCCGTTTTTTCTTTGATGGTTTTTGGTATTTCTTCATTAATAAAAAAAAATTTTAAGATTACCAAAACCAATTTAAAATTATTATAAAATTTGTTTGAATCAATTGAAAACAGATTGTTTTGCGTTTGCTTTCAAATTAAAATAATGTACGAGTGGGTCATACGTCTTGCTCTTGTAGTCCAATAGTACATTTTATATTATTTAACCTTTCAAAATGTGAACTTTTAACCATAAAACATTTTATACGGGAAGAGCCGTAATAAATGACAGTTTCTTTTTCAAACACTCGAAATGCCATATTTTCATTATCCAACTTTTTTAAGAAAAATTAAAAGGCAGTTTTTTTTTCGAGTCACTAAAAGTTTTAAGTCCTCCAAATTTAATCAAAATCTTTCAAGCCAGGGGAGACACTAGAAAAATAAAAAAATCGACTTTTTAGCAAATTTCTTTTCATATTCTTGCAGGAAATTGAACGCTCTACAAAAAAGGCCTTGTGCACTTTTTTCGTTTATCTAACCGTTTAATAGATATTTGAGGTCCAAAAATCGCGAAAATCTTTAAAAATTCTTTTTTTGTTCTTAATTTTGTAACAAATTGAAAAATTATAATAATCAAACGCGCAAGACATATTCTTGTAGGAAATAGATTGTTCCACAAAAAATGTCTTATTAACTTTTTTCATTAATCAAACCATTTTAAAGATATTTGCGGTCAAAGTTAAAAGAAATTATAAAAACATTTTTTACTTTTTAAAATTTTCTAATTTACTGAAAGTTCATTATTATCAAGTTAGCAAGATGTATTCTTGTAGGGGCTTAAACGTTCTACAAAGAAGTCATTGGCATCAAATTGATTGCTTAGACCGTTTAGAAGTTATTCGTATCCAAATTAATGGCCACTGATTTCAATAGTTTTCTTATGACCCGTATGCATTGCGATTTGGATACGAATATCTTTCAAACGGTTAAAGCAATCTATTTGATGTTAAGGAATTTTTTGTAGAACGTTTAAACCCCTACAAGAATACATCTTGCTAACTTGATAGTAATGAACTTTCAGTAAATTAGAAAATTTGGAAAAGTAAAAAGTGTTTTTATAATTTCTTTTAAATTTGACCTCAAATATCTTTAGAATGGTTAGATTAATGAAAAAAGTTAATACGACCTTTTTTGTGGAGCAGTGAATTTCCTACAAGAATAAGTCTTGAGCGTTTGATTATTACAATTTTTCAATTTGTTACAAAATTATGAACAAAAATAGAAATTTTAAAGATTTTCTCGATTTTTGAACCTCAAATATCTATTAAACGGTTAGATAAACGAAAAAAGTGCACAAAGCCTTTTTTGTAGAGCGTTCAATTTCCTGCAAGAATATGAAAAGAAATTTTTTAAAAAGTCAATTAACAAAAAAATGATTTTTGTTTAGTAGAAACTTGATGTAAAAATGGAAAATTGCAAAGCGGAGGACCTTCCCATTAATATAAAGAGCTCATATTTGGTGTGTATATTCTAGAGGTGTCTAGCAATCGATTTTTCGTAGTACCAAATAAAAAAAAAAAATTTCGATTTTTTTGAACCACCCTACTGAATAAGTACAATGATTTTGCTATCCTTTGCACTATAAAGCGGCACAAAAAAAGCGGATCGAAATACATATCATATCAAAGTGTATGCCACTTTTGTGTGCCGGTGTTAGTTTTTAGTTTTATGAAATATGCTCCAGAGCTTCTTTTTTATTCAAATTAATAGAATTTAAGCCAAAAACGAGATGAAGTAATGTCAAACAATTGAGATATTGTTCATTGTAATTTTCAGCCGTAAACTGCGTCCAAATTGGTGAAAATCGTCTTATGAACACCGACGTGAAATATGAAAGTGATACTACCGGAAAAATAACTTATCCAAATTATTTAAAATTTTTGAGGGACATGGCATCATGGTTTCTTCAAAGTAGTTGGTTTGTACATTATTTCACTCAATAAGGTAGTGGGAAAACAAAAACTAGCTTGCTTCTTACAGACGAAGAACATTTGCTAAATGATACTTTTTAATTTTCCTATAAGATTCTTATTAATTGCTAAATATTTGTATGCAATTACCACAGATTGACCTTTGGAAGGACATCAACCTCTAAGGATTGTCTGCACTTTGAAAATTTATTCAACATATTTATTTAGTTCATCAGGAGGAATATAAAGTGCATCAAAAAAACTATATGCATCGCACTTGTTCAAGATCGAGTATTATTTTAAAATTGAAAATTCTCTCAGTATACGAAAAACGAAACGAAAAGATATATGCAAATATGACCAAGTTGTGTGCCCAAAAATTTAGCCCTTTGTCACATTCGTCAACTATATACGACGAGTATTCACTCCAACACTCTAACATACTCCAGTCACTTTTCCAGATTGGACAATTCCAACATCTCTTCTGTCTAAAAAAAAAGAGTGTGTGTACACATGTACACGCGACTGAAGTTATACTTCTCATTCAGTATATGTAAATGAATTTCATTTGATATTTTTAATTTCTATTATTATTAAATTAATTAATCCACACATCGTTTTTTTACATTTTTATCAAGTGAACAATAAATTAATTCTTTCATCCTCCTTGCGTCCATGTAGTTTTCAATTTATTCTGTGAAATTTACACATGTTGTGCGGTTCAGAACGTACGGTATACGCTTAACGAAACTAAATGAATTGAGCATAAAATGTGCGATATGGTTATTTTATGAGAATTGTGTGTGCTTCAGCACTAGTAGTAGCAATATGGAACTTGCAGAGTTGCTACAAAGCTCAAAAGTGAGCTGAGCTCAGCTCACAGCTCAGCTCAAATTTTGAGCTAGCTGACTTTTGAGCTATGTACCATAGCTCAGCTCATTTGAGCTGAGCTGAAAGTCAGCTGAGCTGATGGTTGAGCTGAGCTGTTGGGTGAGCTAAAGTAAAGTGAGCTGAGCTGAGCTGTGATGGGTGAGAGGATACATTGATTTTTATTTGGAAAGTATAATGAAATATGAAGATATTTTAAACTTTTATAAAACACCATAGCTCAAGATGTTTGGTTGTAGTTATTAATGGAATTATTTTAACACATGGATATTTTTATAAATAAAACAGATAATTTTTCGTGATCTTTCTCTTGGTTTTTTTAACCCTAGAAAGATAATCATAATATACGTCTCAGAGACGTATGATTCTAAAAAAGATTTTTGGTCTTATGTTAACACTTTTTGTCATATTTATTTAACTCATTACTTAGATTATTTTAAAGAAGTGATATAATAAATCAAATCAATTTAACAAAAACCCAGAAATTTGAATTGAATTAGATAAAACAGTTCTTTACACGCCATACGTCTTACAGACGTAGATTATCTTTCTAGGGTTAATAGTAAATATATTTCTATAAATATTTCTTTTTTAATCATAAAAAAATCAGGTACAATCCGGTTTTACGACTTTTTTCAAAATTCCGAGAAAATCGCGTTTGAAAGTTGGGGTAAATTTTTTTTTCGAAAAATCCCCGAATCTTTGAACGCTCCTGGAAGCTAAACCGCTTGAGAGCAATTTTTGGGAGTGGTGCCAAATGATAGCTTGTGTCATGGGCCTACGCTTTGCACATTATCAGATTTTTAAAAAATCGCCTTCCATGTTAAACCGCCACATCATGCCTTTTTTTTCAGAATCGGGCTTAACTTTTTTTTTACCTTTAAGTTCTCCTGGTTTGAGAACGCGTGTACCTACAGGGATGGAAGTTGTACCCAAATGTAGGTTAGAGTCCCCGCTACCTTTTGGCATCAAAAAATTTTTTTTCATTTTTTTCAAAACTCCGAGATATAGGCGTTGGATGGCTTTGATCTAGAGACAGGGGAGTGGTGCCATATGAAAGCTTATATTCTCAGCTACCCGAAAGTGGTATAATCCTGTTTTTCGATTTTTTTCAAAATTCCGAGAAAATCGTGTTTGAAAGTTGGGGTAAATTTTTTTTTCGAAAAATCCCCGAATCTTTGAACGCTCCTGGAAGCTAAGCCGCTTGAGAGCAATTTTTGGGAGTGATGCCAAATGATAGCTTGTGTCATGGGCCTACGCTTTGCACATTGTCAGATTTTTAAAAAATCGCTTTGCATGTTAAACCGCCACATCATGCCTATTTTTTCAGAATCGGGCTTAACTTTTTTTTTACCTTTAAGTTCTCCTGGTTTGAGAACGCGTGTACCTACAGGGATGGAAGTTGTACCCAAATGTAGGTTAGAGTCCCCGCTACCTTTTGGCATCAAAAAATTTTTTTTCATTTTTTTCAAAATTCCGAGATATAGGCGTTGGATGGCTTTGATCTAGAGACAGGGGAGTGGTGCCATATGAAAGCTTATATTCTCAGCTACCCGAAAGTGGTATAATCCGGTTTTTCGATTTTTTTCAAAATTCCGAGAAAATCGTGTTTGAAAGTTGGGGTAAATTTTTTTTTCGAAAAATCCCCGAATCTTTGAACGCTCCTGGAAGCTAAGCCGCTTGAGAGCAATTTTTGGGAGTGATGCCAAATGATAGCTTGTGTCATGGGCCTACGCTTTGCACATTGTCAGATTTTTAAAAAATCGCTTTGCATGTTAAACCGCCACATCATGCCTATTTTTTCAGAATCGGGCTTAACTTTTTTTTTACCTTTAAGTTCTCCTGGTTTGAGAACGCGTGTACCTACAGGGATGGAAGTTGTACCCAAATGTAGGTTAGAGTCCCCGCTACCTTTTGGCATCAAAAAAATTTTTTTCATTTTTTTCAAAATTCCGAGATATAGGCGTTGGAAGTTGGGGCGCTCACTTTCAGCTCAGCTCACTTTCAGCTCAGCTCAAATGAGCTAAGCTATGGTACCTAGCTCAAATTTGAGCTGAGCTGTGAGCTGAGCTGAAATGTTAGCTTTTTGCAACCCTGGCAACTTGCCACATGTAACTTGCCACATGCAACTTGCCACACGCAATTTGCCACATGCAACTTGCCACACGCAACTTGCCACATACAACTTGCCACATGCAACTTGCCACATGCAACTTGCCACATACAACTTGCCACATGCAACTTGCCACATGAAATATGTAACTTGCAACGTGTTGTGTGTTTTATGTTTTCCGTACTGTGGCGTACTGCATTTTTAAATACTAAAGTACTGCGTACTCTAAAGGTGAAACGACAGCCCTGCTACCCAGGGTGATCGCGTCATAATCCCTTTGACATTCTTGTCAAAAAGTAAATTTTCATACCCAACCTCCCATAAGAAGTATAACTTCAAAAATTCTAACTAGAGCCTTAGCTTAAGCATACAACATTATATATTTTATATATGTAAAAAGATTCTATCCTTCAAACATCTTTGTTTGCATTAAATTCTCCAGATACCAAAATTACGTTTATCTACTTGAATGCAGAAATTAGAATAAAAGGCACAGCCAGTTCCACTCCACGTCCACACACACACATTAACACACACGTTGGCTCCCTGTCCAGCTGTGGTTGGCATTGTTTGTCAGAATAAATTTTGCACAAACCCACAAGAAAGGCAGCAGAAGCAGCAGCATACACAAAAGCATACAAGCGGTGGCGGTATAAGGGCAGTAGCGTTTTGATGTTGATGGGGCGGCGGCAGGAGATGGCCCAGGAATGTTAGCATTTTCTTTGAAAAACTATATGACACAAAAATCCTAACCAAAACCCTCAGCGACTACTTCACATCCACACACTCCGTCGTCGTCGTCGTTGGTCGTCGTATATAATACAACAAAACATTCACGCATGGGCTACCGACAACGAGGACTACGATGGCGATGATGATGATGATGATGATGACGATGACGACGACGTCGAGAATGACGACAAGGATGACTGCTTAACAAAGCTTCATCACACGAGAGAGGGGATCCTTTGGTCTCCCATATGCACTCACAATATTTGCATGCAAATTTGATAAAACCAGCATCCCTTTTCTTATGTTCATACTGCTGTTTGGCATATGTTTGGTTGGCTACCTAACGTCCAGGGCTGTATTTTTGAGTCAAGTGGCCTTAAGTATTCAACAGAACTGACCAACTCAAGGACATCCTCTTAAATGTGTCTATTGCATCATCATATTTACTTTTTGAGTTTCTATATAATTATTATGAAATTTCGTTAATGATTTATACAGAAGAAAAACGTATAACAAAAAAAAAATGTTCATTATTGTTCTTTTTGATACATCACTTTTATACAGGGTGTCCCACAGTCACCGCCCAAATGAAAACCATGGATTTCTGAGGTCATTTTAAGTCGAAAAACTTATGAGGTAATTTTCTCGTTTTCGTCCCGTTTTCGAGTTACCACGGTTTTTATGATTTTTGCTCTCTTGTCCTTTAACTGGCCTTATCTTACAAACTACGTTTGGTTTGAAAAAATTTTTTTACAACCAATCAAGAATTTATTACAGTTTAAGTTTGTCTCAAATTATTTTTTTCTGCGGACAACCGTTTTTCCACAATTTTGCATCAAACACAATTTTCTTCGTTTTTTAAGTTGTTTTTTACCTTTTCATATCATTTAAGTCAAAAAAACACGTTAATGAGTATTAATTTTTTTGTTCTTTTTATTAAAGTCCAGTTTATTTTCATAAAAAAAATAAGTTTTATTTCATAAAAAAGAAAGTAATTAACAAAAAATTAACAAACTGAGTGAATTAAAAAATAAATAATTTTTAAATAAAAAATTGATTTAAATGAATTAAAATTTTTTCTGTGCTTTATCTATTTGTTCTTTTCTTAACCACAATAGCTCAGAAAAAGTTTTTAATTCATTTAAATCAATTTTTTATTTAAAACTTATTTTTTTTTTAATTCACTCAGTTTGTTTATTTTTTGTTAATTACTTTCTTTTTTATAAAATAAAACTTATTTTTTTTATGAAAATAAACTGGACTTTAATAAAAAGGACAAAAAATTAATACTCATTAACGTGTTTTTTTGACTTAAATGATATGAAAGTGTAAAAAACAACTTAAAAAACGAAGAAAATTGTGTTTGATGCAAAATTGTGGAAAAACGGTTGTCCGCAGAAAAAAATGTTTTGAGACAAACTTAAACTGTAATAAATTCTTGATTGGTTGTAAAAAAATTATTTCAAACCAAACGTAGTTTGGCAAAGATAAGGCCAGTTAAAGGACAAAAGAGCAAAAATCATAAAAACCGTGGTAACTCGAAAACGGGACGAAAACGAGAAAATTACCTCATAAGTTTTTCGACTTAAAATGACCTCAGAAATCCATGGTTTTCATTTGGGGCGGTGACTGTGGGACACCCTGTATAGTCGTATTTATTAGATTTTTGTCTACTTATACACTTCATAACTTTTTTCAAATTGTTGGAAATATGCTTTATTTAATAAAAATAATAATCACATTTCATCACACGGTTAAGACAATCTACTCTTTTGTATAAGTTTGACAGCTATAAGACAACAATAAACAAGGTTTTTGATCAGATTTTCCAAACTTAAACAGTTGTATAAGATTATACAAATTTTATAAATAAGGGGGATAATATTTAAACTTTGATTTTTTGTTATTATGCCTTCAAAAAAGAACATTTTTTAGTGAACTTTTGAAAACAGATTCCTACTTTTAAAATGGAAAAAAAAATTTTTTTTTTGACCTACTCAGTCGATTTCATAGAGTTTTTTAATCGTTTAAACAGAAAAAAAATTATTAAAATTTTCAAACTACACCGTTTTGTTTTTAGCTAATTTAATTTTTTTTTTTGAACAAGGTTTTTTTTTTCAAAAAATTGAATATTTGAATACATGAAATATTAAAAAAAAATTCTTTACAGATCTATAAAAAATAAATTGCACGACTGGGGTCGCACGTACTTGCTCTTATGCTTAAAGTAACTATAATGTAAAAGGTTTTTATTCAAGAAATTTAAAATTTGATATTTTGAAGAAATTTCATAAGTAGTATAAAAAAATTAAATCTGTTTTTATAATTAATTAAACTCCATTTTAAATTACCTTAAAAATAAAAATAAATATGCCATTTTATTTCTTGTATAAAAATGTATTTTTAGAAAAAAATTTTCGAAAATTGTAGGAGCCGTTTTTTAAAAAAATAATTTTTTATGTATAAAAATTTTTTAACATTTTTCAAAAAAAAAGTTGGTATGCCATTTTGAAGAAATAATTAATTTACACATAAAAACTAAATTTCAAAATTTTTCATTGATCCGTTTTCAAAAAATTGATTTTTCAAAAAAAAATTTTGAAATATTTTTTAAAAAACCAAAAATGCGTTTTTTGAAAATTTTCTAAAATTTTAATACTATCTTTACTTACATACTTTTGTATAAAAATTTTCATTTAAATCGGGTTAATGTTGTATGAGATATTCAGAAACGAAAAAAACCGTTTTATGACAGGTACCGTTAATAACGGTACAAAAAATATTTTTTTTATTTAAAAAGTTGGCTATTATGTGTAGTACTACACACAAAAATTTTAATCAAAATCGTTAGAGCCGTTTTTGAAAAAAATTAACTTTTCTATTTCCGTTATATGGCAGGTACCGTTAGTTTTGGTCATAAAAAAAAAAATTTCAATTTCCCCTCTAGGGAATCACCAAAAACTGCTAACTACCAAGTTTGAAGAAAATCACTTCACTCATTTGGGCTGCAGCTCCAGATAGAGACAGACACACAGACAGACAGACAGACAGACAGACAGACAGACAGACAGACAGACAGACAGAATTGCCGGACCCACTTTTTTGGCATTCTCCATCATCGTAATGTCATGTAAAATTGTTATCTCGAGTTCGATTTTTTTTACGAATCCTAAACTTGCCCTATAGTACCTATATCGCAAGTAAAAATTTGATTAAAAAAAAAAAAAAGTTTGATTTTTTTTCCAAAAATTATTTTTTTAAAAATAATCCGTTTTAAAAAATTTGATTTAAAAAAAAAAAAACAAAATGTTTGATTTTTTTTCCAAAAATTATTTAAAAAAAAAAAATTTCTCTCTATTTTGACCTGAATGTTACTAAAATGACTTGTACAAAATAGTTCGTTGAAATCAGTTACTATGGCAGGTATACCATTAAAAAGAGTCCAAATAATTTTTTTTTTTTCAATATAGAAAGTAGGAACTTATTTTCAGTGGCTTAGGCTGCAGTTCGAGATAGTTACAAACAGACAGTCAGAATTGCGAGATCCACTTTTTTCGCATTCTCAATAATCGTTATATCATGCCTGATTGCTATCTAGAGCTGCACTATGCAGTTCCATTGTCTTTCTTGATGATTATATTTAGCAATACACCTTAGGATTAAAGGTTGTCTAACCAAACACAAATGCTTTCTTCAGTTAAAGTATTGTTCTTCACATACTTAAATATCACTCATCACAGTGTCTCTTAAAGATCTCTCCTTTAAAATCACACTGAACAGCACTTAAAAGGAATCAATATTACCTTATATTATAATAATTATTTAGATAATACCTAGATTTAGTTGTCAAAATGCAGCCCTGTTTGTTGCTAAACAGCTTTTTGCCATCTTAAAACCACATCACTCATTGCAGCAGCATAAAATAAATATTTGTGGATTTCCTTCTTTTGCCCCCCCTCACTCATTTGGGACAATTTTTGCGAGAAAAGGGGTTTCCAGAGGAAGCACCTACTACCTATCACTTGTTTAGCTATAGCAGAGCCCTCTCTCTCTCTCTGCAACAGCATGTGTCGCAACATGTATGAACACCAATTCCAATAGGATTTGCATCCTTTTGTTGATGTCGATAATGCTCCTCTTATATCTAGTTTGTTGTCAAGTCGTCCTTCTCGCCACACCGCGTCATCGTCGTCATTGTCATTGTTGTTAGAGAGCATCGTTTCTGTGCGGTGGAACGTGTCGCTTCACCACTACACTATTATATAGTGCTGCCATCTTTTGTGTACAATTTTACTCTACTCATCTCTTGTGTATGTTTGTGTGTGTATGTGTCTGTTTAGTTGTTACCCATTGATGATATCACAACTAAGTCTTTAATAATGTTTTATGCGACGAGCAGGAGAGTTAAGTTTGAATCCCAAAAGCAAGCAACGTTTTACAATAGCTTCCTCTTGGTACACTCAAACTGTCTATATTCTGTACTAGAAAAGGGTTAAACAAGAGGAGAGAACTCTTTTCTGATGATGGGATCGAATCAAAAGGATATATGGAAAGGTGTTGGGTTTTGTTACATACAACCTTCCCAATCAGTTATAACCACCCCCACAAAAGCCCCCCCCCCCTCAAACCCCAGAGTCAGGACAGATTGAACTGTTTTCCAGGAATTAATTTAAAGCCTTCTGTTATGGAGAGATCTATTCGTAAAACTAATTGAAGTCAATTGCAAAATATAAATATGGCATTGTTTAGAGTTTTGTGGGATGTTATTGTTGTTGTTGTTCTAAAATGTTGAAAGGATTAAGATATAAAAGCAACTCTAAGAGTTCCAATACTCGTATATGATTCGAATAGAAAAGACTATTTAATACACAGACAACACAGAGGGTATAAGCCCTAATGCCTGAGAATAGGGGTTACTATGTGACTTGGCCAGATATTTTGAGAATAGAATATATGCGGTTGAGGGTATTGTTCGAAATATAAACCCACAAATTGGAATCGGTTAAGAATTCTTCTTCACTTCTTGGTGAAGAAACCATGTGGGGAATTAATTTAAGCCTTAAAGCTAAAATAAACTTGAGGTAGGTTTGGCAGGCATTTAGATATTGAAGGTTTTCTCAACACAAAAATGTTAAATGATTTGTCATGTGTGTGAGTTTAAATATTACTGAAAATTTAATGAATGAAGAAATGTGGTTTTTGTTTAGTGTTTTTGACAAATAAATTGAATAATTTGTCTTTTCATCGGAAAGACACTGGTTTAAAATTTTAACTTTGACTAAAAAACATTGTAACTGACATCAAATTGAGATAAATTACTTAAACCACAAAAGTTTCATTACTACAATAGTTTCATTGGATGAAATCCATTGAATGTCTTCTGTATCTTCATTAAATTGCTTTCTGTCAATAATTTAATTTGGGTGTTGACGAGGGCAAATCTGTTTTCAAATTGAAAATTTTAAGATAAATTATTTTTATTTCGAAAATAATTTTGTAAATTTGTCTATTGTATCTCATTAGAACTATAGTTTAAAAAAAAACGGTTGTTAATATTAATATTTTATATTTTTAAGTTAATATGTTGTTAAAAAAAACTAGTACCTACACTGAGGAAAAAAATAAATTGAAGTTAAAACGTCTTTGTTTTAAAGATGAACTACTTTGATTTATGTGACTTTAAGATACGAAACCATGAAAAATTAACCTTTTTTCCACGTTGATTTTAAAATGTTCATCTTCAACGCAAAATCATTTAGAATAATAGTTAAATCAATGTGGTTTTCATTGATTTTACGTTGTTTTATGGTATCTTTTCCCTCAGTGTACTTGTTGTAACAAATTACCAAAAATGTTAAATAAGGGTTGAGGAAAAAAATATTTCATTTTTCAGTTTCCGAAAATACTTTTTTTAATAAGACAGAAAATTTGTAAACCAATTTACATTAGGGTGGCGCAAAAAGATACACTACATTTTAATAGTGGAAATTAAAATATCTCTTGGTTTACATTTAAAACAAACTTTCGATGAAAAACAATAATTTTAATAAGGGTGTTCAAAAAAATGTTCATAGCAAACCAGGCTAAAATTACACTGTGTTACAAAATAAAAATCATGCCAATAACTTTGGAAATGACCTAGCAGAGGTTGTAGGTATTACTGAGTACATCATATTTCGGCACTTGAAATTTTTCGTAGACCCTTAAAATTTCAAGTTATCGTCAAAAAACCGTTTTCAATGTTTTCAGATTTCAACGATTTCTTACTCAGCCATTTTTCGGTCAATTTGAAAATATTTTTTTACTATGCTCAAGCACCTAATTGGGTGTAGATTTTATCTGCTGAATCTAAAAGTACAACATTTTTTCACAGTTTTTTAGAGTTCGGAGACTTAAGCTACATTTTATAAACAGTTTTATTGTTCTATTTATGCTGAATCAAGAAAGCATTTACTCATTAAAAATAATTAGAATTAGTGGAAGTTATGGTTTTTTTACTCGAGAAAGAAATTTTAATTTATTGCAAAAAACACCAATTTTCATGATTTTTTGAAATTTTATAAAAATTTTGAGGGTATTTGGGCAAAATTGACTTCAGATTCGGATTCAGCACGTCAAAATACATTAAGAAAAGCAGGTCCGGTTAAAAGTATGGACACTTTTTTTTTCTGGCTTGTGTTATCATGGGCATGAAAAATAAACAGTACCTATTTAAAATATATATCTGAGCAATCAAAATCGATATCAAAATTTTTTAAACTTACAAAATTTTCTACCATTATTATGAACAGAGAAATAAATTTTTCATTATTTCTTTCATTGCCCCAAAAAATTGAAATTTCTTTCTCGAGAAAAAAAATCACAACTTCCCAATGTCTAACTAATTTTGATGAATTAAAACTTTTTTTATTCAGCATAAATAAAACAATGAAACTGTTTCAAAACACAAAATTAAGCTTAAAACGGTTTCCAAACTCTAAAAAACTGTGAAAAAATGTTGTACTTTTAGATTCAGCCCATAAAATCTACACCCAATTAGGTGCTTGAGCATAATAAAAAAATATTTTCATAAAGAACAAAAAAATCTGAAATTGACTGAAAACACTGAAAAACGGTATTTCGACGATAACTTGAAATTTTGATTGTCTCTCTACGAAAAAAAAATCTGCAACTTGTTCTAAAACAGTTTTATTCAAAAATAAATTTTGATTTTTCTTAAGAATATTTTTAATGCTACTTACGAGTGGTTTGAAAGGGCATCAATCGATAGCAAATATGAAAGTTTTTTCTCATAAAACCATCCCCGGAAGTTGCTATGACGGACGATTCTTAATTTCAAACTATTTTCAGGGAAGTCAAATTGTCATGGTTTTAGTTTCATGAGTTCCAGCATCGAAAAATACTCTTAGATAATGTCTTGGATGTGAAATTCTTGCAGAGCTTGGGTGCTGGGGTTGATTTAGGGCATTTTCCTTTATTTTTATTTTTTTTTTTTAACTATTTATAAAAATTAGTTTTTAAGAAAACAGTTTTAACGATTTAAAAATTTTTTTTTTCTAAAAACGCATCGTAATATACTTTTTTGGAGCTCAATTTCATTTAGAATATGGCTTATTTCATTTGAAGAACAGAGGCACATACACTGTCGGTCAATAGAATAGGTTCACCCTATAAACGATAAAGAATTGAATATTGCGCCGACAAAAACCGAAGGAAAACCCTTTTTAATGATTCATATTCAAAGATATCCCTCATTCTTACTTATTTATAAAAAAAGCTAACTCAAAACTATCGAAACAAAAAATTAATACAGTTTATTGCAATGTTCCCAAAAAAGACGTTTTTTTCATCCGTCAATAGAATAGGTTCACTTGTCTTATTTGGGCAAATGAGACGAAAACGGCTAAACTGTTAATGCGAAATAGTTTCTATCGATAATATTGATTAAATTTTACTGAATTTATAAAAAAAACCCTTTTAATAAACAACTATCTTAAAAACTCCATTAGGTTTCGGGTAGTAAAACTTTTTCATGTAATTTAAGTTTATTTTCTTCAGTCTTTTTTTTTATTGGATATTTTGATTATATTTTCTTCGAAAATTATTATCTTCACTCATAGAATTCACGAACAAGACATTTCATACCTTTTTCAACAAGTTAAAGGTCCGAAGAGTAGAAAGACTATTACAAAAGTGCTAGATTTTACTCGTTTTTCTACAGTAAAAATGTTCTGACGGTGTGAATACCACTTTATCCTGTGGAAAAGTCTAACTTAAGGGTCCGAATAAATCACTAAACTCTGAAAAAGTGATTTTAAGAATGCGACTGCATGAATTTTCAGTGAAACAAGACGACGGAAAATCAAGGCCATTCTTATCAAAATATGGTATATCGACTATATCTAACCATTACTTCAACCTAATGGCTATAATCTCGCTGCAAAAGCAGTTTGCCCCTTCCTAAATCAAATTAGGAATGATTTAAATCTTCCAGGACGTAAAAATTGTATTTAATTCCTCGGAAAGAACACACACGCTGCAAATCTCTTTTTTAACACATGTGACACTTTTCGAAATTCAACCTATTTTTGATTCTTTGAGGTTTTACCGGAATTTCCTATTGGTTTTAAATGCGATCTAGGTTTGGGTACTTCTCATCAATCTTTCTACAATTCTACAATTCAAAGACTAAGAGTATTTGCAGGGGAAGATTTAATTTAAGATTTTAATACGGAAGAATCGAATACCAACCAAAGGAGAGTGCGCTTCTCTTTTCATTTTTAGGCTTCATTTTAGGCTCCCCTCGTATCATATTTTTATTATAGTTTTTTTCGTAGTTTTCTTTATTTTTTAAAGAACTGCTAACTAGGTTCTACGATTTTACATTTTTTCTCGATTTTACACATACACCTTAATTTTGTTCGGTCTACACCTTGATTTCTATTTTTTCTTCGAAACTAAGGCACCTGGACTGTCTGATTTTTCCTTAAAACATGTTTAAATAAACCTTACTTTACTCCACCAAAATCCCGCACACTAATCTAAGTTTCTTTGAACCCAAACTTACTTTAAAGTGGGTGAACCTATTCTATTGACCGATTAAAATACCTACTCCTTTTTTTAGAAACATTCCAAAACAGGATATACATTTACCGTTACAATAGTTTTTCAACTACTTTTCTTTCTGATTTATAGTTATAGTCTAAGAGCCCAGAGCAGATTTTGGGAGTTTTTGGATAACCGAAAATGGGTCATATGTATGTGTAGGTAATAGCGTCCTGATGAAGAATTCGAAAGTCTGGCAGGTTTATTTCACGGCATTCTATGGTTTATGGGGAGTTGAAAAATGCATTTTTTCCGATTTTTGTGTCGAGTATATAACCACTTTAATTCATATAGAGCCGATAGAGGGCGATACCTTGATTGCAAAAAGTTCGGTCCCAGACGTTTTATTCACGGCATTACCCCCGCCAGACGTCCTTGAAGATTCGCGAAATGGCGATTTTCATACAAAAGTCAGAATATTATTTTTTGCAAGATATTTAACCGTCTGGTGGTACCTATTAAAAAACAACCACTACCCCTTGATAGAAAATAAATTAATGCCAGACGTTTTAACCACGGCATTACCCCCGCCAGACGTCCTTGAAGATTCGCGAAATGGCGATTTTCATACAAAAGTCAGAATATTATTTTTTGTAAGATATATAACCGTCTGGTGGTACCTTTTAAAAAATCACCACTACCCCCTGATAGAAAATAAATTAGTGCCAGACGTTTTAACCACGGCATTACCCCCGCCAGACGTCTTTGAAGAGTCGCGAAATGACGATTTTCATACAAAAGTCAGAATATTATTTTTTGCAAGATATATAACCGTCTGGTGGTACCTTTTAAAAAATCACCACTACCCCCTGATAGAAAATAAATTAGTGCCAGACGTTTTAACCACGGCATTACCCCCGCCAGACGTCCTTGAAGATTCGCGAAATGGCGATTTTCATACAAAAGTCAGAATATTATTTTTTGTAAGATATATAACCGTCTTGCAAAAAATAATATTTTGACTTTTGTATGAAAATCGCCATTTTGCGAATCTTCAAGGACGTCTGGCGGGGGTAATGCCGTGGTTAAAACGTCTGGCACTAATTTATTTTCTATCAGGGGGTAGTGGTGATTTTTTAAAAGGTACCACCAGACGGTTATATATCTTGCAAAAAATAATATTCTGACTTTTGTATGAAAATCGTCATTTCGCGACTCTTCAAAGACGTCTGGCGGGGGTAATGCCGTGGTTAAAACGTCTGGCACTAATTTATTTTCTATCAGGGGGTAGTGGTGATTTTTTAAAAGGTACCACCAGACGGTTATATATCTTACAAAAAATAATATTCTGACTTTTGTATGAAAATCGCCATTTCGCGAATCTTCAAGGACGTCTGGCGGGGGTAATGCCGTGGTTAAAACGTCTGGCATTAATTTATTTTCTATCAAGGGGTAGTGGTTGTTTTTTAATAGGTACCACCAGACGGTTAAATATCTTGCAAAAAATAATATTCTGACTTTTGTATGAAAATCGCCATTTCGCGAATCTTCAAGGACGTCTGGCGGGGGTAATGCCGTGAATAAAACGTCTGGGACCGAACTTTTTGCAATCAAGGTATCGCCCTCTATCGGCTCTATATGAATTAAAGTGGTTATATACTCGACACAAAAATCGGAAAAAATGCATTTTTCAACTCCCCATAAACCATAGAATGCCGTGAAATAAACCTGCCAGACTTTCGAATTCTTCATCAGGACGCTATTACCTACACATACATATGACTCATTTTCGGTTATCCAAAAACTCCCAAAATCTGCTCTGGGCTCTCGGTCTATTAGGAAAAATGACATGCTTTGAAACTGGATTCTCGAAAAGATTTTTTAAAAGCTCTTTTTAAGCGAAAAAGCTTTTTCTAGCTGTTTACAAGGTGAACCAATTCTATTGACTGGCAGTGTATTTGATGTTTTTCTTTTTATTTTTCATATACTCGTACTCGTTCATTTAACAAATTTGACAAAAAAAAAAAAAATGTATTGAGTTATAAGAGCAGGTTTGTGCTACCCAGTCTTGCATTTAAATTTTTTTTTTAATGAATGCATAACTTGATATATAGTTTCTATATCAAAAGTAAAAAGAGTAATTAATGCGTTGAAGCTGAAAAACTTTCGAAGCAAAAAACAAATGCATCGAAGATTTTTTTTTAAACAAGGATAAAATAAAAAAAAAGTTGAAGCTGATTATTTTCAAAAATAAAAAAAAAAAATAATGACATTTGATGAGCTAATAATTTGTATAGGTAGAAGCAAAACCTTGGAAAAAAAAAATAAAATTCAAAGGTAAAAATAACTTTTTCAATTTAATTTGAGGTCCAAAAAAATACGGATCTTAATTTCGTGTATTTTTAGAAAAAAGAGTGTGTGTACACATGTACACGCGACTGAAGTTATACTTCTCATTCAGTATATGTAAATGAATTTCATTTGATATTTTTAATTTCTATTATGAAGTAATTAATCCACACTTAGTTTTTTTACATTTTTATCAAGTGAACAATAAATTAATTCTTTCATCCTCCTTGCGTCCATGTAGGTTTTAATTTATTCTGTGAAAATCGCGTTTGAAAGTTGGGGTAAATTTTTTTTCAAAAAATCCCCGAATCTTTGAACGCTCCTGGAAGCTAAACCGCTTGAGAGCAATTTTTGGGAGTGATGCCAAATGATAGCTTGTGTCATGGGCCTACGCTTTGCACATTATCAGATTTTTAAAAAATCGCCTTCCATGTTAAACCGCCACATCATGCCCTTTTTTTCAGAATCGTGCCTATTTTTTTTACTTTTAAGTTCTCCCGGTTTGAGAACGCGTGGACCTACAGGGATGGGAGTTGTACCCAAATGTTGGTTAGAGTCCCCGCTTCCTTTTTGCATTAAAAATTTTATTTTCATTTTCTTCAAAATTCCGCGATATAGGCGTTCGAACGCTTTGATCTAGAGACAGGGGAGTGGTGCCATATGAAAGCTTATATTCTCAGCTACCCGATAGTGGTATAATCCGGTTTTTCGATTTTTTTCAAAATTCAAAGAAAATCGCCTTTGAAAGTTGGGGTAAAATTTTTTTTCGAAAAATCCCCGAATCTTTGAACGCTCCTAGAAGCTAAACCGCTTGAGAGCAATTTTTGGGAATGATGCCAAATGATAGCTTGTGTCATGGGGCTACGCTTTGCACATTGTCAGATTTTTAAAAAATTGCCTTCCATGTTAAACCGCCACATCATGCCTATTTTTTCAGAATCGTGCCTATTTTTTGTTTTACTTTTAAGTTCTCCCGGTTTGAGAACGCGTGGACCTACAGGGATGAGAGTTGTACAGAAATGTAGGTTAGAGTCCCCGCTACCTTTTGGAATCAAAAAATTTTTTTTCATTTTCTTCAAAATTCCGAGATATAGGCGTTGGAAGTTGGGGGCGCTCACTTTCAGTTCAGCTCACTTTCAGCTCAGCTCATATGAGCTGAGCTATGGTACCTAGCTCAAAAGTGAGCTAGCTCAAATTTGAGCTGAGCTGTGAGCTGAGCTAAAATGTGAGCTTTTTGCAACCCTGGCAACTTGTCACATGGAAATTACCACATGCAACTTGTCACATGCAACTTGAAACATGCAACTTCCCACATGCAACTTGCCACACGCAACTTGCCACATGCAACTTACCACACGCAACTTGCCACATGCAGCTTGCCACATACAACTTGCCACATGCAACTTGCCACATTCAACTTGCCACATACAACTTGCCACATGCAACTTGCCACATGAAACATGCAACTTGCAACGTGTTGTGTGTTTTATGTTTGCCGTACTGCGGCGTACTGCATTCTTAAATACTAAAGTACTCCCTACTCTAAAGGTGAAACGACAGCCCTGTTACCCAGGGTGATCGCGTCATAATCCCTTTGACATTCTTGTCAAAAAGTAAATTTTCATACTCACCCTCCCATAAGAAGTATAACTTCAAAAATAAATAATTTCTGTATATGTCATAACGTTTTCTGAAAAAAGAAACTATTTTCATTCATAAAAAACAAATGCATCGAAGAAAAAAAAAATAAAATTCAAAGGTAAAAATAACTTTTTCAATTTAATTTGAGGTCCAAAAAAATACGGATCTTAATTTCGTGTATTTTTAGAAAAATAAATAATTTCTGTATATGTCATAACGTTTTCTGAAAAAAGAAACTATTTTCATTCATTGTCTAAGGCCCATTTGCTGAAACGAAACTTAAATATTTATGTGAAACATAAACCCTTAAATTCTACACAGCCGTTTGCACGAACTTCAAATTGAGTCATAAATTCCTCTAAGTTTAACATAACTTAGGGGGAAGAAATAGTAGAACATAAGTAGTTAATGTTCTACTTAAGCATATTTATTTGGCAAAAAAGGGAGAATTCAGGGGTCGAATTACGGCATACGTTCGTTAACGAATGGTTGCTATGTGTCCCTATTGTTTTCTAATAATTAAATAGAGACAGAAATAGTCAAAACGTTAACGTATGATCGTAATCGTGTGCCGTAATTCGACCCCAGCTCAAAAAATGATGCCATGGTACAAAAATGGACAAAAATTAAATAAAGTAATATCAGTTAACTTACTTTTATGAATAGTAACCATCTGCAAATACAAAAATTCACTGAACAAAATTTTATGGGAATATTAACCTTTTTTTTATTCTCAATTCTAATTTTGACGTACACATACATTCACAAAACACATACACATTCGCTAAAATTAATCCATTTACTAAATTTAACACCAATTTTGTTAGACTTTCACTAATTTCACCATTTTCTTTTAATAAGACATTTTTCACAATATTTTTGATAAATTTTCTCAAAAAACAAATAAAACTAACTGACGTTTTTATCGTTTTGACAAATTTATTTGAAGTTCTCAGCGATTTCTCGCATGAAAGTAAATCATTGCTAGGTTGAAAATAAATATTTTTTAGCAACTTAGAATAAACTAAGTAAAACATAAGAGTTATGTTTGACCTAGCTAAGATTAGAATTTATGACTAGTATGAGCAAATGGGCCTAACATACTTAAATTTTTTAATCAAAATCTTTTCGGAAAAAGAAAACTTTTCCAATGTTGGTATATCACATTTACCGTTATTTTTGGTTCAAAAAATTTATTTCCGAAAACCCCTCTGCACAGTCTTCAAAATCCGCTACATACCAAGTTTTAAATATATCGACCAATCCATTAAACCTGCAGCTCCATATACAGACTAACCGACATCCTGACAGATAGACATACAAAACGGACTATTTTTGGGTCTTATCTCAAGCTCGAATTTTTTTACGAATGCATAACTTAAACCATAACATGTACAGAGCACATACTCGTAATGTGATCACATTCACATGCATTAAACAATGATTTAGTCTTTGGATCTACCTTCGCCTAGAAAAAATTACATTAATAGCTTCTTAAAGTAATAAATCGGGTAATTTTTTGGTCACTCTGGTGTATGAGTAACATTTTTCTCTATGAAAGAATTGAAAATGAAAAAAAAAATGAAAACGACTAAATAAGTAAACAAAAATTACAATCTACCATTATGGAATGGTTAACTTTAAACAGCCGGCCTTAGACAGACCCTTTTTCTTAGGGAATTTTCTTAGACTCATTTCCAACATTTTTTTTACAATATTATGTCTAATATTATTTGCCCATCTTCTTCTTCTTTTGAATTGACTTTGATATTTATGTAATCACAGTCTATTCTCATATATGATTTAATTCAGATTTCAAGGACTAAAAAATCCTTAAAGCAAACATATATAAATTTTCTGATGTATGCATCTTACAAATTATTCAGGTATTCCAGAGTTGACTTTTATTATAAATATAAAAAAAAAGGCCAACAACCCCCAAAGTACACAAAACATAATATCTGCGAGTACTTTGTGTATAGAGATGAACATTTGCATATGTCCTGTCCGTCTGTATGCTGACTGGATCCTTCTTCATCTTTTTCTTCAAAAAAAAAAGAAGTAAAAAAAAAAAAAAAAACAACAACAACAACTTATGATCATCTCATCTCATCTAGTTCGTGTGTGGGTATTTGTTATTATTATAAAACATCCTTGGTCCTTGTTCTCGGGGGCAGTCATTTCTTTTTGCTGGCGCTTTAATTCCTACACATAACAAAGACTATGTTATGCACGACCAGAGGACACATCAAACCCAAGAGAGAGAACGAAGACACACCGACGAAATCATTATCATATCCTTGGTCACATATTCACATAGACATAAGCCACCACCCGCCGCCGCACCCATATCACTTCTCGATCCTGTGTCTAACAATGGGGCCAGTACTTCAACAAACATTGTTGGACGATGACTATGACTATGACGACTACGACGACGTTTGTCCTGCATCTTTATTAAATTTATATGTACCCATCCACCAACGATATGGTGGATAGTCCTGCCATGATGGTTATAAAGGACAACGACGATGAAGATGGAATTGGAGTTAGAGATGGAGATGAAACGTGTTTATATCCTCTCTACACATGGTGTGGCTCTTTGGCATGCATATAGGCAGTAGTCGCATATAAAAGTAGATATATGTATGTCCTTTTTCGTCCTGCGATGAGTCGCATGAACAGAGAACGAACACATCAAGAATAATACATCTTAGAGGGTATATACATCTCTTCCATATCCCACCATATCGCCGCATATCCAGAGCTTGAATCCAGGATGAATGTTTGGGATAATAATAAGAAATAGTTTAAGAGTCCTTTACATCAGGATTATGTGCACATATTTCATTATGAGTTATAATATTCTTTGCCAAGCTGAGAGTGCGGCGGACACACGGAAATATATATATATGATAACTAGAACTTGAAGGAATATAAAGCTGAAAAAAAAATAGTATAAAAAAAAGGACTAAAAAAGGACGACGACGTGAAGATGAAGTAAAGAAATTCGATGCGACTTTCCGTTCAAGCCATAAATTTAAATATCTATTCTTGCAAAATTTAACATGAAACCAATGTCAATGATGTGTAGCAAAGAAGGACATAAAATCACACATGCATATCCTTGCTTTCGTCCTCGTTTTTTTTTTGTTTTATTTTTTTTTTTCGTGACACACGACGGCTCAAACTCATAGCTGCTATATATGAAGTGAAGTGTACTGTTGTGAAGAAGAGAGAAGAGGATTTAAGGACGATGCTCCTCGACATTTTGTGTGTTGGCTGTTCGTTCGGTTGTACCTACAAAACATGTAATTGGAGTTCATTTTCTCTTGCGCCTTTAAGTATGTGACCAAAGTGGATGTGACTTCCATAAACACAAACGGGTCCTTCAGTGCACTCCATTTCTTTGCATCTTTTCGAACACAAAAAAACCCACCTCTACTCGCTGCTCTATGATCCCCTAAAGGGTTTTTGTTCGTTCGTTTCAGCTCGTTTGGATGGTGACATTGTGTCGAGTTCCACTTTTGAGGGGGGGGTGTATGATGGGGAGCTGGAATAAAAAAAAAAAAAAAAACTTGTTAATACAATGTGAACGTGTCCTTGCAGCAGGAATTATTATATCAATTAAATTTTAATGGTTTCATGGTGTGAACAATCCTCAAATGAAGTGCATTACTGTTCAAGTCAAGGAGGAGCACAGTGTTGTAGTAAGGATGTGTGTAAGTGTGCACTCCAGGATGTTGTATTTTATAATCTTTCGTCCTGTTTTTATTTTTTTTTTATTTTTATTTTTTTACTGTTGCTCTTCTTCGATGTAATGCCTGCTGCCGATCTTAATTGAATGGTATTGTAGATAAAAATGGCGTCTATAAAAGGAGATAGTGTGATTTTTTTTTTTTTGCATGTTTCTCAAAAGGATATACACCTCAATTTGAAAAGGGCGAGACGGGGGGTATGGATGGCTTTTATACGCCATTAAAATGAAATCAGCAAATGATTGATAGCAAAAGGATAAAATGTCCTTAGCGTTGGATACCTTCATCCCTGTTTTTTTTTCTATTTTTTTTTTCGTTGTTGTTTGCGGAGAATAAAATGTCGCAGGACATTGACGGTGACAATGATAAAAATACAAGAATGAGAAATAATATCCCTTCGATTTAATAATAACAATAAGGTTTGGAATGATGACTTGACGCACTGGATCCCTCTGCTTCTGATGATGGAAGACGACGACGACGACGACAATGTGAGAGGTATTGGCGATGGTATAAAAATAAAAATCTCTAACAAAATTGAGTTCGTGATTTCTTTATTATTTGACTTCTTATATGCGATGATGTGATTTATCCCGAAAGGCCACAAAACCACAAATCGCGCTAAGAATAGAGATAAAAAAAAAAATATGTGTGTATTTGTGCGCTTTTATTTCTAGACAATGAATTTGTATCCTTATATAGTCTTAGAAGGGGATGAATGGATTTATCCTTATATATAAATTGGAGCAAGGGGTTTTTTTTATATCATTTTTGTGCGGTGAAGATCGATGATTGAAAGGTGTGTGTACTTAAAGTCTTCGTGTTTAAAGATGGATTTGTATGGATTTGGAAAAAAAGGGGGAAGGATATTATTCAAACTTTTCCTAATACCAACACCAGGGGGAGTCCTTTTCAATCAATTATTATTGTTTGCATTCTAAGCCGCAATAATCTAACAAAACGTCAAAGATGACGATGACAAACCCCATACCACTTGTCCATTGCATTATCAAGAGGGTTGTCTGTCCATTGATTTACGAAGTGATAAGTATAATGGTTGATGGACTTCTCTGTGATAGGGGGATATTATTTGAGTTGGATTTATTTTGATATTTAATTTGAATTTAATATACCTGGGTCTTGTGGTGGGGAGGAATGATATTTTTTTTTAATGGGAGAGAGTATAGGACAAGCAGTGAGAGAAAGACTACAAAAACCATACACATTCTTAAGGTATACTTAATCAATTTTGTGAGTATTGAAAAAGTAAGTAAAAAAAAGAGGTTGTCTGTAAAGCTGGTTTACGGACGATGATTTTACGTGATAACGTCGTAGGAAAACAGGTTGTGTGCTTTTAAAATGAGCCATTTGAAGCGTTTATTTATTTCAAACAATCATAATTTACAAGAAAAAGCTTAAAAAAAATACCTTTTTTCTTTTCTCATTATATTAATTTTTTATTTTAAAAGCTCACAAAAAAAAATTATACCATTAAAAAGCCAAATATTTCATCTAAATAATAAAACCATTTTTAAATTTTTACAATGAGCAAAAAGTATTAAAATAATTTATTGAAAACAATAATTTCTTATAAAAAAGTGAAAAAATCACTTCACACAAAAACTCATTTTTTTGATACAACAACCTATAATAATTTTATAACACCTGAAAGCCTATTGCTTCAGCTCAAAATATATATATAGATCATGCCTATTAGACATCTACAAAGAGAGCTAGAATTTTTTAAACTCGATGAAATTTCATCAAAAAAAGCAAAAAAAAAATTTATTTTTATGTTCTCATGCTATTAAATGAATTTTTTCCCTAAAAACCTATGAAAAATGTATACCATGTGAAAGCTTATTATTTCACCTTTCAAATGACGTATCAATCTCATTTCAAAGATGCCTACAAGAGAAGTTAGAATTTTTTTAAGTCAACCATGTGGAATTTCCAGACTGAGATTACTGTACTTCCCACACAGGTGGCTGTTCATGGCGCAACAGATATCCACTGGTGGTTTGAGGTTTTTCGCAAGTTTCTTGATTTAACATTGTGTGGCTTGTAGTTAGTCTAGCGTTATGTGTGATATACCAAATGAAAGGTAGTTGTATCAGAATGCTCATAAATGTTTAATCAAATTTCTATCTGCTTTTGGTAAAAAGTTATAACCTGTTAAATTCTAAAATTTTATTTTACCGTTATCTCAAAATTGTGTTTTCGAAAATGATTGAAATTTCTCACACATATAGTCGTGGTCATGGTCTATCATTACTCCATATATAATATTCCTTTATCTATTAAAGAAAAAAAGATAAAAATAAAAAACGGTGAAAATGGGTTAAAAACGGCCAAAAAACCTGTTTTTTTTAAATTTATTTTTCTCCGTATTCAGTCAAAACTCTTTTAACGATTCCAATTTTTTGCATATGTATGTGCATTACATGTCCTATATAACTTGAGATTTTTTGATCGCTCCAAAATAAAGCTA
This sequence comes from Episyrphus balteatus, assembly GCF_945859705.1. Taxonomy (NCBI): domain Eukaryota; kingdom Metazoa; phylum Arthropoda; class Insecta; order Diptera; family Syrphidae; genus Episyrphus; species Episyrphus balteatus. The sequence continues at coordinate 143,350,290 of NC_079134.1, read as the reverse complement.
AAAATCAAAAACTACCCAAAAATACCCCTAAAAAAGTAGGTATTTTTCAAAAATTCATATTTTGAAACGCAGAGTGTTGGAAAAAATCCGTATAATTTCCCCTAATTTTTTTTTTCTTCGTCTTTCACCTGGCATCTTTAGAATTGTCAAAAAAAATTTCCCCTACCCATAATCAACATTTTGTCATACCCACAACACCAGATCAACGTTCAAACAAAACGTTATAGCGGAGTTCCAGAATTTTTTAGAATTTTTTTTTCCAATGCAGTTATCCATAAATCAGTCTCCTCTATCTATAGCAAAAAGAATCAACTCTCTACAACCACGCGTTTAGATTTTAGCGCAAATTTCATCTTTCCGTTTTACCCCTGTTTACCCTATTAAATGACGGAACTTTTAAAAATTCTTCATTTGGATTAAGCTTTAGGTTATTATCTTTCAAATAAGCTATAGGAGATTTTTGTATCTCTAATAGTTTATTTTTAATTTTTAATTGAATTTTTTTGCCGCACTGCAAAAGTGCGAGAGTGGAACGGGAGAAAATGGCGTCACTTTTTTGTGGTGGCTGCCATGGTTCATCGATTTATAAGACGTTATCACGTCAAAAAACCGACGTGACATACACATGTTGATAAATTTGCATTAAAATATTGTGCAAAAGTCATTTTTTCCAAAGAAATGAACTAATACAGTTGCCAATACTTAGTATATCTAGGTTCTAGAGTATGTTGAATATTATCTGGTTTAAAGTGATATTCTGAAGAGCCAAAGGTTTTAAACTTATTTACAAAATATTATTACTTTTTGACAAGCAATGTTTAAGGGATTATCTCCGAGATTTTGGGCAGCAGGGCTGTAGTTTCTCTTTAGATTTTAAAAATGCAGTACCTATGCCGCAATACTACAATAAAAAAACACGCAACATGTGGAAGTGCATGTATCAAGTTCCATGTGGCAAGTTACACTGATACGTCATATTCACGATCAATATTAACTGGTAATTTTGACGTTGAATAACATCAGAGTAGTTTTTTTTTTGAATTTTTTCTTATGCAATCTCAGGCCATATTTTATCATCTAAAATATGTTTATTTCTTTTCACAATTAATTTTTTTCTAAGCTGAATTCTTAAATGTAATTCAATGATATTGGAAATAGGTAAGGCAGATAGATTTCAAAAGTATTCTGTAAATTAAATTTCTATTGCAAAATGTTATGAAGAAAAAAGGACTCGAATTTCAGTTTTTAAAAAACCGATGCATTAATTTTTCTTAAACAATAATTCTTTATTCAATTTTGAAAACACCGAAATTTAGATTTATCAAAACTGCTTTTGAAAGTTATTTTACAAAATTGGTAGTTGAATGGAGAATCTTTCAAAAATTGACACTGATTTTTATGTTTGAAAACTTATAAAGCACTCGAACTTTTTGTTTGTCTACTCAATTTTGTAGTTAAGAGAGGGGCAGCAAAGTAATCACAATAATGGAGTTATTACATATTATCGAAGTCAAAACAAATTTTTTGAAAGTTGATTTGTACCTTTTTAACACAAACTTATAACTCGATTTCTTTAAAAAGTAGTGAAAAAAACTTTATTAAAGTCCAACTAAATTAGATAAAGTAAGGCAGGGGGCCCAAATAAGGCCCACTTGTGAGAAAACACAGAAACGAACAAATAACGAAAATTGAAGTTCGTCTAGAGCTGAAGTACTCGTAGCACGAAATCAACGGCGGATCCAGGGGGGGGGGGGGTCACGGGGGCACGTGCCCCCCCCAGAACTTAAAGTTCATACTTAAAGGAAATCAAACTATAAGAGTTTTTAAAATATATGAATAATAACAGAAAGAACTTGAGTGAAACTCTTGTCTATTTCTGGCTGAAAATGCAAATTTTATTGTTTGTTGCATCCATTTCCCATGAAAAGCTCCACCTCACAAAGAAATAAACGGCTATTTGTTGGGTACACACGAATTTTTTTTCGATTTAAAAAAAAGTGAATTTTCAAAATGATTTTGGTGAAAAATTTTGATATGGACATCAAATGACATTGAATGATATTCTAAAAAAAAAAATAATTGTATATGCAACTCTATTTTTTCATACGGAGGGGTTAAAAAATTTGCACTTTTCTCGTTGTTTTTTTTTTTAACATTAGTGTTTTTAAAATAGCGGAACACGCCACAACATTGCATAAACTATATATTATAGAACTGCTTGATATGTAGAACAAACTTGCATTTCAGAATTTTGCCCAAGTTTGCACCCCGAAAATAAAGACCCCTTAAAAAAACTCCTCAAAAGCGACTCTTACTTATAGATTTTTATAAATATTATTTTATTGAGAAAATTTCTCCAGGGATACCTTTAAAAATATGTAAAAAAAAATAGTGTTCCAAATTTCAAAAGAATCGGTGCAGTAGTTTTGAAGTTATGAAGAGCACCGGCGTTGAAAACATTAGTTGTGGGGATAACGATTTTAAGTTTTGAACACTGGACGAAAAGACTAAAACGTTCCTAAGGGAAGTATTAAAATACTCATAACTTGGTCAATTTGGCTCCAAGAGACTTACAATTTGAACACAATATTCTTGAGATATAAAACAATTTAACCCCTTGTAGCCCCATGTGACATTTCTGTAACAAACCGACAAAGATTACATAAAAGCTCTACAAACTATTTTTTTTCTTTTGAAGCTTCTAATATAATCTTTAAGTATTGCTTTAATGAAATAGTACTTCTAGCCATTATTTATAAGGCATATATTCGTCCAAAGCTCGAATATAACTCCCACATCTGGGCAGGTGCTCCAATAACGTCGTTGAGTTTTTTGGATAGAATACAAAATAGAGCTATAAAAATGATACTAGCACCGTCGTAACGTATCATGTCTCACGTGGTTCTATCGTTATTTTTATAAGCAATGCTTAGAAGAAATACCTAGCAGCATTCCTCCCCTCAAACAATTCAACCGTAATACTCGCGCTTCAAGGAATGCTCATCAGTTTACCCTAGAGTCCAATTTCGGACGTACTGTTAAATACAGACATTCTTTCTTCAGCCGCACTACACGAATGTGGAACGCATTACCCGCCTCTGTTTTTCCATCGCATTTCAAAACTCAGAACTTCAAAACTAATTTTCATCGGCATCTCCTTTCAAACCCCTCTCTTTTTTCCGAATGCTCGTACTGTGTTCACCATATTAAGGGTAGACTAATCCCTTTAGTGCGCGCTTATTATAAAAAAAAGTGGCTTTTACTGTAACAAGAAAATGAAAATTTTTCCTTCCTAATAACTTTTTGGTCATTTGGTACCTATTTGATGTGGGAAATGTGCCTAAATATTTTTGGCCAGGTTTTAGACCACTGTGGGTCGTTAAAATTTTCTGCTTGTTAGTCAGTCGTATGATACTTCACTTTATTTCTAACTGTTATTGCTGTTTTTTTTGCCAATCCGTCCCTTGTGCCCCCCTCCAGAAAAAAATCCTGGATCCGCACCTGCACCAAATTATAAAAAAGTAGTGTGTTTAATGTTCTTTTTTAACGAATTTCAAGCAAATAAGTACATATTTTTGATTTTTCCTACATAATACATATATAATATATGAAGTAAGTTATAACATTTGTTTGTAAAAAATGTTGTGATAGTTTTAAATAATTTTTTTTTTAAAAAGCCTTGCATATTTCTAATAAGGCCCAAAAAAATAAGGGATGGGCCTTTATTGGGCACAAGCAAATTTGTTTTTAATTTATTGTTTTTATTTTGTATTTTTAATGTGTTTCAGATAAAATGTCAACTTTTCCCAAAAACAGATCCATTAAGTGGACAGAAGCCGATATAAAAAATGCATTGTAGGCTTTGGAACGCGGTTTGACACAGTGTGAAGATTCGAAATCACTTAATGGTGTTGCTTTTTCTTTTTTAATGTTTGTTTTAGTTTTTTTTGGTGATTTTTTTTGCGAAGAAGGATATTTAAGTTTTATTTTTTTTTTATGGAAGAAATGAGTTTTTGTTTGTTTGTTTTTTTTTCTTTTAATTAAGTTTCTTTGTTATTTTTATGTGTTTTTTTTTTTTGTTAAAATTAAGTGACTTTTTTCTTATAAAATAAATTTAAAGCAAAATGTTTTGTTTGTGTTTTCACTTTAAAAAGATTGTATTCCTGCTACCAATTTTGCGCAATTCTTAAGAAAACTGAGTGGGCCTTATTAAGAACAACGTCAGCTTTTTTTTTTAAATATCGAAAAAATATACTTTTCAATTTAAAAAATATAATAAAATCTATGTTTTCATGAGATAAAATGACACAGAATCATAAACTTTTTAGTTTACTCGGATATTTTCAAAAACCTAGCAGATACCTATTAAGAAAATTCTGTTAGGTGGGCCTAATTTGGCCCCCTTCCATATGCAGACAAAATTATCTCCTCCCTTTTCCCAATAAGTATTACAAAATTCGATGTAGGTATGTTAATCATTCATCATTTTATCCCATGTATTTGAGTCGTTAAATATTTTTGTTTTTTTTAAATGGGCCCTATCGTGAATCTCCAGGGAAATTTTGTTTCCCTCCGAATTTTTTGAGCGATCGTGAATCTCCCTCGGAATTTATTTCCAGATAAAAAAAATCGTATGAACTGACGTCTAAATTCCCCTGGAAAAGTGATTGCCGATACCAATAAATTACGAGGGAAACTTTTTATGATAATTTTCGTTCCCATGTTTAAAACATGGGAAACATTCCCAGGGAAATTTTTATTCACGATAGCCCCCAATAAGGTCACCATCACAAGTCACGTAAAACATTCCCAGACTTTAATATCTTCGATAAACTCTCCCTCATAAACCAACTAAGACAGACGAAAAACAAACATACAAATTTCCATATAAATTAAATAAAAAAAAAAAAAAAATATTACTCATACGCCCTACATCCCTGGAAACATAAATCACTTTAATTAAAATTAACATTTTTTTCCTTCTGTTTTCATTTTTTATTTTGTTTTGCTTTTTTTTTTTTTGATTCCCTTCCATCTTGTGTTGAGAGTGTTAATTAATGAAATACATTATACACATCCATATATAGATAATTGTAAAATTTTACACACACAATAAGTCCACAATAATTACAAGTGAATCCCCTTTTCACAGTATACCAGAGAGAAAAGAGAGGCAATGCAATTTCATACTTCAACTCAAGATCTGTGAAAAAACGACCCTCCGCCTCCACCCCAAAAAACATCACGTGCAAAATGAATACAAGTCTCCTCTCCTCATTCATCAGCCACCACCCACCCACTCTCTCTCTATTTATCGCCATCATCGTCATTCACATCCATATTCTCTCTCATTCCCAATTTCATCTCACTTCCATCCATCCCTTAAGTGAAAACTGCATCCACACATAAATCTCATACCGTTTAATTGTACTTCAATTTTAATCACATGAAAAGGACTTTAATTTCCGCTTGTCAAAGGGATTTTCTGTGGTTCCACAATTTTCCCAACCATATATTCCCTCCCGCCCAGTTTTCGACGTTCCAATGTTATACTACAGCAACAGCATATCAAGCAACCAAACCAACACCAATCGTCCTTTTTGCCTTGTGCCATTCATTTTCGTTTTCAAGGATTTTGCATTTAACATCCCTGCACTTGTCGTCGTCCCCTTTATTTTTGATCACTCTCAGTTCTGCTGCTTGCTGTTAGTTACGACAACCGACGGGCGACCGACTACGACGACGAGCTTGCTTTATAATCCTTCCTGCTCCTGGCTTCTCTCAAATCTATATCTATACACTACAAAAGCTGGATGATGATGTGGAATGCATTTATATGTGAAGGATGTTAGTGTATAGAGTTTTTACTAGGTTTTTCCTTTACATTAACGTTTCAAGTGTGTAAAGTCCTCTTTTGGTTAATCTATATTTTATATATATTTTCTGCTTACTTCCGTTAAGTTTTGACACTGTCCGGTTACCAGATTACCGCCCCACAGTACGTCTGAAGTTACCAAAAAACCAGTTATAGAAAAAGCCATTGCAATATCCTGTGCTGACAGAAAAATGTTTAGACTTTTCAAAAATTATTTCTCTTTCCACCATTTTCCCATTTATATAAATCTGGCCAAAATCGACAGGAGCAAGGATAATCCTCAATCGGGAAAACATCTCACACACACACATGAGAGAAGGGATAAAGTGGGGGCAGGTGGTATATATGCATTTGACAGGCCATGACGGAGTTGGTGTTGATTTATGCTTCCGCGTTAAGGATAATGATCCTAAGTGGAATGACACATAATTCCCATGTACACTGATCACGGAGAGAGGTTATCTCGTAGTAAGTAACGTTATCAGTTGGCAGGTACATGTGTGATGCGGCTCCCACTGCCGCTAGAGGTCGCGCGACGACAAGAGAAAAATGACGACAGAGAAAGATGATTACAACGTGATGTGAATTTTAAATTGATCCCAATGGATGTTGTTTTTTGTCATTTTTTTGTTTGACTTTGTTGTGTGTTTGTTGTCCTGGCACACACACACACACACATAAATTCTGTCACATAGAAGAAAACTCCGTTGGGAATATAATTTTTAATTAATATGCATTTGAATGTGTGTTGGGGTTGTTTTTGGGTGGATTTTGTGTTGACTCGTCGAGCACATCCTTTCACACGGAGTAAATTGACACCTCGTGGCAGATTGAACTAACCACATCACTGGGATATATCGGGTATCACAAGGGTGTTAGGGGGAAGTTTTATTTAAAAATAAAAGTGAGTACTTTGGTGCTTTCTCACATTTCAATTAATCGCACAAGCATCATGTGAGACATTTGGGAGCTAAATTTGGATTGAGTTGAGTATTCCAAAGAGCAATATAAAATGGGATTCAGATTCGTGTGCACATTTATGAGATTATAATCAAGTTGAGGATTGACACACGACGAAAGGTGTTTTCTATAAAGGATCTTCTCATAAGTGATATGGGCCTAATTAATAAGAAACTTCTCGTGTACAAGTGTTTGATAAAAATAATTTTTTTTTTGACTTGAGCATCGACGAAAAAGTGACGCCATTTTCTCCCGTTTGACTTTAAATTTTTAGAATTGGAATTAAAAATTAAAAATATTAGAGATACAAAAATCTACAAAAGCTTATTTGAAAGGTTATAATCTAAATAGAACCAGTGCCAACAATGTTTGAAAATAAAAAATTATTAGCAGCATATGGTTGGTGGGAAAATTTAGGATTAATGGTATATGAAAGGGGAAAAATAAATTGCCCACAAAAAAATTGGGGGAAAGGGGGTGGGTGGGCGAAAAAGTGGGGTGGGTGTCAAAAACCATGGTTTTTTTTTACAATTTTTGTCAAAATTAGACGTCCTATCGAAAAAAGTCAAATGCAAAAGTTTTTTTTTCGAAAAATATACTTTGATTTCTATAAAAAAAAAACTTTTTGACTAGTGAAATCGAACAGGGCAGAAAAAATCGAATGCCTTGTTCGATTTCACTAGTCAAAAAGTTTTTTTTTATAGAAATCAAAGTATATTTTTCTAATGGTTTTTTGTGCGCTGAGCTCGAATCTGAAGTCAGAAAAATTCTATCACATCACGTTTATGACATATTACCATGCCAAAAATCAGAAAAATAGTATTTGCGACGTTCAAAATTCAATATCTCAAAAACTTTACACGTGAGAGCTATTCTAGTGCTTGATTCAAATTAAAAAGGTCAATGACCATTAGAAAAGTATAATTTGGTTTCTATGGAAAATTATTTCTCGCCAATATTACTGTCATTTACGGAAAAATCAATATTAAAAATCTTTTTTTTTTGTTTTTTTCAATTTTTCTCAATATTTTCTAAAACAAAAGTATAGTTTTTCCACACAATCTTTAAAAAACGGTTTTAAGCTAAATAATTGAATTCCAAACTTTTCAAAAATCAAAAATTTTTTCGGTAACTTTTTTCATTGAAAAATAGGCTATTTTTTCAAATTAAATTCGTCAAAAATCCAAAAATTAACTTTTTGCTCAAAAAACATTTTTAATAAATAGAAAACATAACAAAGTAATTTCTAACCAAGTTTTGTTAAAATCCAACTATTTTTGTAAAAGATAAAAATAAAAAATAAAAAAATCGTATTTTTGCATTTTTTTCAATATTTTTGAGGTTATAGAAAAAAATTGTTTGAATAAAAGTTGTAGACATTTATACTACCTACAACTTTTGCATTTGACTTTTTTCGATAGGACGTCTAATTTTGACAAAAATCGTAAAAAACCATGATTTTTGACACGCACCCCACTTTTTCGCCCACCCACCCCCTTTCCCCCAATTTTTTTGTGGGCAATTTATTTTTTCCCTTGCATATACCATTTATCCTAAATTTTCCCACCACCCTTATGCTGCTAATAATTTGTTCAACTTTTGCCTTCTGAAAACCGGATTGGCACTGGTCTAAAAAGTGGAAACTAAAAATGATTTTTAAATATTCAATTATTGAATAGGGCAATTTGGGGTAAAAGGAGATGGTAAAAAAAACTATTTTCTAAACGGTTGACTGTGGAGAGTTGATTCTTTTTAAATCGATGGATACATTTTCGGTATGGCTATAGGAGGGGTATAGAACAAATTCTAAAAAATTTCAAAACTATGTATATTTAAACAATTTTCAAAAACCAAAACGACCATCAATGAAATGGTTTCTAAATGGGTTAGGATAATTTTTTTCAACAATAGACGCCATTGAAAAGTTAACAAAAAAAAAAAAACTAGGCGTCTAGTAGGTACGGATTTTTTTTTTGAAAAACACCTACTTTTTTAGGGGTATTTTTGGGTGTTTTTTACTTTTATGAATTTTTCCAAGAATTCAAAAAATCTCAAAATCATAGGACAAATTTTTTTCCACAACATTTTGACCGTTTTCAACTGTTTTTTACTAAAAAATTTGATATATACATACATTTATACAGTAAATAGATAACACTGGCAAACAATTTTCAACTTTTTAAAATTTTCCAGAAAGATTTATATCAAATTTTTATAGATTTGGGTTCAGTTAGTTCAAAAATAATATTGGTTTCTTTCTAGCAGCTATAATTTTTGAAATATTTAATTTTTCATTTTTGGGGTAATATTTATACCAATTTGTAAGTTTTTCTTATTTTGAGCGTTTATTCAAATTTTCCAGAAAAATGTAGGTATATTAAATTCAATGTATTTTGAGTCAGTTAACCTAAAAATCACATTAATTTTTTTCTATTACCTCTATTTTTTAGAAATATTTTAGTTTGTCACATTTTGGGGGTAATTTCGTACTTATTTTAAAGTTATGCTTATTTTAACTGTTTGTTAGCATTTTCCAGAAATTTTCTTATCAAACCTAATGCATTTGGGTTCACTTAGCCAAAAAATGACACTGGTTTCCCTTGGAGCTCTATTTTTTTAGATATTTTAATTTTTTACATTTTTTGGGGTAATTTCATACTATTTTTTTAGATTTTATTATTACAAGCGTTTTTAAAGCTTTGTTGGAAAATTTTTTTTCGAATGCAATGTATTTCGGTTCAGTAAGTAAAATAAAAATAAAAAAAAAATGTTTTAAGTAAAAAAAAATTACCAAAAAAAATTTTTATGAATTTCTATGCCTTTTATGTATGAACAATTTAAAAACTAGAGCTGCTAGAAAAAAACTAATGTTTTTTTTTGGAATCAGCACCCTAAATTTAGTAATAAATCATAATAATGATAAACAACGGTCTGGAAAATTTTTGTGTTTTGGGAAGTGTAATAGACAATACTATATTTGTTTAAAATTTTGCTTTTCGTATACAAAATACGAAGATAGCGGTAAAAGAATAATTGCAATCAGAAATTACAAAACATGAAAATTACCACAAAACACCTGTGGAAGAGGGAATGCCGTAGTCTTAGTTTTAATTTTGACATGGTTATCTTTAAGAGATTGTAACTCTTTTTGTAGGTGTCGTACAGATATGGTTAAAGTATATTTTTAAAGGTTAAATGATAAGCTTTCCAATGATTAAAAATTTATTATAGGTTGTTATATAAAAAATGGACCAAATCAGGATGGAAATTGGTTGCATTCGAAAAAATTCTAAATTTTTCTAGATGTCGTACAAACATGATTGAGGTGAATATTGAAAGCTTAAATAATAAGCTTTCAGATGATATAAAATTAATTATAGGTTGTCATGTAAAAATATTGACAGTATGATGTGTAAAGAAAAAAAATTTAATTTTGTTCGCTTTTTTTTATAAAAAAATGTATCATTGTTGATTGTAAGAAATAATTTTTATACTTTTTTATAGTATTAAATTATGGTTTAATTCCTTAGAAGATAATGTATCTACATAAGTTTTATTGAAGGTATATTTTTACTTGTAGACTTTTGCATATACAAAATTTTAAATAATAAGAAATTCTAATTTTTAATTTTATTAATTTTAATTTAATTTTTTTGCTTTTTTTATAATATATTTTGCTTAAAAAATTATAAATAATCTCGTTATCGTTGGTAGACCGATTTTAAAGACAAACATTTTTCTTTCAGTAGATATTTATGGAAATGAGAAATCCTGGTCAGTTAATTTTTTTGTGTGTTGATTAGATTTTTTTGAACATCTTCTAAAGACATTATTTAAGAATCTTACTTCTCTTTGCTTAATGAAAAATTTTATTTCATGAGGTAGGTAAAAGAAGTTTTTATTGATTTTTTTTTATCTTTACTTCCCAACTCTAATTTGCTATAAAGTTTTTCTTCAATAAATTCCGAAGCTGAGGAACTCTCTTTTAAAAGCTGAATCCGCAATTATTTTCGGTCAAAGAAATAGAAAACAATTTGTTGCCAATATTTACAGAACAAACATCTCACACAATGATTTCATCTACTTTATATGGATTGGAGAGTTGAGCATGTAAAAGGGAAGGGAGAAGGGTGAAAGGGATGGAGAATAGATCTCTTCCCTAACTTGTCATATATAGAATCTCAAAATCATTTACTTTACTGCAAAGTGTCTTCATTCAACATGATTTTCAACTTAGCCACCGCACATGGCACACAATCAATTCACATTTCCAACCAAAAATGACAATAATGACAATCGGAGTGGGTTCAACCGCGCCCCCTGCCGGCCATCATCATCACATCGAACAGAAAACACCAACATAGCATAGCAATAACATAGCACCTCTCAACTGAAATGTCTCTAACTTGCCTATCACGTCCGTCCGTTTGTATATTTGTGTCGTTCGATGTCGTTGCTGCTGCGTTTACTTGACTAGCTAGCCCCTTAAAAGTCAACCTTATAACGTCTTGTCTTGAGAAACGAAGACGAAGAAGAAGAGTAAATCTCTTCTATAACGTTAGCAAAGTCCTGAGTGCAAACATCCCAATAGAAACCACATTTTCATCCACTTTCAGCGCAAGAGAAGAGGTTTTCCGCAAACATCCGTTTACTATTTATCCTGGAGCTGAGCCAAAATTAATTCCAATTTCGGATCCTTAAGTCAACACATACCGCATGGAATAAAAGTTTACTTTTTTTTCTTCTTCTTTTCATTTTATTTTATTTATATTTCGTTTTTGGTTTGGATTCTTGTGCTCTTGCTTGCTTTCTGCTTGCTCCAATAATATCCTGAATTGTGTCCTTTCTTTTTGTTTTTGTTTTTTTTGAAGTACAAATGGGCTAGGACACCATCAGGACTAAAATATACTATATCTTGAGCCGCAGTTGTTGACTGCGAATAAAATGCATCACAAGAGTTTTAGGGATTTTAAGCAGGATTCATTGTTGTCGTCTCTGAAAAACGAGCTGTGAATTACTTATGGAGCAAAATGCTAATACTTAATGTTGTGTCTTTGGGAATGAACCAGGAAACAAAGTTCGTATTGATTTGATAAGGGGAATTTCTTCAAATGGAGATTTTAACATCGAATAAGACGAGGGTTTAGAGTAATTGGCTGTTACATATGGGACAATCAAATAGAAACTAAATTGTACCAAAAACTATGAGCTGAATTAAAGTGAATGTAGCTGAATTGTCGGAAATGTTTTAATTCAATATTGAGCAAATAATACCGATCAAAACGGTACTAAATTTAAGTGACTCAAATTAAAAATAACAAAATAATAAAGCTGAATACATAAAAAATTTAGCTGAATAGAATAAAACTAAGCTGAATAAACTTAAAATATATAAAACCAAATATTTAACTAATTTTAGCGACTAAAACTAATTAATTTGGAGTTGAAATGATAGAAAGATATTGCTGATATTGAGCTTAATTTGTTTGAAATATAGTTTTACCGACCCGAATCGACTTCAAATTGATTCAGTCAACTTGAAATTGCTTTGATTGGTTTCTTGACTAAACTGAATAAAATTGAGTGAAGCTGAATTAACCAAAATATATATTTAATTGGTAAAAAAATACAAAAACGATTAAATATGGTTTAAATTGTATTGTTGCTGAGTTTTAAAAATTAAATTTGTTTGTCAAAGTTTGCATTCAGCTGAATTTATGTAAATTTGTCATTGTCAACTTAAAGTTGTAGGATTCTAAGGCTGAACTCATCATCCACAAGAACTTAACTGAATGAAATTAAGCGACTGAATTTACCTTTAATAAATTTGCTTTTAGCTTATTACTTAAGAGACTCAGTATTAAATCAGCAAAGACAATAGAGAATTAAAATGAACAGCACCTATAACTAACAAAGCTTAAAATAATGTTCAACTGAGATGAATTGGCCTAAAATTTTGTTCCATCGATTTGAAGTGAAATATATTTCAGAGTGAATTCATTTTTATCAACTAAGCTGAATAAATTTAAATGCAGCTGAATTTACAGAAATTTATATTTTACAATTTTTAAATACAATAAATCGATTAAATATGGTTTAAATATTATAGTTTTAGAGTTTAAAATTGAACAAATTCTAATATTCTGTGATTTCTCGGTTTAAATGATTTTCATGCTGAAGTCATCCAAGAACTTTTCTGAACTTAATTTGAATGAAGCTGAATCAATCGAAATTAACTATGAATGCTATTATACTATTAAATTTTAAAGACTTAAATGTGAAACAACGAAAAATTATACAGACTCACAGCAGCTGCTTAATTTTTCTTAGCTGAATAATGCTAAATTTTCCTTGAATCGTTTTTTTTTTTCAGTAATAGTTAAAAAATTATCTTTCCCAAAAATTTGTTCAAAACATCTAATTCACTAAGAAAATAGATTATTATACTCACCTGGATTTATCAAAAACCAAAACTGAATAAAATTGAATGGTGCTGAATTGAATAAAACATTAACTCAGTGTATTCAAAACTATTTAGACGAAAAAATTAGCCCTTGTCGCTTGCAAATAAAACTGAACGTAGCGGAATTTTGCTGAATAGAGCTAAACAGCGCTGAATAGAGCTGAATAGGCAAATAAATTTACATCCCAACTTAATCTACTTCTTTGCTGAAGAAATTCACCTTTCAGCCCCAAAGTAGTTGTTTGTCTATGGAAGTGTATATTTTAAGAACCCAGCAAAACTCCTTTTGACGTTCTTCTTCCTATCACTTGAACTAAACAAACAAAAACAATTTGACATTAAAATTTTGAAGCTCTCTCATCACTGGTGGCAGAGTATTTTACCAAAATAAAGGACTCAACCCTTAAAAAACAATCAATGAAGATATATTCAACTTATAACAACAACAACAACTTTACTCGACTAGTATTATAAATAAACTAAAAACACTCTACTGCCCGATAAAGAATCAAATTGAATCCACACGAGAGTCCTTTAGTGCTTCTTTATTTGATAAAAGACCGAAGCTTGAAATTCTGTGTATATTGGGTAGATCGTAGAATGAAAAGGCTTGAATTTTAAAAACTTATTTAAAGCAGGCATATCCACTTTCGATGCTTCAATTGGATTGATTCGTTAAGGTATTTTTGTGTGCTGTCGATGGGTATAAATAAAACTTCATAGGTACTTTAACGTCTTAAAATTTTACGAAGGAAGACCTTTGGTTTTAGAAACGTACTAGTTTTTTAAACGTACTAGAAACTAAAGTTAAAAAAATTGACTTTCAACAAGTTACGTCAATGTTGTGAAAGTAGTAACGAAAAAAAAAAACTAATTTTTCTCCAAAATCATAAAACATTTTTTTATTAAACAACTTGTTAAAACTGAGGCCATGACCGCATGTTATGTCCTTTGCATTATATAGATATGGAAGAATGTCGTACCTCAAATCTCCGTTTCACATTAAATCAAAATTACGGTTAACCTTCCATCTACCATTAGTACCAGAAATTCAACCAACCAAACTAACCAATCATAGTTGTTGTTATTGTTGGAGTCCTTCACTTAACTCCAAACTCCTTCCAAATTTTGATTTGGTCCTGTGTTCTGTGATCCAAAAACCCCCCCAAACTCACCATCAACCAAACAACAAACGACAACAACAGCACAACTCTAGACCTGACTGAGTTCGAGTCTGGTACCGTTGTAGCCGTGTAACGCTGGCCTGGACCGTTTTCATTTGATTTCCTGTTGCAATTATAGATAGGAATCAAATGCTAAATAAACTGTTTCCGTTTTCAAGCGTCACCATATCACACTGCTGTATACTGTACTGGCAATGGCACGTCAAATCACGGACCTGGACTTAACCGAAAACATTGTCACTGTTATTGTTCCAGTTGACAGGCGACCAGCTCTATATCCAGCTTCCACACAGCTCTCGGCGACAAAGTATATAGTTGCATTGAGCGACCGAGAGGGGGGGGACAGGATATGCCAATGCCAACACCAATACAAATACTGACGACGACGGACGGACGATAGCCAATATACTAGTAATGGCCATTACAACTCTGATGGGTGGCAATGGCAAGGACAAAACCGTCATTGTAACAGCAGGCAATGTCAGCTGCAGATATGTTCCCAGTTCATGAGCTCCAGACTGGTTCTTGTTGTTGTTGTTGTTGGCAATACATTTAGCATCGATATGGAGTTAGGATATGGAATGGACAAATGGTACATAGAAGTACCGCAAACAGTCTCGATGTGTTAGTGTATTATGGAGCCCGAGTTCAGGGGACATTATTTATTCTCTTTATCGGTAGTTACTATCGTTAGGTTGATTGTAAACACGAGTGTGTTTTTGGTCTTCTCTATAGAAGCGTTCGGAAATGTTGTATTTTTTTAACATTTTCTTTTTTTATCAGAAAAAAAAAAATCCTTTATTTTTAATAGAAAATAACAAAAATAAACAAATGGAAGGAATTTTTTCTTCTGCTTTTTGAAAAGCGCGGTTGGATGATATGCGACAAATAGGCTTGCGGGACTGTTCCTTTCTAGGTTTTTGTTCGCGATGATGTTGAGACCGACGACGACGAACGGACGCGGTAATACAATGTTTTCCATATCGGTGTGAAAATAACAGTGTGGTAAAAGTCATGCCGGAAGGACATCCATACACACAAATAGAGTGCATGATTACAAATGTGTGAATTATATTTTTTTTCTTTTGTTTATTTAATATTTGTTTGTTTTAAACTAAAAAAATGAATATTTATAATCTAAAAAAAATATAAAATAAAATATTATAGGTAGATCGCGGTCCTCAATTAGCCTAAGAGCAATTTGCTAATAGAATGGAAATAATTGATTGACTCGAATAGCTTTTTTTACCTATTTTTGTTTTTGTGACTGAAAAAAGTTTTTTGCTTTTTTTTTCTTTTTTTAACACATTGTCCTTAAAAAATATTTATTAACTTATGCGCTATATCGATAAAAGGACAATGATACAATATCTGACTGTGTTTCATGAACAAATTTTATTTTATGAAGTCTCATCTCTCTTTGATGCATCTTTGAAATATTTTTAGCAATAAATTTAAAGTCTTTCAAAAGTCAAGCACAATACAAAGCACTATGATACTTTTGTTGACTTATGTAATTGTCAATATTTTTACATGACAACCTATAATAAATTTTATATCATCTAAAAGCTTATTATTTAAGCTTTCAATATTTACCTCAATCATGTTTGTACGACATCTAGAAAAAAAGCTGGAATTTTTCTAATGCAATCAATTTTCATTAAAAAAATAAAAAAAAATAAAACTTTTTTTTCTTCCATCTCGATTTGGTGAATTTTTTTATATGACAACTTATAGTAAATTTTAAATCATTGGAAAGCTTATGATTTCACCTTTGAAAATATGCCTCAATCATGTCTTTACAACACCTACAAAAAAAAACTTAAATTTTTTTTAAAGATAACCAAGTCAAAAAATTAAAACTGATATTACGTTACTTCCCTCACTGGTGGCTGGCGTCAGAAACCGCTTGTCTCGATCTATGTAAGATTCGTACAGTCGTACCAAATACATACACGTTAAGCGAACCACGCAAGTGTGGTTAGGTTTTTTCGTTACGAAATTTCTTGATTCGGTCCCCTCGCTCAAACAAAGTCCGCGATAAAATCTAGGCATTATAGCTTAAAAACATTTTTTTTTAACATTTTTGATCTTTTCAATTCATTGGTGAAGACAAATGTGAAGTTCCTATACCTATTAAAATATTTTTTTTGTATCTCGAAATATTTTCGAGTTTTTGAAAATTCAAATTATTTAAGTTATAGCAATTTGATCGAAAATTTTATAAGCTTTCAAAAAATTGAAAACTGGCCAAATTTAACAAATTTGATATGATAACGGAGTTATGAATACAAGAGTTATGGGCGACAGAGTTACGCACGTCAAAGTTACGCAAAACCGAAGTTACGAAAAACCGAAGTTATGAAAAACCATAGTTATGAACAACAAAGCTATGAACCGTGGTTTTTGATTTGGCAAATATTGATAGGGACGATATACGAAAGGAACGTACAAAAAAGCTAGAACGTATCGGTTTTTCATAATTTCAGTCGTTCATAACTTCGGTTTTTCGTAACTTCAATTTTGCGTAACTTTGACGAGCATAAATCTGTCGCGCATAACTCTGTTATTCATAACCTCGTCGGTTTCTCTTAATTTATGTGTCGAGTATAAAATTTAAAAATTGCATACTTGATGTTTTTTTGGAAAATGTTAGATTATTTTTAAAAATTCTTAAGAACAAAGTTTTATCGTGTTCTATAAGCAATTATCTCAATATTTAAGCAGTTATTACATTCATGTTTTTGCTCATGTAAAAGGCTATATTTATGTGTTTTAACATTTAATTTTTCCACTAAAGGTCAATAGCCCGAGCTCATCTGCCATATCTCTGTTCGATCTTATTTTTAACAAATCCCTTTTTTCTTTAAATAATGGAAACACGTCGTCATTTCACCTACACATTGTTCAATAAATAATTTCTATAGTCTATATACTAGAATATCTTCTCCGTATTTATATATGTAAAGAGTCCTGAAAATGCCCTTCAAGCGCATATAATATATTTTTTCCTTTGTGCCTTTGATGAGGTGTTAGTGAACAACTGCTGCGTTGAATTTATGATTAGAAGTCCTATAAAGGATAAACCATCATCAGCATCATATAGAAGGACGACGACCGTTACACGAGAGCAAAAATAAAAAAAAACAAAGAAAAAAAAATATAAAAAATCGATATAGAAACGCAAAAGTCATGAGATGAATGCTAATTTTCCTACGACTTCTATTGTAGAAAAACGACCGAACGACCGACGACGATGTTGGTAATATGCCTTTGAATTGACTTACAATTTTGATATACTGACAACTTTGTGTCACTTCTTCAATAAATAACAACCGAATGCTATGGGAGAAGCTTCTGTTTGGCAAAAAAAAACCCTCGAAGATTACTTATTTTTTATGATAACTTCATAGGCTATTTCATGAAGATGTTTACTTGTGAAAAAAAATTCAGCTTTAAAAGGCTTTTTTTTTCCTTTAAAACTGAACGTTTTTTCAAAAAAAGACAAATAAAATAAATCCTTCGATCACATACAAATTTGTGTGGTATTTTTCGTTACAAAAAAAAAAAACCTAAAGTATACTTGCTTAATTGCTTGGTCATTAGACTTTGAAAACTTGAGAATTCAAAACTCCAATCAATGATAGAGTTTGCTGCGGTATTAATTGATTTAACTTTCATGACGGAATTTTTTTTTTTATCGTAAAAAAATATCGACAGTCTAACTCTAAACTCTTACAAATTCAAAGAGGGAAACAAAACAATTTGTTGGGAATAAAATGCAGAATGGCGCTTGCCTTTTAACTAACGTCTGTCTGTTAACCAGACGACAAGCTTAACTCAATGTTATCTGTAGCTATTGGTTGTCATGGTTTTAATGGTCTATTCTATTTTGAAGTGATTTTTTAATTGTTTGAAAATAAATTAAAAAAAAAAAAACAAATCAATCGAAATGTTTTGGAACTTCTTTAAAAGGGTGTTTTTTTACGAGATTTTGTAAAACTCAAATATAGGTATGCTCTATCGCTAGAAAATATTGTTGAATAAAAGTTATCCCATTCGGGAAATAGTTAAAAAGTGAATACTCTTGTTAAGTAACAAACACTTGTGCCCTTGAAAACTAACCAAACTCATAGAATCATTGAGAAGCTTCTTGAGAAAAAGAAACTGAGAACTGAAGTATTCACAACTTAAAAAAATATTTGGGGTAACAGAAGTAATTTTTAAGCTATTGCATAGATTTTATATCGGGGGCCTTGTCATGGGGACCAAATCAAGAAAAAACGACTGTACGAAGCTCGAGATGACCGAGAACAACACATGTGGAAGATTGTTTGTCGACACCAGCCACCAGTGAGGGAAGTACCGTTAGCTCAGTTTGAATTTTGAAATGGTTTTCTTTAATTGTAACTTTTTTGTAAGCTGTCGATGTCGTACAGATATGGTTGATGCATATTTTCAAAGCTTAAATGATAAGCTTTCAAATGACTTAAAAATTAATACAAGTTGGCATGTAAAAATATTGACAGTATGATGTGTAAAGAAAAAAAAAAGTATTTTTTTTTGCTTTTTTTTGATGAAAAGTGTGTGATTTCAAGATATAATTTTTATACTTATTACAAAACATAATAGGCTTAAGTTATGGTTTAATTCTTTAGAAAATAAAATGCACGACTGGGTCGCACGAACTTGCTCTTAGAGTTAAAGTTGCTTAAATTTTTAAGACTTTTTATGTAGAAATTTGGAAAAAAAATAATATTCGTTTTAAAAAAAATAAAATAAAATCTGAAATCAAATTGCCCTCCAAAACAAGTATGCAATTTTGATTAATATATTAAGGTGCATTTTTAGAAAAAAAATTTTCAAAATCGTTAGAGCCGTTTTTTAAAAAACTAATTTTTTATAAATAATTTCTTGGAAAAAAAAGTTTTAAAATAAAATCTGTATGCCATTTTGTAGAAATCACTAATCAACATCTAAAAACAAAATTAAAAAAAATTCAATGTCCCGTTTTCGAAAATTTGATTTTTCAAAAAAAAAATTTCAAAATTTTTTTAAAAATCCAAAAATTATTTTTTTAGAAATTTTATTTTTTGTTTATATTAAAATTACATAAATGCTTCTTCACAAAAAGTTTCGTTGAAATCGAATAAGCAGTTTCGGAGATAATCGGATTTGAAAAAAAAACGGTTCTATGGCATGTACCGTTAATAATGATTTTCAAAAAAAATTTTTCATTTAAAGATAGACCTTAGCTTAAAACTAACACTTGAATTTTTTAAACAAAATCGTTGGAGTCGTTTTCGAGATATTTCAATTTTACTAAAATCGGTAAATGACAAGTACCATTATTTTTGGCCCAAAAAAATTAATTCCAAAAACCCCTCTGGAGAGTCGCTAAATAACGCTGCATACCAAGTTTGACATTAATCGGTCCATCCGTTTAGGCTGTAGCTTCTTATACAATAAGAAAGCCTGATGATCAGTTTATTATCTATAAAATAGATCCACATGAATCCTATGAGCGCGCTCGAGCGTGGTGGTATTACAACATGTTTTCATATTTGAATAATCAAGTTTTCTGTTCAGCTCTTTTGTTTGCCATCGATCAAATATACATGCAAGTCTTTTTTGGGTTTATTAAACCAAACATATTTTACTAAAACAAGCATATGACTAGCATGAAAAATAAAACAAAACCCAAAAAAAAACATGCATGTCCTGAGTAAACCCCTGGTCCTAGAAAAATGGTTTAATATAGAAAAGAACCTCATCAAAAATTTGAACAATAAGGTTATATCTAAAAAATGGCCTCATAAGTCAACAAATACCTATTTCAAATGAGAAAAAACTTTAACCCTCTTGGGGCGCCATCTAGCGTCAAAATAAAAATCTGAAAAAATTAGGGGATTTTTTTTTTATTATTTAGAAACAGTTTTTCCACTTAGGAACTTGATTCAAAAATAACGAACGCCCTAATGTAGATGTAATATAAAACAGTTGGTGAATAGAGTTTAAAAAGACCTTTCTTTTGATTTAACACAGGATAGATTTGGAGAAAATTTTTATAAACGCATTTCGTTCGATTATCTAAAAAAAAACAACAATTGTATTTGTTATTGGTATATCAATAATCTATTATTCAAATAGTAGGTACTTATAATTTGGTAGATATTCTTCAAGTGTTGAACCCAATTTGAACTTTAAGCTCTATTTAACATGTTAGTTTTGTTCTCTACAAATTCTCAAACCTGATAATGCATGCCTTTATATTCAACATACACTCTTACAGACCATTTGCTTCCGGACCGTCACCCGATTTTTCAAACCCCAATAGGCTTTGCCACCGGTAAACATTCACTATAAGAAATTCCAATCAAAAACTCCAATTGAATTCTGTCCCATGAAAATAATAAAAAAAAAAAAAAACAGATATCCTCCTTAAAACCAAATCAACTGTCAACTCCAGAAAAACACACAACTTTAAATGCCTTTAGTTTTATATTGCAAATTCTCATCTCAAACACTAATAGACATCTGCTCAAGATCCTTGGTCTGGTGAACCAACTTTATATATAATCTTAATTCACTTGTTTAACATTTCAAAGGAAAAACCTCCTGTCAAACTTCATTCAGAGAAAGGACAAAATTTTCTATTGAAAAAAAAAAGAATTCTCCTCCTCATTTAACGTGTGTAGGACCACCTTAACCATTCTCGCTATTGGATGGACTAACTTGAACAAAGTCAGCACTCTTTCTTCATTTTCTTGGCTTCTTCTTCTTCTTCGATTTGACGACAAAGAAAATTCACAAGATTCCAAGATGTAATGCAACTCAAACATAAGAAACCCAATCCTTTTTCTTCTTCTTGGGCCGGAAGGACCTTGTATGTGTGTGTGTTAGAAGATCAAGAAAATTCTAAAATAAGAAGAAAAAAAAAAAAATAAAGAACCGCACCTGCAATTAATTTTGCTGACTTTACAGAGCAGAAATTGCAAACCCAACCCAAACCTACAAGGAATATATAACAGAAAAAGGATATAACTTCCTATAGGAGCGCATAGACATTAAAATTTACAATCACTCGGTCAAGTGAAACGGAAACTTGGGAGGAAATTATTCCAGAAACGTTCGTATACTCTCAGATGGTGGTCAACGGATGCGTTTTCCCTGTGCTGCTGCTGCTGGCTGCTGCACTCTTTGTGGTGGTTCCAACAAAGTTTTCTTTCAGCAAATTTTCGGGGAGAATTTCCTCAATTTTTTTTTTTTTTTTGTTATTTTTAGTTTTTGGTCCTTTCAATGGTCAACTGCAATTTCCAATTGCAATCCCATTGCTAGCTCTAGCTATCATCATCATCATCATCGATGGACGTCTGTCGTTGGCGTTGTCGTCGTTGAATTCGATGGAAATGAAATGAAAATTTCCGAAACGTGCTGGAAACAGGATGCAAGGGACCACGAGCCCGAGAGGGAAAATGAGAACGATTCGACTGAGCGAGGAGGTCCTGTGAGAACTAAATCAAATAGCTTATTAGTTCAGGTTGAGAAGGCAACAATATTTATCTACAGACTCTTCCGGTTGGCCGCAGACGCCCTTGGTTGTTTGAAAGATCAATTGTATCTGAGAGAGAAGAGAGTGGACCTAAATTGATTTTGAAAGTTTTTTTTTTTTGTTCTTTTTTACTTATTTCGTCCCTGTTGGTCTTCTTTCTTGGAATCGTCCTCGAAAGTTATCGTTGTCGTCGTCTATGTTACGGTTATGGTGGTCATAGGTACCTGACTTCAATGACCGACTGTTGTAGTCGATGACAGAAATGATAGCGGTGAGAAATTTTCAATATTTTACTGACATTGCATATTTTTAGGAGCACGAAAGAGATGGACAACGGAAGGGGCTGAAAGCAGAGAAAAGCAGTAATTGCCACTTAAGATGAACGTTTTGTGATGACCACAAAGAATCCTTAAATTATCTCATACATGACTTGGCTAGCGAGGACATCACGAAGGCTGAAGAATAGTATCCTTGCATCCTGATCCTGGTATCTCTATTTCGTTGGTTTGGTCTGAGAAAATTGAATCATGTCTCTCTTTTTCTCTCTTTGAAACGTGGTTGAAATTTCGAACAAGTCTAAGAAATGATTCTTTCTCTTCGAGATAATAAACACTTCATTTGGACGCTGGAATTCGTGATGATAAGGTGAAATAATTGAATAGGAAGTAGCACACATACCTGATCGTATTTTGTGATTTGTGCAATTTTTGAGGTATTGCAACGGAAGAGAAGGCATTCTAAAGATATATAAATTTCAAGGTAATAACTCCACAGACTAGATAATATAAAAACATGAGATCAAGGCACTTCAAGGTTTTCATACCCCTTTTTTTTTGACATGATAACGACTTATAAATCGATGAACCATGGTAACATTAACGAAAAAAAGACGCCATTTTCTCCCGTTCCGTCAGAAATTTTTAGCAGTGTGACATAAATTTCAATTGAAAACAAACTACATATGTATACTAGGAATTAGAGATACAAAAAATTTCTATTGTTTATTTGAAAGGTTATAATCTTAAGGTGAAAAAAATTCAATAATTAAATAGGGTAAATAATGGTAAAACGAAATTTCAAAAAAGGGGCTATTTGCTAAACGCTACGTCGTATTTAATCTAATCGATAGATAAATTTATTGTAAGCCTGACAAAGACATTGAAAAAATTCTAAAAAAAAAAATTTTAAATCAAGTTATGAAGGGTTTTTTAAAACAAAAACATGAATTTTTGAAAATCACTTGCATACTTTGCTAGGGGAAATTTCAGGTGTTTTTTTTTTATTTTTTTGATTTTGATATAGGTATTAGATATGCGCATGCATAAGCAGAAAATAGAATTTCTAAAATAATTTTTGACCGAAAAAGCTAGTTTTTTCGCCCCAATTTTTTTTTATAGTTTTTTTTTAGCAGTTTTTTGTTTGTATCCTTTTTTTCTTAAACAGATAAATGTATGAAATTTATACTGTAGGCAGATACTAAGTGGGAATATAATGTTATGTGTACAAAATTTCAATCAATTTCCTATTCACAATTTTGAGATAACGGTAGTATAATGTTCTTTTTTTTAACACGTTATATCTTTTAACCTTGAGCACATATAAATTTAGTATAACTTTATTGTGCATGCTGATAGTATTACTTTTTTTTGATATTCTCATTTATAACGTTACATGGACTAGAAGCTAGACAATCTTAATTTGAAAAACTTTTGCTGATGACTTTTAAACAATTGTAACTTTTTTTTTAGATGTCGTACAAATATGTCGGAGACAATATATTAAAGCTGAAATAATAAGCTTTCTGATGGCATAAAATCCATCATAGGTTGTCTTATAAAAAAATTGACTTTCAGGGAGATGGAAGAAAATAAAAGTTTGATTTTTTTTACTTTTTTTCATGAAAAAATGATTGTTTTCATTAAATCATTTAAATACTTTTTACGTAACGTATGGATTTGAAAGTAGTTTTTATCTTTAGAAGACATATTTATGTAGCTTTTTTAATGGTATAATTTTTTTTGAGCTTTTTATATCAAAAAATTGATGTAATGCAAAAAAAAAGTATTTTTAGCTTTTTCTTGTACACTATGATTGGATTCAAAAAATTATTCCGTTTTTCTAGAAAACATACGGATATAAATATGTATAGTTTTAATCTTTAGCTTAAGTAAGTGAGAGGTATTATTATTTATTAACAACAAAGTTGACAAGAAAATAATTTAAATTTTTTTTTGTTTTTTTTTGTATCAAAAAGTTTTTTTTTTTTCGTCCATAAACCGACTTTACAGACAACAACTTTTTTTTTTTGTAAAGAGACGACTTAACAACTTCTGGTGTAAAAATAAATACAAAATGTTTGAGAATATTTGAAAGACTTCTTTTTAGTCTCTAAAGTATTCTTTTTCGAAAACAAAAACATCACAGTCACTTGAAACATGAAACTTCCAGACATCTTTTTTTTTTTTATTTTTTGTATTTTTTTTTAATCTAGTACCAAACTAAAAACAATCTTGTTCTTTTATGCATCCAAGTTATCCTCTCTTGTTTGGCATTCGGCTTCAGAACTCATCTACCTTGAAGCAATGCGGTTAATTAATATGTGAAGACCTTGCTTGTGTACGTTATACACCTAAAAGAGAAAAGAAGCAATTCCCGAAATAATTTAATTACCATCAACAGTCGACGAGTCGAGTCGAGTCGAGTTGAATTGGCCACAGGACTAGACTTTTTCTGGTCTGCATCAGCACAAATTCATGTTGTGTAAAGAGATGTTTCTATTTTGTGTATGTGTGTGTGGTAAGGTGAATATATTAAAATTCTTAGCACACAATATAATTCCTGTACTATGTATGCTGCAATATTATCTGCTGCATGAAAGAATCCATTCTTAAAATTTGCTTCAAGGTATAACAAAATGGAGAATGAGAAGAAGTTTTTAAAAAATTCTTACCATCATAATCACCATCGCCAAAGTCCTTATACTTATATACGATATAAGTTTGTTTCGTGCTTAACACAGTTCAGAGTTTTTTGTCTGGATACAAAGGAATTAAGGACGACCGCAGATACCTTAAAAATAATTAGATATGGGTTGTTTGATGGCAACCAAAAATTGGTAAAAAGAGATGTTAACTCCATTTAGTGGTTTAATGGTAAAAAAGCATTTAAACAAACATACTTAAGTATTGACAGACAATTTTTTGTTTTTATTCCTTAAATTTCAAAATTAAAATTAAAATAAGCAAGATTTATTAAAAATAAAGAAAATAAAATTGAATAAAATTAACTACTGAAATAAAAGGCGAATAGGAAAGCATTGGTGATTCCTAAGAATATCTAATTAATATAATTAAAATTATAATAGTTAAAAAAAAGAACTAAAAATTATTATTAGGCACTAAAAATTATATACCTACACGGTTAAAAATTCTGGAGTATTTTTTAATACTTTTTAGGTTACAAAAAGTTCTACACTAGAAATGTATTAAAAATTAATACATGACAAATATTAAATTTTTTTAGTTAATACAAAATGTATTAAAATTAAATATATTTGTATTATAAAATAATACAGTTTATATTATCAAATACCAAATGTATTAAATTTCAAGTATTGCATATTCAAGTTTTATCTTTTATATTGATTTATTATAAGAATTTTATTAAAAGACTAGCTGACCCGGCGGACTTTGTTCCGCATTTTTCTTGTATTTATTTTCAATTTTTGGCTTTGTAATGTGTTAACCTTTTCCAATACAAAAAAATCGAACCACAACTTGATATATGGAACACAAACATAAAATTGTATAAAGTATTAAAAAAAAGCAAACCATTTGTCTGACAGCTATCTATTATAATTTTAATTGGAATGTGTACGAAGTTTCATTAATATTATTATTAAGGTATAACAACATAAATCTTCAGCGGAAAGCAAAATGGTATTATGTCCTTAACAGATCCTATATGGAGTTACAATAATTTTGCTTTCCCAGGCGATATGTATGTTGTATGCATGCCACTGTTTTTTTCTGTTATTGGCACGGGTTTTTTGCGTCAAATAGTAAAAAAATGTTTTTAAAAACTTAATCTTATGTGTTTCGAACTCCTTTCAATCACTTGCAATGGCTACTAAAATTTGATAATCCAGTCAAATAAGGGTTTCACCTCGGAATGAATGCTAATAGAATTTTTTTTGCTCAATACCTTCGTTTTGGCATTCTATAACATACCTCAAAAGTCTAGAAAGTCGCGATTTTCAAGCTCAAATCGCGAAATGGAGATTTTCAAAATTAGAATTTCAAGAATTACATAACTTCGAGGCATTTTTTAATGCTAATTACAAAAATTTTTTTTTTTGATTTTTGACATAAGTTATAGAATATCCAAACAAAGATACAAACAAAAAAATTAGCCTATCAGCACTAATTATAAGATTGTACCACGATGTTTTTTAGTGCATATCCCAAAATTGTCCCTTTTCTCAAAAAATACCAATTTTTCATAGGTATGAATGTTTTTTTCATTGCATTGTTTTGATTTCTAATGATAATGAATATGAAAACCTTCATGAAAAATTTTGTCCCTCTACCATAACTTTTAAGGGTAGTAAGTAAGGTAGTAAGTTTGCAACTGTTATAATAATATGGGTTGACAATTAAAAAACAGGTATAACTTTTTTTAGAGACGTCAGATTGTCTTGATCTTGTCTAGATTTTTTGGCATCAGCATTAAAAAATACCTCGAAGTATTGTATCATATGTGAATATAATACCATTGTCTTTTATTGCTTATTTTGAAAATCTCCATTTCACGCTTTGACCTTGAAAATCGCGACTTGCGGACATGAGATTTTTCTATACTTTTGAGGTATGTTATATAATGCCAAACCGAAGGTATTGAACAAAAAAAATTTCTATTAGCATTCATTCCGTGGCTTACTCCTTTTTTTCACCTTATTTGACTGTATCATGATATTTTTTGGCTATTTAGGAAATTCAAAAAGTAGCAATCTTTTTTTGTAAATTGTAAAGAAACCGACTTAAAATGAAAAGATTCCGTCTTAATTCTATACATACGTCTAAATATTAAAATATTTTCTTAAGAAGATTAAATCATTTTAAATTAATGCGGAAATTGTATTAATAAATTGGTAGTTGAAACAACTTAAACAAATTTTAAGTTTCAGTTTATCATACCAATTTTCAACTGTGAGATATAGCTTAGTGGTAAACAATTTTAATTGAGGAAATTACATTTTTAAGAGTTAAATCGAGTTTGTTTTAATTAGCCTTGAATATGAGCTCTTTGAACCCCAAATATTGCATTTGGTCATAACTTGACAGCAGCGCCACGTACCAGGTCCAACAGGGGCGTACACACCATTGGGGCAAGTGGGGTGGTGCCCCGTGGCCCCCAACACGCCAGGGCCCCGTAAGGAGACAATGTAGAGAAGGCAACTGGTTATAAATGTATCGAAGCAAAAAGATAAGATACTTGACATGAATCACTTCGGACACAAGAGAGACACATTATATTTTTCAGTGAATTGGTAGCCAGTCACAAAAATGTAGTCTTCCCCCGGGGCCCCGACGACTCAACGTACGCCCCTGGGTCCAACTATAAAACAAAGCCTGTATCGAATGAACATTATCAAACGCAAAAAAAATCATAAAAGTCTATACAGCCGTTCGGACTCCAAATATGGAATTTAACTATAACTTGACAACAGCGTCAAGTCTTTCTATATATAATTTGACAACAGCGCCACCTACCGCATACAGTTATAATTTACAAAACATGGATGGAACTTATCACACAAACGAACTTTCACAAAAATCTGTCAAGTCTTTCGGACTCCAAATATGAAATTTGCCTATAACTACTTCGGCAAAAGCGCCACCTACCGGGTCCAATTTATGAAACAAAACATGTTTCGAATAAATTATATCAGACACAAAAAGTTTCACAAAAATCAAAATATGCAATTTTCCTAAAACTTGACAACAGTGCCAACTACTGGGTCCAATCATGAAACAAAACTTGTCTAGAATGAACCTTGTCATAACACAAAATTTCACAAAAATCTGTCCAGTCAATCGACCCCACCTATGGAATTTGCCTATAACTTGAAAACAGCGCCACCTATTGGATCAAATTATAAAACAAAACCTGTAACGGATAGACCTTATCAAATAAACAAAATTTCACAAAAATCTGTTCAGTTATTCGACCTCAAATATGATTTGCCTATAACTTGACAGCAGCGCCAAATACCGGGTCCAATTATAAAACAAAACCTGTTTCGGATGGACCTTTTCACATATATTTCACACAAAATTTCAGAAAAATCTGTCTAGTCGTTTAGGAGTAGGGTCACAAACAAACGCACAGGAGAAATATATATAATATGTAGATACAAACTATAACTCTGATTGATGTGCCAATGCTTTACTTATTTGTCCTCAATGAAAATCAGAGATATACATTTTATTTGTGAAGTCCATATGTGGATTTAATATCACAAGACGAATAATTATTTGTTTCACTCAAAATCAGACTTTTTTAATTATTTTGAAAGCTTTACAAATTAAGCTTAGTTAAAATTTTTAAAAAGCGAGAGTGGTTTTTTACTCGTACATATTGACAGCTATGTAAAGATGCGAGAAAAGGTATTATTTTTTTTTGATACAAAATTACAAACCATCTACATATTAATACCTTTCAAACAAAAAAAAATTACCAAAATCGGACCAGCCAAACGCGAGTTTATCGGCCACACACACTAAACGAACTCATTTTTATATATAAGATAATACAAAAATATTTCAATTTAATACCAAATGTATTGAAAGTTTATAAAATGTACTTTTTTTTTGAAAATTCATTATTGAAAATAAATATTAATCATAAATGATATAATAATATTGATATTATTGTCTCTATTTTATTTCTTTCAAAAACTGTGGCAAGTAAAATCTTATTACCGATCAAAATTCATCTGCAATGTAGCATTTTGCTTCAAATTAATACAAATTTACAATTTTTGGTTTAAATTTTATTTAAAAAAGGTACCTAAAACAATGGATTTTTTTCTTTTTTTAAATTCCTGCTGCTTGATTACAATTTAATATTTTGGTATTACAATTTAATACTTTTTATATATGTATTAGTTTTAAATAAATTTGTATTTTATTTTAATACAATTATATTAAAATGTCATTAAATATATTAAAATGTAATACAAAAATATTAAAATCTAATACAACGGTATTATAGGCCAATTGATTATGATTTCAAATTATAAAAGGAAATGTCAATATGTTTTTCGAAGAACTTTTCTAATAGAAGTTTTAAAAAAAAATTTAACTTATTTTTTTTTTTAAAGTTCAACATTTAAATACAAAGTTATTTTTTATTTATTCAATAGCCCTTATTGTTGAAAGTTAAATAGCAAAAGTTTAAAGTTCTTATTTGCCAAAATCTTTGAGCAAATCATTTATTTCAATGCAAAAATTCAGTTTTTATCAAAAAAAAAAACCATTTAAATTGAAGTAATTTTGAATTTTTTTTTTTTCAAAAGTGTGATATATATTACCTTTTCGGCTTCGGAATTCAACTGATAATATTTATGGGCAAAAATTTTTTTAAAAATAAATTCAAATTTTATTACAAAAAGTTTGGAAAAAAATAATTTTAAATTTTTTTAATAACATTTTTTTTTTTAATTCTGAGTTTGGGGACCATTTTTTCAAAAACTCTTAATTAAATTTAGTGGATTTAAATTTAAGAGATAAGAATGATCTTCTGGCTTTTTAAAAATGTATTTTGAAATATTGTAGGTGTTGCCGTTGTTTTCAAAATATTTTTTTTTGTGTTTGAAGTCAGATTGTGAGAAAATTGCATTTATCGCTTAAACGATGAGATTGTCCCTTACTATCTTATATTTTTTTTATTTACTTTTATTTATTTATTTTTAAAATTACCTAGACAATCTTTTGCTATCATTTGTTTTATGAAATTTAAGCAAAAAAAAATGGTTTTGTTCAAAAAAAAAAATTTAATTTTAACATAGGCAATTTTTAATCTAGGTATAGACTTAAAAGTATTTTTAATTACCTACGTTTGAAAAAAAAAATCATCAAAACCAGAGCTGTTTGGCCGGGTTTCCTAATAATTTGCTTCAGTTACTCTACTTAAAAACACATTTTTGGATATTTAAAAAATATTTGAAATTTTTTTTGTGAAAATAGGTCAGTGAAATATTTTGTTTTAAGGTTTTAATTTTATTTATTTCTTAAAAAAGGCATACCAATTTTTTTTTTTCAAAAATGTTAGAACATTTTTATGAATAAAAAATTATTTTTTTTAAACTTCACCTAACGGTTTTCAGTTTTTTTTTTTTAATTTCTAAAAATTTCTTTCCATACAAGAAATCAGATGGTTTACTCTATTTTGTGATCAAAATCATTGGAAACGATGTGTCATTGGCTATAGTTTTTTAGTTACAAGTAAAGCTAATAAAAGTGTATTAAAATAATCGTAGTAAAATAATTTTTTTACTACGATCAAAATCACAAAATTTTGCGAACCATTTTCGTGTTCAATTTTTCTTCAACGGGATACTTGACCTGTAATATCCAAACTTTCCAACCTTGGAGATTGAAATACATACTTTTTTGTTCCAAAAATATTATGCTTCAACTTCAACACCTTTATCTATTTTAAGTTGACAAAAATATCCTTAGCAGGATTAAAGTTTCCAAAAAACTTAAATTTTAATAATTCATCACATAAGAAATAATTAAAAATTCAAAACTTATTCCCAGTGACCCTCAAACTTTGCAAACAAAATTACAAATTATAAATCTAGAATCTGTGCATTTCTATATTTATAGTTGGCTGTGTGCCAATTAAAAATTTTATTTCTAACAAAGCCGATACTTAAAGTACGACATCAATTTACCTACACAAAACAGTCATACAAGTATACAAAAAAAAAAAAAAAAAAAAATTAAAAACTTTTATATTTACTTCAAAATTTTACAAGATTGATCTTAACGACAAAGTTTGTGTTCTCTCTCTCTGTGTTTTTCAGGACAATTAAAATTCCCCATGATGTAGTGGCTTCTGTTGAAACAAATTGGAAGGCAGAGCGAGAGTATAACCTTTAAGCCCATACCAAACCGCTCCATGACTTTACCCTCAAAATGGTAATAATCAAAAGTGTTGCACAAGTTTTTTGCCATATGCAAAATAACACACAACGAATAAGACGCTGCTACCAACGATGAGGATGAAGACTAAACAGAAACCGAACAAGAAAAAGAAGAAGAAGAAGTAAAGTCACTTGAACCAAAGTTAACTTTACGTGCATTTCATAAATGTTGAAACTTTATCCTTAAGATGGATTTCAGCTTCAAGTTAATACCACATCAGATACAACATACAACTGCGAGAGGAAGACCTCTATGCAGTTGGTCTGAGTTGTACGTTTGGAGTACAAGAACACAACACAAAACATCCAGCAGCAGCAAGTACAAGTAGTTTAGTTCTGCGAAGAAATTTACACATATTCCTGCACACACATACCGCCACCGTTTTACACAAATACACGCGTCAGCTCGGTATAGTAAAGACTTTAGTGGAATAATAAAATGCAACAAAGTAAATAAATGAAATGCTGCAAGCGGGTGTTTATTGTTTACCGACAGGATGGCAGATTGGGAAAGGGATGGAAGTTTAAGAGCATTTCCGCGAGTCAGAGGGAAGGTTTCTTGACTTTAGAGTTTCCGAAACTCACAAGAAAAAAATAGTACAAAAAATAATTGTTGCAGGGAGATTGTTTAAATTTGGGGGAAAACTTTTTTGTTTATGTTTGCCATCAAGTTAAATGCACTTATCATAATGTGGTCAGAATTTAAAATTGGAGAGAAAGCGGTACGCGAATTTATGATGGAAGAGATTTACGGGCGGTGTGCTTGGTTGAAAGTTATGACCTTGCCAGTTGCAAGCTCTGTTGCAGGTATACCTTCACAGGAGATAAATCATTTATTTTATGTGCTTTCACCAAGTGGAGCTAAAACCATAGAAGTAGGTACTTACATTATTTAAAGGTAACTACAACAATTTTGAATATGATGCTTGAAATCTTGAAACTCTATATAAGTTTCATAAAATGAAAAGTGAGTATTCAGCAATGTGACAAAATATGTTTAAAAAAAAGAGGTTGTCTGTAAAGCCGATTTACGGACGATGATTTTACGTGATAACGTCGTAAGAAAACAGGATGTGTGCTTTTAGAATGAGTCAATTGAAGCGTTTATTTATTTCAAACAATCTACAAGAAAAAGTTAAAAAACTTACATTTTTTCTTCTCTCATTATATTAATTTTTTTATTTTAAAAGCTTACAAACAAAATTATACCATTTAAAAGAAAAATAATTCTTCTAAATATTAAAACCATTTTAAAATTTTTACAATGCGCAAAAAGTATTAAAATAATTTATTAAAAACAATCATTTCTTATGAAAAAAGTGAAAACATCATTTCCATTACCTAAAAAATTCATTTTTTCTATATAACAACCTATAATAAATTTTATACCACCTGAAAGCTTATTGCTTTAGCTCAAAATATATTTATCAATCATGTATATTAGGCATCTACAAAAAGAGCTAGAATTTTTTGAACTCGATCAGTTTTCATTAAAAAATGCAAAAAAAAACATATAATTTTATGTTCTCACGCTATTGAATCAATTTTTTTTAGACAACTTATGAAAAATTTTATATCATGTAAAAGCTTATAATTTCACCTTTCATATGACTTTTCAATCTTATTTCTGCGATGACTAGAAAAAAAGTTGGAATTTTTTAAAGCAAACCATGTCGAAATTTCAAACTGAGATTACGGTACTTCCCACACTGGTGGCTGTTCGTGTTCATGATCAACAGATCTCCACAGGTGTTTTGAGGTATTTCGCAAGTTTTTTAATTTAACATTGTGTAGCTTGTTGTGAATGTACAGTCATGTGTGATATACCAAATGAAAGGTAACATCATCAGGATCAGATTTGCTTTAGATCAAAAGATAGAACCTGTTGAATAATAAAACTTTATTTTACCGTTATCACAAAATTGTGACTACAAAATTGATTGAAATTTTGCACAGATATAAAGTCCTGTCTATTATCTATCTACAATATAAATTTCATGTATTTATCTGTTGAAGAAAAAAAGAAACGGTGTTTTTCAAAAATTCATATTTCGAAACGCAGAGACTTAAAAAAAATCCGTATCAGACCCCTAACTTTTTTTTTTATTATCTTTCGAATGACGTTTTTCAAAAAAAAATTCTCCTACCTATAATCACTACTTTGTCAAAGGACTACCTCATGTTTTAGTTTTAGAAAACTATTTATAACTTGGTTTTGAATTTTTTTAGAATTTTTTTAATGCCATTGTCAGTCTTGCAATAAATTTGTCTATTGATTAAAAAAAAATTCAACTCCTTACATTGTCGCGTTAAGAAAATAGCCAATTTTTTGAAATTTTGTTTTACCCCTATATATCCTATTAAAAGATGGAATTTTTTTCAAATCCTTCAAATGTATTTCACTTTACGTTATTATCTTTCAAATAAACTATAGCAGATTTTTGTATCTCTAATAGTTTATTTTTAATTTTTAATTGAGATTTTTGCCGCACTGCGAAAGTGCGAGAGTGGAACGGAACTGTATCCATCTACATAAAGCCTAATGGACTACTTAGCTTCTGCAAAGATTTATAAAATAGAAATTGCTGGTCGTGTGTTGATGCCGGAAAGAAATGGGATCAATCAAAGTAACTACTCTACAAGCTAAATTTACCAATATGAGGTCCATCACTTACAAACTAATCAAAATAAATTGAGTAAATTAGTCTTTTATATCAGTTAACTGGTCTATATCTTACCTCAAAAACGCATTCAAAATCAAATTAAGATTTTTACTTGAAATCAAATCGAACTTTCACAGTTACTGTTTTTCCGTTCTATATAGTAAATAATTCTCCAACTTCAAATGTTAGCATCTCAAAATAAACATCATAAATCATCGAACCTTAATAAACTTCTATATCTCAATATCTCGTTTTTCTAATTTACTAAAAATGCAATTATTTTCCCCATTAGTCGTCCTTCTCATCCCCTCAGAAACATCAAAACCGATTACATTCAAGATAAAGTCAAAGTGCACTTATTATCCGTTAAATTTTCTCTCAAAGTGGATTCTTAAGACAAGAACACAAAAAAAAAAAAAAAAAATAAAAACAAAAAAATATATAATACACAAACACACTGTTCTAACAACAATCTCTCTCCACTCTACATCAAAAGAAAATATTTTAATAGTGAAAAAAAAAGAAAATCCTTCAATCTAACTGCATTCTTAATTATTCCATTAAAATATTTAAAACTAACTAAAGTTCTATTAAAAGTTCCTTCATGTCTTTGCATAACGCATCAGTTGGTGGCCATAAAGCAAAAGCACGAACACAGAGCAAGAGCAGAGGAAAACACATAACCGAACATAGCTTTCACTTCATCTTCATATACTCGTACACATAAACTTATACCTTCATTATACATATATCTAACATTCGCCTTAAGGCTATGTTTTATGATAAACTCCTTCCTCCTTTTTTTCACTCATCTTCTAGGACAACCTTAACAATTTTCTGCTCTGAACTCACCAACTCTCTCTCTCTCACCCTCAAACCTCTTTAAACTCAAAACACTGAACGTTTTTTAGGTTTACCTTTTTGAAGTCAAGGCAACATTTATCCCATGTCTTAGCGCTTCTTTGAGCTTATTCATTTTTGTGAGTTTTTTTTTTTTTTTTTTTTGAGTTTGTATGTGTGATCTACTAAATAAGAAGTACAAAAAGAAAGATATACAATCTCAGCCAGTGAGTGTGAGAAAAAATAATATTACAGGGAATGGGTAAAAAACTTTGGAAAGTGCCTAAAAGTTTGTAAAAAGCAGTCATCACACAGCAACATGAGCAGAGCACTAGCTGGGGATATCCAGGGATGTGTAAAATGACTGACTGCATCTTCTTGAACTGTCACCCCCATACTATATAGTTTTTTCCCTTAAAAACCTCGACCGTTTTAAATCTTGAGACGATATCCTCCTCCTTCTTTCTCTAGCTTTTTAGACGAACATTAACCAAAAAGATGGTACCCCCTTTACCCTCGCACTTAGTTTTTAATGCATCCTTTTTGATGATGACATAACCCAAACCAGGAACCAGGAACATTCACAGAGACATTTCGCACGCCATGTAACACTAAAGTGCACATTTAGGTGTTGCGAAAACGTTTTTTAGTGCAGTGATTATGGTGTGGCGTGGAATGATAGTAGAATGGGGCGCGTAAAAGTATATTGGGCGGTGAGTTCGGGCTCGTTAGACAAACGACAAAGATAGAGGTGCACACAGAGTGTTATCAAGTAGGTGCAAAGAAATATCAAAAATTTGTAATTTGTAAAAAAAAGGACAACCAAATATGTACATTCTTTGTAGAATGTCAGAATAATGACAAAAGAAATAACGACATTAAACTATAAGATAATAATTTCGTGCTTTAATAAAGTTACAAATGTGACATTTCATGATTTTGTATATAAAATTCTTCACAAAATCGTTATACCTATGAAAAGCTTTTAATAAATTTGATTGCCTTGGGTGTATTGAATGCGATCAGAAAAAGTTCATTCAAATGATTATAAAAGTTTATTTGAAAATAAATTTTTTGTGTGACGCTAACTTAAGACAAATAGTTTTTCCCAATTTTGGTTTTTTTTTGTACTAAATAAAGGGTTTGAAATATATAAACCCATAGCTTCCAATAAAATCGATTAAACGTTTTGTCATATTAAAGTCGTCTTTTAAGGTTAAACCACTAAAGGACCCTGATGATCTGATTGTTACCTCTAAGATAGTAAGAATTAGCCTCTATAATCTTGGTGATGTGTCAATTTAGGATAAATTTTATTAATCAAGTTTGGTGCTCAGCTCTTTTGTTTGCCATGTATCACATTGTCATAGACGTTTTAATTTTATAGGGCAAGATCATAATTCGTAAACAAAATCAAACTCATGCACAGTGGGTACCGTCATAGGTCAAAAATAAAAAAAGTAAATGTTAGTTTTTTAAAATTGATTAAACAATGTTCTATAATCTCCCATCAAACCAAAACCAAAAAAAGTTAGACGGTTACACCTTTTTTTCATTTCATAATAGCTATTCAAAGTCAGTATATAAAAAAAAATACAGCTTGCTAACCGCTGCAGTTATAAGGTGTGAACTTGGGATATAGAACAGTGCCAATAATTTTTGAAAATAAAAAAATTATTAGCAGCATATACGTGGTGGGAAAATGTAGGATAAATGGTATATGAAAGGGGAAAAATAAATTGCCCACAAAAAAATTGGGGGAAAGGGGGTTGGTGGGCGAAAAATTGGGGTGGCTGTTAAAAATCATGGTTTTTTACAATTTCTCTCAAAATTAGACGTCAGAAAAATTCTTTCACATCACGTTTTTGACATATTACCATGCCAAAAATCAGAAAAATAGTGTTTGGGACGTTCAAAATTCAATATCTCAAAAACTTTGCACGTTGGAGCTATTCTAGTGCTTGATGCAAATTAAAAAGGTCAATGACTATTAGAAAAGTATAGTATGGTTTCTATGGAAAATTATTTCTCGCCAATATCACTGTCATTTACGGAAAAATCAATCTTAAAAATGGTTATTTTGTTTTTTTTTTTCAATTTTTCTCAATATTTTTTAAAACAAAAGTATAGTTTTTCCACACAATCTTTAAAAAACGGTTTTAAGCTAAATAATTGCATTCCAAACTTTTCAAAAATCAAAAATTTTTTCTGTAACTTTTTTGATTGAAAAATATTTTTTTTTCAAATTAAATTCGACAAAAATCCAAAAATTAACTTTTTGCTCAAAAAACATTTTTAAGATGTTCTTCTATTAAACACGTAATATATTTTGATCTAGAACACATAACAAAGGAGATGGCACATTTTTGGGCCCAGTGTGTTCACTTACGAAATGGGTATCAAATGAAAGGTGACGGTAAGCACATTACGTGGGTAAAATATTTTCAAATTCGTTAGTGGGGTTTTGGAGATATTTGAGTTTGAAGTTTCGGATTTCAAAATCAAGATTTCAGCTATTTTTGCGATCAATTAATCGTAGAATGCGTATAAAGAACTTTTTAGATTGGAAATTAGTTAATCTTTCTTTTTCTAGTACATCATTTTTCTCTAGGAGTTATACTTTCAGAGTAACAGAACCGCAAAGTATCTCATTCTCAGTAATTCCGCACTTAACTCTAAGGGTTGTTTAAAATATTTAAAATATCAAAAAACACACAATTTTCGGTAGTGTAACTCTGAAATTATAACTCCTAGAGAAAAATGATGCACTAGAAAAAGAAAGATTAACTAATTTACAATCTAAAAAGTCCTTTCTAGTTTTCTGTCCGACCAGTCGTTCTCGAGATATTGAGACAAATGCGTTTTTCAAAATGGCGGTCGCCCCACAAGACCAAACAATACGCAATCTGAGATTTGTACTTGGGATAAACCCCTCTTCAATACTGCATTCAAACTTAGCTCACGTCATAGCTTTTTCCAGATTTTTCCCCATTGACTGAACTATAGTTTCTATTCTTATTATTTAATAGGCATATTTCAGCGCGTTTTTGTGTATTTTGCTTATTATAAGGTTTTTGTATGTTTTATAGAACTATTTTATATATAGAATTAAAGGTAACACATTAAGCTATCGAAAAATTACAAAAAAAAAGTGCATGTCACCACTGAATATTTTGATATTTCGATGTGCCAAATGCCTCGCTTAAAAAAATCACCTTTTGAGAAGTAAATACCTAATATGTATTATTTTTTTTAACAAAGAAAAAAACTTTTGATACAGATTTATAGACAAGAGAAATACCTTTTATTTGATACCAATATTATTTCTGTACACCCATTATTACGCATTCTACGATTAATTGTTCGAAAAATTAGCTGAAATCTTGATTGTGAAATCCGAAACTTCAAACTCAAATATCTCCAAAACCCCACTAACGAATTTGAAAATATTTTACCCACGTAATGTGCTTACCGTCACCATTCATTTGATACCAATTTCGTTAGTGAACACACTGGGCCCAAGCTCCATAGAAAAATGTGCCATCTCCTTTAATACGCATGCTGATAATAATACCTTTCATTTGATATATCACACATAATGGTACGTGCTCTACAAGTTATAGAATCTTTAATTGAAAAACTTGAAAAATACCTCAAAACACCTATGAAGATCTGTTGCCGATGACCAGGAAGTACCGTAATCTCAGTTTTGAAATTTCGACATGGTTGGCTATAAAAATGTCTTACATTTTTTGTAGGCATGGTAGAAATATGATTGTAGCGTCATATAAAAGGTGAAATAATAATGATATAAAATTTATTACAGGTTGTCTTTTAAAAAATGGATTTAATAGCGTTAGAAGAGAAAAGAGATTGATTGTTTTGCTTTTTTTATGAAAACTAATTGGGTTAAAAAAATTCTAGCTCTTTTTGTAGATGTTGTATACACATGGTCGATATAAATATTTTGAACTGAAACAATAAGCTTTCAGATGGTATAAAATTTATTGTAGGTTGTCATATAAAAAAAGTGATGGAATAAAAAAAAGTTATATTTTTTCGATTTTTTTTTTTTGCAAGAAAAATGATTTTTAAGGTTTCACTTCAACCACGTGTGAATAGCACACATGACATTTTTTCCTCTTTCGAGTAATACGAGTTTAAATGACCCTACACTGAAAAAAAAATTACAACTTAAAACTAAAAGATTGCCTTATTGGCAAGGGTAAGGTGCACGACTGACAGTCAGGTTCGATTCCCAGCACTACCAATTTTTTTTTTAATTTTTTATTATTTTTCATGATAACAAAAAATTTAAAAAATTGACTTGATGTATTATTTTGCAATAATAAATCATATAAAGTCATAATACAGGAGTTTCATTAAAAAAAAAATGGTCATTATATTTTTGACCGCAGTTTGTATGGAATTGTACCCACTGTGTCATGGTATGACATTACGATGAAAGATAATGAAAAAAGTTGAAACTCGCAATTCTATCTGTCTTTTTCTAGACCTAAAGCCAAAACAACTGAAGTGGTTTACTTTTTAAATCTTATTTTAAAGCAGCTTACTAGAGACTTAACTTGATATTTTGTATTGGTATTATCTTAGGTTATTGAAATAATTTGGTTGATATACGGGAAGAACTGACATAAAAGACTAATTATTTAAAAACACCACACAAATAAAATTGTTTACATTTATTTTAACCAAGTTTGCTGCTCAGCTCTTTTGTTTGTCCTTAGCTTCAATTATTAGATACCCCAATCTTCAGAATTGATTTCTTGAAAGACCATAGAATGAATTTCCTAATATTTTGGAGAGTATTTGAATGTTAACCGTTGTTAAAAAAAATCTCAAAACAAAAAGAATAAATTTTGCAAACACCATTTATTTGGTTTTAATTTGAGTACATAATTTATTTTTTTTTTATTTTTTTTTATTAAGTTTACCTTTAAATAAATATGATAAAAATTTATAAGGGTTAAAGTTTTAAAGTAGCATAAATAAAACTTTAAAATCTACCAAGCATTTTTTTTTTTAACGATATTACAAAACGAGGCGAAAAAATTTAAGTTTAAAAAATCTTTACGACCACTAAAAGGTCGCACAAATCTAATCTAATCAAGTTTGCATATCGCATAAATGTATGCATTTTCAAATAGTTGCCAACTTCTGACAATAAGTATATCCTCTTTTTTCTACTACAGAGTGAGTATATAATATAGAGGAAATTGCCTAATATAATTTTGGGAAAATTACTTGAATAGCCGCATTTAAATGTTCGCTTCATGCAAATAAGGCCATTTTGAAGAGTTCTCTTCGTTCTAGTGAGTGCACTTGGCGCACATCTAATTCAATTGAGGTCCTCTCAAAGGCTAAATACTGAAAACAAAACCAAAAACAGAAAAACGAATTCAAACAAAGAGAAAGAGAAATCCGCAGGAGGTTTCCTTTATTTCAATTTAATTCACTCACCCAAAAAATAACCATTAAAACTGTGAATAATCTTCCAAAGCAGATATCTAAGTTTTGCATATAAACATTTTTAGTTTGGTTTATAGGATAGTAGTTGGTCCTTGGAACACACACACATGTATCCAATCTAAAAATTGATTAATAGAAAATTGAGTGGCTCTATATCTAAGCGAAGCATCACATCGGTCGTTGGTCTATATACTCTCTTTAGCTACTAACTCGTATAAAGCAAAACACACCCATTCAACTACTAAACTACTGACGGCATAATTTATGGATGAAACGTTTTTGACCCAAAACTACACACAATTCAAATAACGAAGGACTTAATACTCTCGCTTGGACCGACCGTCCCGTCATGTTCATAGAAACGGATATGGAAGTGGATTATAAGGTTGCTCGTTCCACTGTCATTCACAATCACCCCTTTTCCCCCACTTTTCCATCGGCGGCGGCGGTAGAATCATCGTTGTGTCGTGAGAAAAAGCTTTTTATCAGATTTGAATAAATCGCTCTAAAGAGAACTGTGTCCATCAAACACATCCTCCCACTCTAACACACACACACTCATATAGAGATATCGAAACCCATGCTTTGTGAATATCCTTTGTGAATTTGTCGGGCGTGAATTTCAATAATACCGCTGTGAATTGCAGAACACCCGTAAGGGTATCCAAACAACATTAACAATGCGAGGGAATGGACTAAATTCTATGGCAATGGCGAGATGCGATTGAAAAATAAAAAATTAAAAAAAAAAAAAGAAATGGAAAAAAATAAACTCAATCCCCGAATCTCGAACACTAAGTGAATTTTTTCCCCAAATCAAACAGTGAAAGAACACGTCAGAGAGACAGAGAGAGTGACACACAGACGGAAACTGCTTTGCCTATATATGTTCTCTTTCTCTGTCCACTTTTAATATGACAACGATGAACGATGACAATGGAAATGGAATTGAATTTTCTATGAACTCGCTCTAAGAATAGACAAGAGCTCTGCTCTAGAAAAAGGATTAGAGGACACTTTCAAATGATGACGATGATGGTGTTTTTTTTTATTTTATCTTCAAGTTGAAAATGATTTGGAGAGATCAAAAGAACTCAAGGGGATACAAATATGTTTTATAAATATCAATTTTAGAATAAATCTATTTTGAGTGGAGGTGGACCCTGAACAAAAAAAAAATATAAAATATTGATAAATTTGCATAGCTAATAGAGCATCAACATGCTTATGTGATTTAGAGCCGATTTTTCAATATTTTAATAAACAATAAGTTAATTTGGGATTCGTACGAAATCCGAAAAAAAAAAAAAAAAATATTACCATGGGACAAAATCTCCAAAAAATATAATCCAATTTGCCAATATCTCCACGAGAAAATCTCCATGGACAAAATCTCCAAAGAAACAATTTTTTTTGCCAAAATCTCCATGAAATCTCCAAATCCTCAATGTCCAGTTTCTTCTACTCTAACGCCGTTGCACTTGCAGCATGGACATGACATTCTTTTACCGTTATGACATGATAATGATTGTGTTTTTGAAATAAAAATTATGAATTCAGTGGAAGTTTGTCAAAATTATTAATAAATGGAAATGTCTGTTGATTTTCATAACAAAAGTTACTATGGATGGGATTACTGTATGAAGATCAAATAAAGGACGAATAAAGCAAATTATAAATGGATACTAAACAAAAAAGTAAATTATTATGTCCAAAGCAAATAGCTATTTTCAAGTAGTGAATCAATTTTTTTTTTGGAGATTTTTTCTTGGAGATTTTTGCTATGGGGATTATCTTTTTGGAGATTTTGCTGCTGGAGATTTCAGTTTGGGGATTTTGGGTTTTGGGGATTTAAGTTTCGGGATTATGCCTTGGGGAAAACGTCACCAACCCAGTCAACCCAGCTCGATGAATAAAGTTATTTAGGCTCATAAACAATCAGATAAGAACATTGAATTTTTCAATCAAGAAAAATTATTCTACAGAATAGTAAAAAAAATGTCAAATTCAAAAATATTTAAAAGTTTTTGTTTTCTTGTGTTCCTCTGTATTTTTACCGACTTCCAAAAAGGAGGATGTATTCAATTCGTCTGTATTTTTTTAAAAGTTTTTTTTAGTAGTCAAACTTTATTTTTCTCTTTAAGGTAGAAAAATAAATTTATCAAAAAGGGCACATATAAAAAACAAATTTATTTAATTTTTTTATTTCTGCATTATAAACAAATTTTTAATGCATATCATTTTTTTTAAATACATAGAATTTAACATTATTATAGTAAAAACAAAAATTCAATATGCCAAAATATTATTGTGTTATAAGTAATAAATATGATAATAATACATAATAATTACAATAAATTAAGTAAATAACAGAGTTGAATGAACTTGCTCTTAAAGTTAAACTAGCTTTTATGTTAAAGATTTCTATGTCAAATTAAAGGTATAATGACAATTTGATTTTTTAAGAAATTTCATAAGAAAATGTTTTTAAAAAATAAATAAAATTTCTTTTTATAATTTCTCAAACACACTTATGATTTTGATGA
Organism: Episyrphus balteatus; assembly: GCF_945859705.1. Classification (NCBI taxonomy): domain Eukaryota; kingdom Metazoa; phylum Arthropoda; class Insecta; order Diptera; family Syrphidae; genus Episyrphus; species Episyrphus balteatus. The sequence goes on along the minus strand of NC_079134.1, from coordinate 143,307,503 downwards.
CTAAAACAAACTATGCCATTTGATTTTTTGAAAAAGAGGTAAATAAAGGTAAATTATAAATAGAATCGTTTGTAATATTTTTTTATATAAAATTATGTAAACATTTAAAAAAACATTTGTGCCATTTCTAAGAAAGTATTAATAAACATGCACACAAACAGACAAATAAAAACCAATCGACATTATTTAAACAAAACAAAAAGATTGACAAAAAAGATGATCTTAAACGAGTTTCTATCACTTTTGCACCAACAATAACGAACAAACTAAAGACCACTTTTAAAAGAAACAACATGGAAATGGTTTTTTCTAACCCTTTTAAATTAAAAAACCATCTTAACACCTTAAAAGATAAAATAGATCCGTTGGATAAAGCAGGTATTTATCAAATTTCTTGTGGTGTTTGCAGTAGAAAATATTATGGTCAAACCAAAAGATCAATTAAGAGGCGATACTGTGAACACAAACAATACGTTATCAACAACGAGCCAAGGAAATCGGCTTTCGCATCACACGTATTGGAGCAACAACACCTACCAGTGTCTTCAAGTGAAGTGCACCTTGTTAAATGCATAAACGACGAGAGGAAGTTAGACGCATATGAAAGCATGTACATATATATGCAAAGATAATACAGCTTTGAACATAGACAAAGGCAATATACAGTCAGATTTGTTCTGTTTACTTTGACTCTCTCTTAAAATAATTTTTTGTTTCACGCCACTCGTACAAGAGAAGATCTTCCTGCTTTCTCCACCATAAAATATAATAAAATGACTATGTAATGATTTGTTTATGTTTAAAATTAGACTTTGACCATTTTATGTATATTTCATCGTGTTGCTGAAGATGAGTGGAAGTCCGCTCGAAATGCATCCAAAATAAAAATTATATTGAAAACTCAAATTTAATGTGTGTTATTATTTATTTAAAATTTTTAAATTAATGTTTAAAGTATTAATAACACTTTAAAACGAAATTTCGATAAAATGCATGAACCCATTTTCGAAAAAAAATGTAATATTTTTTAAAAACGAAAAATTTGGTTTTTGAAATTTTTATAAAATTTTTTTCAGTCTAGTAGTTTTCAAAATTTGGATTTCGGAGGTTTTTTAGACCTCCAAACATTGCAAATACTCTCGTCAATTTTCAAACGATTTCAATTTTTAAACCTGGGGTCGAATTCGGCATACGTTCCTAAACGTATGGTTGCTATGTGTCCCTATCTTTTTCTGCTAATAAAATAGAGACACAAATAGTAAAAACGTTAATGTATGATCGTAATCGTGTGCCGTAATTTAACCCCTGTTCTTAAAAGAAGATATTTCAGACTTTCCATCAATATAAAGAATATAAATGGTTTTAGTTAAAAACCTAAACTTCATAAGCTCAATAATTTTAAAATATTGTTTTTTTTCGGCATTTTCTCCACGTCGATTTTACCATACTTTTGAACTAAAAAATGTCAATTTTGATTTTGAAACAATATTAAGATTTTTAATCAAATGACTTATTTTTAATAAAAAATCGGTTGAAAATTGATGAGACAAGAGTAGGTACTTGCAATGTTTGAAGGTCTAAAAAGAACGTTTTTTGTACCGAAATCTAGATTTTGGTGATATTTTGAAAGAAATAGTATAGATACAGATTTATTATATTCAATAAGCCCTAAAAAACGTATTAGGTCACCAGAAAAATATTTTCAAATCTCGTTTTTTTCGTTAAACAGTGTAATGAAATGTAAAAATCTGTAATTCTTCTAAAATACACAGGGGCCAAAAACTAAGTTAAATCAAATATTTTTCAGATACGTGTCAAGTTATTTTCGTTTTACTCTCTAATAACATAAACATTATTTTAAATATACCTTTCATGCTGATTTTTGTTGAATTATTTCTCAAACATCGAGTTTCACGGTTTTGACTTTTAAATGTCCATATCTCGAGTTGCAGATTTTTTACATTTTTCGTTTGTATGTGTGGCTTTTATATATTAACAATATCTATTGATTCCAGTACCTATCAATCTTTTTTCTACCACTTTTTGTTAAGGAAATAACTTTTTGACCTTTTTCTAAATTCACCACAGTTTACCCTACTAAAATGTGAAATTTTTAAAAATTCTAAATATTTGAATTTTTAAATTTAAATTTCTCTGACATAATATATTGTTTACACCTCTTACAATAACCATATAAGCAGGGTGGTGTTGTCTAAGAAACTCAAAAAAATGAACTTTAAAACGTGGCAACCCTATGCCTTGACAGGATTTCGACAGGCAAGACATGTGCAAACTACACTACATTTAAGAAATTACAACTCTCAACTGGTAATGATGAGGGCAGGTCGTCCAAGGCGGGATCTAATTTGACCCATTTCAAACATTTTGTTTTGGCTTCTTCTGAAATGTTTCCAACATTTTACTTAAAAAAAAAAAACTAATATGATCAATATGTCTTCACGCTTAAAGAAACTTATGTTTGAAGCAGCATGCTGCTGATCGTAATTTTTGTGCCGGTTTCCACTAGGACAACGATACGAACAGCGTACTGCAGAACCTTTCTAACCTTTCTTTTTTAGTCTATTTACCCAATTTCAGTTTTTGATAACAATTTTCTCCCTGAACATCTTTTTTGTTTTTCAAAAAAACTAGAACTTTATGAGCTTGAAATTTTATCAAAATGTTTGTAATGTAATCAGCGGGTTGGGGTCTTCATTTGTCAAAATTCTGCTTTCAAAATTCTGCTTTTCAAAATTCTGCTTTTCATAATTCTGCTTTTCAAAATTCTGAAAAATGTTATAAAAGGGTTTTGAAAATGATTTTTTTTGTTTTTTAGAATTTTGTAAAATCCTCATCTCGCAAAATTTGCTTCTTATTTGTGATTACTTACTACGAGTAGGTACTATGTCAATTTTTGTACCTACTTAATTTTTTTTTTCATAAATCAATAAATTTAAAAATATTGAGAAAAGGTCTTTGATGATAAATATCTGTGAAAAATAATAATAATTAATATTCAAATTAATATTCAAAAAATTGAATAAGAAAAGGAATATTCTTCATCGTTTCTTATAATAAAAAAGTCAGTCTTCTAGGCAGTTAGGAAAGTACCAAACTTTAATTACATTAATGAGGTGTATTTTTATTAAGTAAACGCATATGCGATGAAAAAAAAAAATAACAGAATTAGCAGAGTTTTTTTCTTCAAAAAAATGCTGGCAGAATTTAAAAAAAGCAGAATTTTTGAAGACAGAATATAAAAAAGCAGAATTTCAGCGTTATCAGCTTCAGACATAGAAACATTTTTTTTTTTAATGGCTGAAAATGTTCTTATAATGTATAGAATAATTATAATCTGGTATGTATCAAGAACTTTTATCGAAAAATCAATTACCAACTTCTCAGGAGCATAAATCGTGGATATGGAATATGGAAAACTACCATGTGCCTAGCACAGATTGTTTGCACCCTACTTCAACTAAGCCTCACTTCGTATTTAATGTACCTACATAATTCAAGCGATTTTTCAAAAATTTATTTTAGGTAAAAATTTACCTTTTCTATTTACTGATTTCTATACATAAAAAGTTGTTAAATTATCAAAACACACTTACTTACTTAAACCTATATAAATTGTGTTCCTAAAATAATTATAGTACCTATGTGAGATTCGTACGCAACGAAAACATTTCATATAAAAGGTTTTTTTCACCAACTTAAGGCCCACCTATATGTATTAACGTAACTTAAAGTTAAAATACAGCTAGAATTAGGACTAAGGAAACTATGGGGGGATTTGAAAAAAAAAGATGCCAATGTTAATTCACTTTAATTCCTTGTATACCCTTGTACCTATACATCAAAGTAATCACCTACAAAAAACTAGAATAAAGTAATTAAAAACTCATTAAAGTTTTTCCTTGACTTTTTTTTTTAATCAGATTAACTTCTCTTGACAGAGGTTTATATATAGTCCCTCTATAAACACTACCTACGCGCTTGTCCTTCAAAATAAATCTAAAATCCCTAAACCAACATAAACATTCTTTATAAACAAAAGCACTCTGAGATTTTAAAGGTAATACAAAATTCAAGACATCATCACGCATTAAATTTTTGATGAAAACATTCAAGTTTAAAGTTAATACCACACAAAAACAAAAAACTTGTCATCTCATGTGTGTTTTTTACTTTTTGGTTCCCAAGCAAATTGTAAGCATCCATACTATTAACTAAAAAACACCATTTAACAAATTTGCCAGTCAAACTTCATACATTATTTAATCCTTGAAGGACCAAACCAAACCAACTCCGCCCAATTTATAGCCCCCACAGATATAAACCATTATTTAGGCAGGAGCCATGTAAAAAAAAAAGTCTACACTCATCTAGGATTGTAAAGCACGACACAGATTGTAAGGCACACAGAGCATATACACACAAGGATTGGGATATCTGTCGACTCGTGGTGAAGTGAAAGAGTTAAAATAAAAGACAAAAAAAAAAAAAAAAAGGATTCCACTTTTTCTCTACGAAATTTTGTAGAATATATGTCGGTAATTCTGTGTGTGTGTATGTGTGTGTATGTGTGTTGGATAGGACAAAAACGAAATCAAATTAAGGAAGAGGATATGCAAATACATGTGTAAAGGATATTGGAGGGAAATTTCATCGTCATCCTTGATTATCGTTCCGTTTTCATTTCAGTACCTACAGTAGTTGAAACTTCCGACTTGCCACCACAGTACTCACATTTCCTCATTCTCTCACCAATTTACCCGAATTTACTCCAATTTCTTGTTTTATATGCGATCCGCTGCTCCGCAAAAATGTATAAATGCAGAACGAATCTGGGGGGGGAGGAGAAAAGGAAGGAAAGAAACAGGATTTGTAGTACAAACTCCTGCGATGACGATGAGGTAATTAATTCAAGGACTCGTCTGTTTTAAACGACTTAGAAGGGATTACAATTAAATAGAAGAGCTTGTATCTTTTTCTCTAACTCTTCTACCACCGAGCCGCTGCCATCGAGTTGAATCGTGTCGGTCGTGGGTTTCCTACGATACGATTGTGTAAGCTGACAGCCGAATAAAGAATCCTTATTTCGTACACAAGAAGAACAAAAAAAAAAAAAAAAAAATAGAAAATATATAAAAGATAGAAGAGATAGAATCAAAATAAAAAGGAAACCCAAAAATAGTGCTTCCGCATCAAGGACTTTGCGAATAGTTTTTGGTTCTGGTAAATTCTCTATTTTCTTTCTCTCTCTCTCTTTGGGTGGCAATTGTCATTTCGATTGTTTTCCAAACTTTAAGGACCAAAACGAATCTAAAGGATATGAGAGAGAAAAAAAAAAGTTTAGATAGAAATGAAAATCCAAAGGAATCACGTTTGATTTTAAGAATTTTAATGAAAATTTAGATGGGAACTAGGATTTTAATTTTTTTTGCTTTTATTTTACTCTCATTTGTGGTTAGAAAGATATTGACAGAAAAGTGAAACTAGAAGAACAGCACAAATGCCAATTAGCACTGCATTCCAAGGAGATTGTAATTTTAAGTATTTCCCACGTACAAATTTAGTTTGTTCTGCTATTGCATAAAGGACTTCCTGCTTGTTATTAGTTAGGAAAATATTAGAGTTGTATTTATGAAAATATACGAATGATGGGTATTCAATTTTGTATTTTTAAATATGTTAATATTTGTTAATATGTGTTTAAGGGGTTATATCTAGTTGTAAGTGCGAAAAAAACGTTCTTTTTTATGGATTCACTTCCAGTATAGACGAATGCAGGTAATGAACGAAGGAATAGTCAAAATTTTGATTTTTGACAAAATGGCGGCTTTCCAAAGAAAAAAATCTTTTTTTTTTAACAAATCATTTTTAAAAAATCGACTTTTTAGCAAATTTCTTTACATATTTTTGTAGGAAATAGAACGCTCTACAAAAAAGGCCTTGTACACTTTTTTCGTTTATCTAACCGTTTAATAGATATTTGAGGTCCAAAAATCGAGAAAATCTTTAAAAAATCGTTTTTTGTTCTTAATTTTGTTACAAATTGAAAAATTATAATAATCAAACGCCCAACACATATTCTTGTAGGAAAAAAAGGTCCTATTACCTTTTTTAAATAATCTAACCATTCTAAAGTTAAAAGTTAAAAAAAATTATAAAAACATTTTTAACTTTTAAAAATTTTCTAATTCACTGAAAATTCATTATTTGCAAAAAAGCAAGATATATTCTTGTAGGGGCTTAAACGTTCTACAAAGAAGTCATTGGCATCAAATTAACTGCTTTAACCGTTTAGAAGATATTCGTATCCAAATCGCAATGCATACGAGTCATAAGAAAACTACTGAAATCAGTGGGCATTGGTTTGGATACGAATATCTTCTAAACGGTTCAAGAAATTTTGTATAGAACTTTTAAGCCCCTACTCTCGCACTTTAGCAGTGCGGCAAAAATTGCAATTCAAAATCAAAAACAAACTATAAGAGATACAAAAATCTTCTAGGTATAGCTTATTTGAAAGATAATAACCTAAAGTTGAATACATTTGAAGGATTTTAAAAAAATTCCATCTTTTAATAGGGTAAATAGGGGTAAAACAAAATTGAAAAAAAAGTGGCTATTCTCTAAACGCGACAATGTAAAGAGTTGAATTTTTTTAATCGATAGATAAATTTATTACAAGACTGACAATGGTATTGAAAAAAATTCGAAAAAAATTTCAAAACCAAGTAATAAATGGTTTTCTAAAACTAAAACATGAAGTAGACCTTAGTAAGGGGTCTATAACGAATTTTTTTTTAAGTTTCTGTGTTTTGAAATATGAATTTTTGAAAAACAACTACTTATTATAGGGTGTTTTTGGGTGAGTTTTTATTTTTTTTTTCGTAGCGTTCAAAAAATCTCAAGCTAATAGAACATGTATTCTATGACTGTGTGCATACATGTGCAAAAAATTGGGATCTAAAAATGATTTTTGTCTGAATAATGGAAAAAACAAGTTTTTTTTTCCCAAGTTTTTTGACCGTTTTTAACCGTTTTTTATTTTTATCTTTTTTTCTGCAACAGATAAATGAATCAAATTTATATTGTAAATAGATAATAGACAGGACTATATCTGTGCAAAATTTCAATCAATTTTGTAGTCACAATTTTGAGATAACAATAAAATAAAATTCTATTTTTCAACAGGTTATATCTTTTGATCTAGAGCAGATTTAAATTTGATTTAACTTTATTGAGAATTCTGATGATATTACCTTTCATTTCATATATCACACATAACTACACATTCACTACAAGCTACACAATGTTAAATTAAAAAACTTGCGAAATACCTCAAAACACCTGTGGAGTGTGAAAAGTACCGTAATCTCAGTTTGGAATTTCGACATGGTTGGCTTTAAAAAATTCTAACTTTTTTTTAGGCATCTCAGAAATAAGATTGAAACGTCATATGAAAGGTGAAATAATGAGCTTTCACATGATATAAAATTTGTTATAGGTTGTGATTGAAAAAACTTGATTCAATAGCGTGAGGAGATAAAATTATATGTTTTTTTTTTTTTGCTTTTTTGATGAAAATTGATCGAGTTTAAAAAATTCTAGCTCTTTTTGTAGATGTGTAATGGACATACTCGATATATATGTATGTTTTGAGCTGAAGCAATAAGCTTTCAGGTGATATACAATTTATTATTTTTTTTTGCAAAAATCGATTTTAGCCGGGAGGGCAAAAAAAAAAAAAACAAAAAAAACGGTTAACCGAAGCAAAAAAAAACGAAACTGGTAGTTTCATTAAAATTTTGTAACAATTTGTATTTAAACCTATTAAATACATAATCCAAACTGCAATCGGACTTTGAAAACTTTCTAACGAAATTCAACCGATACACATGCGTAACGTGCTTTTGCTTACCTCAATACTTAAAGGAGAATTTTAAATAACTTGTGCCCTTACATTTTGTCAAAAAAAAAAATGCTAATCCTGACCAAATGTGTAAGATTCTGTATTATTTTCGTAGGATCCCATGCATTTAATAAGTTCTTATTGTTTTAACATGTTCATTGAAAGTCTCCGTTTGATTTTTTATTGTTCTTTATATTTGTTTTTCTGTCTTCGATTGATTTTATTGATTTAGAAAACCGATTAGTCTCCCAAACAACCGTGAACTCTTTTCTTCGCCTCATCCGTCAGTGAAATATAAAAAAAAAGAGTAAAGTAAAAAAAAAAAAGAACGAACATTTTCAATCAAAGAATGAAAAAATTTATTCATGCTCAACTAATGCAATTTATTTGTTTGCTTAGTTTAGTTTGCCTTTGCGCGCATATTTTCCGCCTTTTATGCAATTCCAATTCAAGAAAAAAATTCACTATAAAAAGAAAAAAAAATATTGGCAAAAAAAAATCCTTCCTTCATCGAACGCAAAGGATCAGATAAAAGTTGAATGGCACTGTACCGCACATCATTCATCACACACACACACCTTCATCATGCTCCACCATCATCATCATGATTTATATTCCTTCGACAATCTTTTTTACCAAAGAAAGGGAAAAAATATGATGACGATGATGAGATGAGATGGTGGTGGTATATGGTACTGGTTAGAGGTTGGATTGGAAGGATTATTATTTTCTCTCTCTGATCAAATTCATAATCGCCAAACGTGAACAAAGGATTAACAGGATAACAGAATATGAAGACGATGATGATGAAAACGAAGGAAAATAATCCACCCCCGTATTATTGTCAAGACCACAGACTGTCAGCATGCGATGAAGCCTTAATCCTGGTCGGAGGATATTATTTGCACCTTAAGCAGTTCCTTTAATAATTATGGCCAATTATACATTTGCTGGTGAAGCAAAAATAATTGCATGCTCCTGCTATGTCTTCATCTTCACTGAGAAAGAGTAAGAGAGAGACGGAGTGTGTAGGTATTGTGTGTTGGATTCCTAAGGGACATTCACTACACATAGGTAATTAACTCTCAATCTCAACACTATACAACGTCAATGCACTTTCCTGTAATAACATCGTCATATATATGTAGTTAAAGGTTTTATAGTGAAAAGGTAGATATATAATATTCACCCCGACAACCGACAATATCAAGAGGGCTTATATAGTTGGCGGCCCCCGTCATCTCATTATTTCATGCTTCAAGCAATGACAATGCAATTAAACAGTCAAACTATTCATGATTATCCCTTTTGTGTTAATCTGGTTAGAGATGGTTTTCAAATCAAATGAATTCGATTACATCATACAGATTTGTAGATATATCGGGTTAACGTATCACTGAGAAGATATTAAAGATTTTTTCTATAATTTCATAATCAGTTTAAGTTTTAAATAATAATTGATTTTCAAATATATATGTGACGTCCCATAGTCTATAACTTGCGGGCGAGTGAGGCGCTTCCGATTATACTTTATTTTACAAATTGTGACAAGTAGTTTAGAAGTTATGATGGAAGATATGAAATTTTTTGGTACGTTTGTTCATCTGTTCCATCATAACTTTTAAAGTACTTATTGGAATTTGACAAATGACATGTCCTTGGAATTGTATTGTTTATCCGCAAGTTATAGGCTAAATAAAGTAACATTATATTGAATGTGGCGCCCTCTAGGGGCGAAATTATGAAATAATTTTTGAATCAAATGAGTTCAAATACATCATACCGATTTGTAGATATATCGGGTTATGGTATCACTGATAAGATGTTAAAGATTTTTCTATAATTTGATAAATCAGTTTAAGTTTTAAATACCAATTGATGTTACTCCTTTGCCTCTAGTGGGCATCATATTCGAATAAATGTAACGTCCTATACTCTATAACAAGTGGACAGTTGAGACGCTTCCAATTATACTTTATTTTAAAAATTGTGACTTTTAGTTTAGAAGTTATGATGGAACAGATGAAATTTTTTCATACGTCTGTTCATCTGTTCTGTCATAGCTTCTAAAGTACTCATTGGAATTTGACAAATGACATGTCCTTGGAATTGTTTTATTTGTCCTCTAGTTATAGGCTAAGCGGCAATACATTTAACGGAGTGTGACGCCCTCTAGAGGCGAAATTATGAAATAATTTTTGCTCAATGTAGAAAAAGACTCAGGTTAAAGGACTACTTAAAGTTTGCTGATTTACTACAACAATTTGAATAAAAAAAAAGAACGAAAAAAATATGCTGCCAATTTGTTCATAGGTATGTTTAAATAGTCAATTGGAAATATTTAAAATGTTAAAAAAAAAAACAACATCAAATAAACGGAAGCAAATCCAATATTCTAAATTGTTTCTTTAGGCTTGCATTAGGTAGCTAAAACTGTCCGGCACGTCGCAACCATTACGTCACATTCATTATCACATAGATGTCCTTTAAAAAAAATTCCCCAAAATGGACGCTGCACAAAAAGTTGGCCAAGATACATTTAACGATATGGAACCCTTTGGTCCATTCACCCTTTATTATTGGAATTCAGAAATTTTTATTCCCCTTTTAGGAATATTGGCAGTTTTTATTGACCCTCTCCCTGTCATTTTATCACTTTTTATGTATATGTCCAATTCACAGTAGCTACCAGTAACTAACTGTAAGAGGGTTGGTTCTATGAGAGTGTTATTTTAATTCATTCGACGAGTAAAAGTTTTATTCGGATCAGTTTCGATTATGTTTTATGATTGTAATATGCTAAAATGCTTTCCATTAACACAAATTGGTCCTGATGTGTGTATAAGCAATTTTTTTTTGTTTTATATTTTTTTCTGGTTGCCACTTTTGTGTTATTACTTTTGTGACCATTTTACTTGGTTTAATATTTTTTTTGCTTTAATATTTATGTCATATGAGTGGGCGGGAAAGTTTATTGTTTTACAAAAGAGTAATTGAGGGCGATTGAAGTGGTGAAATCCAATTTAATTGAGTAAGTAACCTACTATAAACTTGCAAAGAAAATAAAGCTACAAAATTAAACACATTTGTAGACGCGTAAAAATAGAGGTTTTTAAGAAAAAAAAAAAAGTAGCAGATTTGTTTTGTGTGGTTTATAATCTGAGAAAAGTCCTGAAGTTTTCTGGTCTGTTTGTCAAAGGAGTCAAAATTAAAACTGATAGATTTTAGAGGGGAAAAAATGTTTACCTTGTAACTAATTTTTTGAAAATTGCAATAACAAGACCAATATTTAAAATAACATAACATAAAATGTTAGACATTCAGTTTTATAAAATCTTTTAACTGTTAATAAATTTATTAGAAAATGAAGTACCAAATAAATAAAATGTATGGCTGGGTCGCACGTAAATGAAAATATAGTAAAATTATTGATAACTAGTAAAATAATCAATTTTAATTTAATGTTAGGTAGGCATATGAAATTCAAAAAATTATTTAGTATATATTTTAACATGTTTAAGCATTTTTCAAATGAAATAATTAATCGACATTTATAAAAACAAAATTAAAAAATCATCGAAGCATTCTGAAAAGCCGATTTAAACAAAAAAAATTCTGAATTGTTTTTTTTTTAAATCCAACATTCAATTTATTTTTAAATTAAGGATAACTTAAGAGCAAGTAAGGAATGAATAAAACGGTCTTATGACAGGTATCCTTAAAAACGGCTAAAAAAAAATTTTTTTTTTTTATTTCTAGACTACACCAAAAAAAATTTGATAATAACTATTACAGCTATCAAATTAACATTTTTGAGTGACAAAGGTTAGGTTAGGTAGAAATGGCTGTCAGGAAACCACTTATTGGTCGTTTGTGATACCATAATTTTGCAATTAAACCAGTTGGAGCTTTTAATGAAGCGGTGAAGGCTGAAGATGTCAGTATTAATTAATTCACTAGTAACTTCTAAGAAATATTTTTCCAAGTATTTTTTACGTCTTTTGGAAAGGGCAGGACATGAGCAGAGAAGATGTTGGATTGTTTCTTCTTCTTCCTTATCAAGGCAACTTCTACAGAAGTCGTTAGAGACTACGCCAAGTCTTATGACGTGTCTACCTATCACAGAGCTGATATGCAATCTGCTTAGAGACAGTAAATTTTTTTAATGTTTGACCATCTTATGTTTGTTGCCTCTATAGCTTCTTGCTTCAGCATGAGTTTGCACGTTGCGATTGGTATACCAATATTTGCCTTGTTAGGTAAAATTGGTATTAGAGTTCTTTTACTGGCGAGTTCATCTGCTACGCAGTTTCCCAGAACATCTCTATGACCCGGCACCCAAAAGAGGTGAATGTTAAAGTGTTCTGACATCTCCATGAGAGATGATCGACAGTCGCAGGCAGTTACGGAGTGTGTGTACCTAATTGAGTGACAAAAGTCGTCCAACAATTATAATATCAATTTTAATATGATTATAATCGTAAAATCTGAAATTGACAGAAAAATGACTGAGTAAAAAATCGTTGAAATGTGAAAATATTGAAAAACGGTTTTTTGGCGATAACTTGAATTTTTGAGGATCTAATAACAAATTTTAAGTGCCGAAATCAGTAATACCTACAACCTCTGCTGGTCACTTCCAAAAGTAGTTGACATGATTTTTATTTTGTAACACAGTACCTATATCATTTTGACATTTATTAATTTGAGGTGGATAATAAAAATTTATTTCTGACAATTAAAATATCAATATTGACTAGATTTTACTTTTCAGTTTATTATAATGATATTTCTTTCTTTTTCTTTTTTATTATTTTTTTTATTTTAAGTATTTTCTTTCTTTTTTCAAAACATTACTGAAAGTTAATATTCTTTATAAAATAGTGGTGATATTATTTTTTCTGTTATAGGTGAAATAATGGTTTTGTTATTCTCTCCAAAACTAGCTGAAGTAAAATCTTATTGCCGATCAAATTTTCTCAGTAAACCATACATTTTGCTTCGAAAAAACACAAAGCGCCTTTAAATTAGTACAAATTAAGAGTTTTTTATTTAATAATTTTTAATAATTTGGGATGAGAAATTTATATGATAAATTGATAATAAAATATCAAAAAAAAAATTCAAAAATGAGATATTTAAATATCATCCTGATAATAAAAACAATGTTTTGATATTTTAATTATCATAAAACACATTTTAAAGAGCGTTTTTTTGCTGATATTTAAAAAAATGTTAATTTGATATTTAAAATTGATATATTTTTTTTTTTTTCTGTGTACGATGACGTTACTTGAGAACTTTGGACTGGGTGAACTAATTTTGATGATTCCACTGGGCTGCAAGGAATCCTCCTTAAAATAAGACTATACTTTTCTAAAGGATTTTTGTATGCTGATTCCGAATCCGAAGTCAGAATTGATCTAGCACGTCACGTTTTTTTTAGATATTCCCGTTAGAAAATCTCTATAACCCATTTTTATGCTGTTTTCGAAGAAATATTTTGGCATAATGTAATATTTTTGAATTAAAATTGTTATGGTTTATGAAAGAACTTATTTCTTTCTTTCAAATTCAGTTTCAATCTTCTCAATATCTCTTTTCTTCTCCGAGATATCTTAATTTAAGTAAGTTTAGTAGGTTTGGCATATCTTACCATAAAAAACTGATCTCTAAAAATTAATATATCTTTCTCCCTAGAACAAAAATATACTTTTCTAATGGACTTTAGTGTGCTGATTTTGAATCCCAAATTTAAAAAAATTCGGTCAGCTCTGGTGAGATATAGTAGTTTTTTTGAGATTTTCTAAGAAAAAACTTGATTTTGTGATACTTTAATGCGAATATCTCAAAATCCTCACTTGATAGAATTTTTTTGACATCGGATTCTAACTCAGCACAAAAACTATAAGAAAAGTATACTTTTCTTTCGAGGAGAAACAAATCTGAAGCCTTACAAGGCAGTTTATCGAATGGTTTATTACAAATAAGATATTTCTAAATAGATAAATAGTATATAAAATTACAAAACACGGAAAAATTTTGTTTAATGCATTTTATTATGGTTTTCTTTATATATTTGACTTTTTAAATATAATAGGCGTTGATATTTTACATTTTCCTTAATTAAGGTGTTTTTGTTCATGTAGGATTTACTAAAAAGTGAAGGATTTCGATATTTCTCCTTTTTTTTGTAAATCAGTATTTTAAAATATGAGTAAACATTAATGTAAAAGGACATATTTGGTGTTAATCGATAGGCCATATTACGAGGAATAAGTCCTCCAAATTTGAGCTCAATGATACAAATAGTTTTAATTTTGCACGAGTTTAAATGAATCTAAAACGTTGATTTTTTAGAAACTACCCACATTTTTCAAAAATCATTTTTACAAAAATGGTACCTGATAGAATTTTTCTGAAACCAGATTTAGATTCAGGAAAGTCTAATCTTTCATAATATCAAAAAATTATTTGAAGGAGAAAAAAAAAGATAAATTTTGCAGAAGTGTTCTTTTTGTATTTTTGAGAAAAGAAAAGTTGTTACATGAACTAGCAGAAACAAGAAATGGCAATTTATTTAATTTTAAGAACCCCATAATTTAAGGTAGGTTAGGAAGGTATATAATTTTTTCTGTTTTAGAAACTATAATTTTCAGGATTTCAAACGTGACATTTTAATCCCATTCATACTCCTAAAATCTAAAGGAATCATTTGAAAATACTGTGAAGAGGGTAAAGCCCTCTATTTGCATTTACTTCTTATACTATTTTACTTTAGCAGGAACAAAAACCCTTTGATATTTGATTTCATTTACCCTCCTCAAACTTGTTTCGAAGCAAGATCTATGGTTTCAAATTCAATAGAATATACAAAATACACCGCCTTCATTTCCACTTAGTTTATCACTGACTATTTCTCTCTCTCCTCCATCTTTATTAATCCCTCGATTTAATACCCCGTTTGAGTTTTGGGTATTGTATACCTTCAGTAACACCGTATAAATCTATGTACCTTCTATCTCTCTCACAAAAGCACCCCCCAAAACAATCTCCCCCTGTGCTAGGGGATTAATTTTGAATCATTAATTAATCCGAACACAGTTAAAATAAGGACGAAGGACCTTAAACGCACAAGGCCATTTAATTTGCATCGCTAATCGTTACTCGTAGAGAAATATCATCTTGATTGATGCCTTAGTAATCCAATATTATATACAGAACAGAGGGGGTGTGTATCTCTTCCGCCACATTCAGTATCGTCACTTCATTCGCGCCCCCTGGTGTCATTGATTTGCTGTCGGAAATGGTTGGACATTTCTATTTGAGTCCTTAATAAAAAAGAAAGTTGAATGAAAAATTGTTGTGTGGTAAAAATCATATTTTTTTGAAGAAAATTTAATTTAAAAAGGACACAGGGAAATTGTTTTGTAGGGACACAAAAAAAAGTTAGCTGACACTTTCGAGGCATATTTTTCCTCTTGCCTGGAGTTTCTTTCATTTTCAAGAGTTTACTTTCACAACACACTTGCATACGGATCCTCTCTCCCGATGATGATGATGTCCTCGAAAAAAAAGCAGGAATGCAAATTTTGTTCTCGTCGTCATTGTCGTCCTTTTCGTCCCACTCTTTATCCTGTTTTTCAAGTAGAAGGACTCAGTGGCATAACTATACTCGTAGTTTTGGAGGGAGAAAGTAGCATTATGACATTGTCCTTTGATAAATGATCACAATTTTTCCATTTTTATTTTTTTACTCGTTTTTATTTTTTTTTTTGGTCCTTTTTGGTCCTTGGTGAATTTTTTTTTTTACTTCACATTTTTATATTTGCTCCTTTTTGGCATATCTATTCCAATTTGAATCTCTGTCATGATAGTGTGTGTTCGTTGTTCGTCTTTTGCAGATAATTCTTGTCCTGTCACTGTGATCTGCGCCAGGGTCTGCATTATCTCCAGGAAATGGTCGGTTTTTGTGTTTTTTTTTTAGCAATTTTTCTGTTTTAGTTTGAAATACGAAAAAAAAAAAACAGGAGACAAAAAAGAATAAAAAGGAACAACCAGGAGATTGGGTGAATAATTCATGTTAGGTGGGCTGTTTTTGCAGGTGCGTCTTGTGTCTTGAGCAAAGGGATTTTCCTTTCTCTTCACTTTTTTTTTTTTTTTGTTTAAGCTACAGGATATTTTTTTTTTTTTTTTTTGGAAATGGTATTTTTGGAACAGTTTGTCAGACAGGATTATGGTAATTTTGTGTTTTTTCATCGTTCCCCATCGTTGTGAAGATGCGTTTTTAAGATGAAATCTGTGGGTGCCTAATGAAGAGGACCAAAATGGAGGTAATACATAAATTACAATTTTCTTGTCGGTATTATCGTTTTTTTTTTTATTTATTTTGCGTTTTTCTTTCGTTTATTTTTTGGGTTAAACAAGATAAATTGGGTTCGATTTTGATGAGAAGAGAGTAAGTAGACAAAAATTATATGAAAATTTGCAATGAAATCCTTTTAAAGTGTATAAGCATAAACGAATAAATTGCAGATTATAGCCTAATTAATAGGAAAATAGCAGATGGATTTGTTTATGACGTACAAAAAAAAGGTGGCAAAGTGTTTTTGATAAGAGATTTTTAGGATGTTAAATAAGGGAATTATAGAAACAATTAAGGAGAAAATTGATGATTGTCCTATATTTTTGTTGCTTCGTATTCTAAATCTACTGATGTTTTCATTGATTTGATTAAATTAGAATACAGGAAATTGTACAAGGAATTTTACCTACCCTGTAAATGGGTTATAAACAGGACTATATTTGTAAAAAAATTCAATTAATTTTAAAAAAAGATTTTCTTTTTTTAAACACATTGTATCTTTTGATCTAGAATACATAAAAATTTGATTTAACTTTAATACGCATACTGATAATATTACCTTTCATTTGATATATCACATATAAAGGTACGTGGTCTCCAAGTTACACAATCTTAAATTGAAAAACTTGAAAAAAAAAATCCTCAAAACAACTGTGGAGATAGTGTTGCCGATGTAGGAAAGTACCGTAATCTCAGTTTGAAATTTTGACATGGTTGGCTTTAAAAAATTTTAACTTTTTTTTTTATAGATGTAGTCACAAATATGATTGAAACATCATATTAAAGCTTAAATGATAAGCTTTCAGATGATATACAATTTACTATAGGTTGTCATATAAAAAAATCGTTTTTAGGAAGAGAAAAATATTGATTTTCTTGCCTTTTTTGATTAAAATTGATTGGGTTCAAAAAATTCTAGCTCTTTTTGTAGATGTCGTACAGACATGTTTGATGATAATATTTTGAGCTAAAACAATAGGTATAAACAGATGGTGTAGTGTAGAATTAATTAAACAAAAGTTGTCATATAAAAAAATGGATTTAGGTGATGGAACAGAAGTTAGATTTTTTCGATTTTTTTTTCAATAAAAATGATTTTTAAGGTTTCAGTTTTACCACGTGTGAATTGCACATATGATTTATTTCAATCTAAACATGGCATAAACATGTTCAGAGCGCACTCAGTGTGCTCAGAGGAAAACAACCGAGCATATTGAGTTATTTTAAACGTTATCACGTCAAAAAATGGTTCAAAAATTATTTGTTAGTACAAAAAATCGAACTCAAGATAAATCAGACATAACATTGCGATGGTGCGAGTTTTTTCCCTCAGGTACAGCCCAAACAACTGAAGCGATTTTCTTCAAACTTTGAACCTACTTTTCTAACAGCTTCGTGTTATCCTCTAGAAATTGATTTTTTTCATAACTTAAACTAACGGTACCTCCGATATAACCAAAATAAAAAATTTTTATTTTTCGAAAACGGCCCTAATGATTTTGATTAGGTAAAATTTTTGTGTGAAATGTTGAAAATAGAGTTAATTCGGGTAAAAAATAACATACATTTTGTTTTTTTTAATGTGTCAATTTTTTTTTTTTTTTTTTTCAAAATCAATTTTTTGAAAACTTGTTGATGAATCTTTTCGAAAATTCGTTTTCGAGTGTTCATTATCATTTAAAAAAAATGACTTTACTGACCAATTTTAGTTAATAATTTGGGTTTTTTTTGGTCGCATTAAATTGCAATGAAGCTTTGGCAGGGGTTTCTGGCCCTATTCAAGGGAATTTAATTTGGACAAAAAATTACATCGTGGACACAAAGCCAAAACCATGAATCTGCCAAATTGTAGTTTTGAGAAAAACGGCTTCAAAGTTTTGGAAACTGAAATTGATAGTTTAGGCTTCTAGGCAATAGATAATAACAAGTAAAATGACGTGCAGTTTCGCGATTTTGGCGTTGTGCCAACGACATTATCAGTTGATATGTCGCGTACAATGACAATAATTTAAATAATAAAATATTTTTATTTAAAATAAAAAAAGTGATTTAATTCATCTTTTTAAATTATGCCTTAAAAACCGTCTTCATTGAAATTCCCATATCTATTTGTTTTTTTTTTTTTTTTTTTTAAATTGAAATCCATTTTGTATTCTTAAATTTATGTTTCCTTAGTTAAACCTTGTTAGAATTTTTAATTTCCTATTTCAAAGGCGAAAAGTATCAACTCTCAATTTTATTGAACTCCTTCGTCAAGAAAATTTTACAAAGAATTTTTAAGTAAGAACAAACAAATCAATTGGCAAACAAACAACACAATCGAAGCAATATAATCGAACTTTGATAAAATTGGGTGATACCCTCTGTACAACACCATCAGATAGAAGGTAATAGAGCACCCAGCTTTATATTTCGTTCGTCCTTTTTACAAAATTTTCATTTAAACGAACGTAAGCTCTAACGCGCCTACACCGCCCATCATCGTCATGCCTTTATACGTTTATGGATTATGGATCGTGCGACAAATTACTGTTTGTCCGGAAATTTAATACCGTTACCCTCCAACTTTTCGATGGCGTTCGAAATTCGCGCGCATCACCAATAAACGAGGATGATTTTCAAATTAATAATAAATTTTGATGAATGCTTTTGAGCTCACTCGAAATGGGCTGGGACTGGTTTCTGTTTGCTGGTTCTGTTGCGCGTAGGCTGGATGACTATGGTATGATAGCAAACGCGTTGTCCTGAATGTTTCCTTTTTATGTTGCAATGTGTTTGTTTTTTGTTTTAAACTGAAATTGGTTCCAGTGTGATGGCAGAGAGTTGGGATATTCTTTGTTGATATTTTGGAGGCAGATTGAAATTCTAAAATTTGTATGTACAAAATTTCGAAGAGAATTGATTTAATTTTTGGAAATATTGAAAGCAGGACAAGAATTTGATTTTCATATAATTTTTTTTTTTATTCTGTTGAAAGTTATTTTCAATTAAAATTTATAACAGCATTAAAAATGTGAATATGAATGGAATGAAGCTTTTTTGAAATGAAAATATAAATGATATTGAAAAACCAAAACAGGTTATGAGTTTTAATTGGTTAAAAAAGGATGTTATGGTAGGTAAGAACTTTAAGGATGTGGTCTGGAACAGGATACAAAGGATTTCTAGACAAAGATTAAACAGTTGATTGCTCGCTATTCCCAATCGAAGCATTGGTTAATAAAAATTTCAAGGAAACGTATTTACCAGAACTTAATTTGACTTACCTTTGATTTTGATCCTTTTTCAGATAAGTCCGTTGACCAAAACAAATTGACTGTTTCAATTTCATTTCATTTTTTTTTTAGTTAAAAAAGTGGTTGTCTGTAAAGTCGGTTTACGGACGATAATTTCACTAGATAACGTCATAAGAAAACAGGTTGTGTGCTTTTGTTAAAAAAAATTACCTTTTCTCATTATATTATCAATTTTTTATATGCAAAGCTTACAAAAAAATTACACCATTAAAAAGTATAATATTTTTTAATTAAGAATAAAACCATACTTAAATTTTTACAATGCATAAAAAGTACAAAAATAATTTATTAAAACAATCATTTTTCATGAAAAAAAAAAAAAAAAAATCATATATTTTTTCCTTCTACACTATTAAATCCATTTTTTTATGAACAACCTATACATAAATTTTACACCATATGAAAGCTTGTTATTTCAGCTCAAAATATTTATATCGCCCATGTTTGTGCGACGTCTGCAAAAAAGGCTAGAATTTTTTGAACCAAATGAGTTTTCTTCAAAAAAAAAAAAAAAGGCAAAAATATCAATCTTTTTTATCTTTTCACGAAATTAAATCAATTTTTTTCTCTGACAATCTGTATTAAATTTTATATCATAAGAAAGCTTATTATTTCACTTTTTATATGACGCTTCAATCATATTTCCACGATGCCTAAAAAACAAATTATAATTTTTTAAAGCCAACCATGTCGAAATTTTAAACTGAAAATACGGTACTTCCCACACTGGTGGCTGGCCATGGGCAACAAATTTCCACAGGTGTTTTGAGATATTTCTGAAGTTTTTTAATTTAATATTGTGTAGCTTGTAGTAAATTTACCGTTATGTGTGATATTTCAAATGAAAAGTAATATTATCAGCATGCTCAGTAAAGTTAAATTAAATTTTTGTCTGTTTTGGATCAAAAGAAAAAAACGTGTTGAAAAACAGAACTTTATTTTACCGTTATCTGAAAATTGATACTACAAAATTGATTTAAGTTAAGCTCAGATATATTACTGTCTAATATCTATCAACAGTATAAATTTCATTTATTTATCTGTTGAAGAAAAAAAGATAGAAATAAAAAACGGTTAAAAACGGTCAAAAAACTTGGGACAACAAAAATTGTTTTTCCCGTTTTTAAGTCAAAAATCATTTTACCAATTTTTCGCTCATGTATGCGCACGGTTATAGACCACATATCCTATAAGTTTGAGATTTTTTAAAAGCCACAAAAAAATTAAAACTCACCCAAAAATACCCCAAAAAAAGTAGGTGTTTTTCAAAAATTCATATTTCGAAACGCATATTTCGTAATAGCACCCTGATTTTTTTTTAAATTGTAAAAAAAAAAATTTCCGCTACCTATAATACCCCTATTTACCCTATTTAATGACTGAATTTTTAAAAATCCTTAAATAGTATTCAACTTTAGGTTAATATCTTTCAAATAAGTTATAGAAGATTTTTGTATCTCTAATAGTTTATTTTTAATTTTGAAATTAAATTTTTGCAGCACT
The DNA here is from genome assembly GCF_945859705.1 of Episyrphus balteatus. Classification (NCBI taxonomy): domain Eukaryota; kingdom Metazoa; phylum Arthropoda; class Insecta; order Diptera; family Syrphidae; genus Episyrphus; species Episyrphus balteatus. The sequence continues at coordinate 143,286,415 of NC_079134.1, read as the reverse complement.
GCCGAAAATTTCAAGTGGAACGGGAGAAAATGGCGTCACTTTTTCGTGAATGCTATCCTGGTTCATCGATTTATAAGACGTTATCGCGTCAAAGAATAATAATTTTCGAAAAAAGAGTCTATCCCTTTAAATAGGTAAAAAAAAATGCACTGGTTTCAAGTTATCAAAGGCTTTATATGGTTCTTCTTGGGCTATTTCATAACGCCCGCCATGGGGGCAATATGCGATGATGATGATGGCGCAGAGAAAAGCTTATTATGTCGCCTGTCCGGCATTTTAATTAACGAGATTAATTTCTTATGACGGCATCAACGCAGAAAGACGGAAATTGTTGCAGAGGCACTCTGGACTCTATATATACTCCCTATATCCGCTGAATACTAAAGAGAAAAGACTAAGAACTTTAGGGCTAAAAGAGGGCGCAGTGCGGTGATAGTATGGCAATACCATAGCGCAACGATACAGGATAATGCCTTTTAATGGCTTAACAAGGACTTCAATTAAAATAATTTCAGCATTATTCAGAGAACTGACAGTGCGGGATACTATATATTGTCAGCTTTATGCTCTATGGTGTTGCAAGGCACAGCTAAAAGATGGCTTTGGCTATATGAGTTGCATGATGACATTGTCGTTGTAGTAGTAGTAGTTGAGAAAAGGCGAAATAATATGCTGCTATACTGTCTCTAGCACCGCCTGAATAATCACTATGCTATTTATTATCGCCGGAGGTATAATTTAAATGAATGTCCTCAGAGAGTAGTTTACATTCGTATATTTCTTAATTTTAACGGAAAATTAATACAGAAAAACTCTGAATGAAAATATGAAATTTATTTTGAGATAATGAACTATACAAGGGAACTGTCTTAAATGGCTGCATAGATAAGATGGAACAGTTGCTACAAAAAGGAGTTTATGCTGGGACACCTGCTAAAGTATTTTTTGGTCCTCCTACACCCAAATAAATTTATTCATTATGTGTTTTTAATTTGATCTACTTTAAAATAATCGTTTTTAATTGAATAAAAAAGGACCCAGCATATTAAAACTAGGCTTAATAATAATTGTTAATTCGAATATCGTTTGTATTTGTTACCAGTTGTTTGACGGCTGTTTGTAGAACAAAATCAAATAATTTTTTTTTTCTCAATAATCCAGAAAACCTCATTTTCGACCATTTTCAAAAAGATTATACTGATTCCACTGACTCATTTTTCGGAAGCAGATATTTTCGGATAAAAGTCCCGAAACAAGTTTTGGTTTACAGATATGAGATCACAGTGAACAGGCCTATGCATTCAGCTAAAAAACTTACAAATTTATTTTTTTAAGATTTTCGAAAATTATCCAAGGGGTACCCCTTGTCTAAAAATTCAGAATTTTCAAAAATTTTCTCCAAATCCATGGAATTAGACATCAAAGAAAGAACCCTTTAGACTCTATTCATAACTGAAAACCAAAGGTTTGTAGGAGTTCGCGTTGCTGAATTATGTATTTTTAATCGATTTTTTTTTATTCGGAACTAGATATTTTCGGATAAAAGTCCCGAAACAAGTTTTGGTTTACAGATATGAGATCACAGTGAACAGGCCTATGCATTCAGCTAAAAAACTTACAAATTTATTTTTTTAAGATTTTCGAAAATTATCCAAGGGGTACCCCTTGTCTAAAAATTCGGAATTTTCAAAAATTTTCTCCAAAACCATCGAATGAGACATCAAAAGAAAGCACTCTTAAGACTCTATTCATAACTGAAAACCAAAAGTTTGTAGGAGTTCGCGTTGCTGAATTATGTATTTTTAATCGATTTTTTTTTATTCGGAATCAGATATTTTCGGATAAAAGTCCCGAAACAAGTTTTGGTTTACAGATATGAGATCACAGTGAACAGGCCTATGCATTCAGCTAAAAAACTTACAAATTTATTTTTTTAAGATTTTCGAAAATTATCCAAGGGGTACCCCTTGTCTAAAAATTCAGAATTTTCAAAAATTTTCTCCAAATCCATGGAATGAGACATCAAAGAAAGAACCCTTTAGACTCTATTCATAACTGAAAACCAAAGGTTTGTAGGAGTTCGCGTTGCTGAATTATGTATTTTTAATCGATTTTTTTTTATTCGGAAGCAGATATTTTCGGATAAAAGTCCCGAAACAAGTTTTGGTTTACAGATATGAGATCACAGTGAACAGGCCTATGCATTCAGCTAAAAAACTTACAAATTTATTTTTTTAAGATTTTCGAAAATTTTCCAAGGGGTACCCCTTGTCTAAAAATTCAGAATTTTCAAAAATTTTCTCCAAAACCATCGAATGAGACATCAAAAGAAAGCACTCTTAAGACTCTATTCATAACTGAAAACCAAAAGTTTGTAGGAAATTCGCGTTGCTGAATTATGTATTTTTAATCGATTTTTTTTTATTCGGCAGCAGATATTTTCGGATAAAAGTCCCGAAACAAGTTTTGGTTTACAGATATGAGATCACAGTGAACAGGCCTATGCATTCAGCTAAAAAACTTACAAATTTATTTGTTTAAGATTTTCGAAAATTATCCAAGGGGTACCCCTTGTCTAAAAATTCAGAATTTTCAAAAATGTTCTCCAAATCCATGGAATTAGACATCAAAGAAAGAACCCTTTAGACTCTATTCATAACTGAAAACCAAAGGTTTGTAGGAGTTCGCGTTGCTGAATTATGTATTTTTAATCGATTTTTTTTTATTCGGAATCAGATATTTTCGGATAAAAGTCCCGAAGCAAGTTTTGGTTTACAGATATGAGATCGCAGTGAACAGGCCTATGCATTCAGCTAAAAAACTTACAAATTTATTTTTTTAAGATATTCGAAAATTATCCAAGGGGTATAGAATTTTCAAAAATTTTCTCCAAATCCATGGAATGAGACATCAAAGAAAGAACCCTTTAGACTCTATTCATAACTAAAAACCAAAAGTTTGTAGGAAATTCGCGTTGCTGAATTATGTATTTTTAATCGATTTTTTTTATTCGGAAGCAGATATTTTCGGATAAAAGTCCCGAAACAAGTTTTGGTTTACAGATATGAGATCACAGTGAACAGGCCTATGCATTCAGCTAAAAAACTTACAAATTTATTTTTTTAAGATTTTCGAAAATTATCCAAGGGGTACCCCTTGTCTAAAAATTCAGAATTTTCAAAAATTTTCTCCAAATCCATGGAATGAGACATCAAAGAAAGAACCCTTTAGACTCTATTCATAACTGAAAACCAAAGGTTTGTAGGAGTTCGCGTTGCTGAATTATGTATTTTTAATCGATTTTTTTTTATTCGGAATCAGATATTTTCGGATAAAAGTCCCGAAGCAAGTTTTGGTTTACAGATATGAGATCGCAGTGAACAGGCCTATGCATTCAGCTAAAAAACTTACAAATTTATTTTTTTAAGATATTCGAAAATTATCCAAGGGGTATAGAATTTTCAAAAATTTTCTCCAAATCCATGGAATGAGACATCAAAGAAAGAACCCTTTAGACTCTATTCATAACTAAAAACCAAAAGTTTGTAGGAAATTCGCGTTGCTGAATTATGTATTTTTAATCGATTTTTTTTATTCGGAAGCAGATATTTTCGGATAAAAGTCCCGAAACAAGTTTTGGTTTACAGATATGAGATCACAGTGAACAGGCCTATGCATTCAGCTAAAAAACTTACAAATTTATTTTTTTAAGATTTTCGAAAATTATCCAAGGGGTACCCCTTGTCTAAAAAATCGGAATTTTCAAAAATTTTCTCCAAATCCATGGAATGAGACATCAAAGAAAGAACCCTTTAGACTCTATTCATAACTGAAAACCAAAGGTTTGTAGGAGTTCGCGTTGCTGAATTATGTATTTTTAATCGATTTTTTTTTATTCGGAAGCAGATATTTTCGGATAAAAGTCCCGAAACAAGTTTTGGTTTACAGATATGAGATCACAGTGAACAGGCCTATGCATTCAGCTAAAAAACTTACAAATTTATTTTTTTAAGATTTTCGAAAATTATCCAAGGGGTACCCCTTGTCTAAAAAATCGGAATTTTCAAAAATTTTCTCCAAATCCATGGAATGAGACATCAAAGAAAGAACCCTTTAGACTCTATTCATAACTGAAAACCAAAGGTTTGTAGGAGTTCGCGTTGCTGAATTATGTATTTTTAATCGATTTTTTTTTATTCGGAAGCAGATATTTTCGGATAAAAGTCCCGAAACAAGTTTTGGTTTACAGATATGAGATCACAGTGAACAGGCCTATGCATTCAGCTAAAAAACTTACAAATTTATTTTTTTAAGATTTTCGAAAATTATCCAAGGGGTACCCCTTGTCTAAAAAATCGGAATTTTCAAAAATTTTCTCCAAATCCATGGAATGAGACATCAAAGAAAGAACCCTTTAGACTCTATTCATAACTGAAAACCAAAGGTTTGTAGGAGTTCGCGTTGCTGAATTATGTATTTTTAATCGATTTTTTTTTATTCGGAAGCAGATATTTTCGGATAAAAGTCCCGAAACAAGTTTTGGTTTACAGATATGAGATCACAGTGAACAGGCCTATGCATTCAGCTAAAAAACTTACAAATTTATTTTTTTAAGATTTTCGAAAATTATCCAAGGGGTACCCCTTGTCTAAAAATTCGGAATTTTCAAAAATTTTCTGCGAATTCATGGAATGAGACATCAAAAGAAAGCACTCTTAAGACTTAATTCATAACTGAAAACCAAAAGCTTATATCTAGGAGTTGGGGTTGCTGAATTATTTGCCATCGAAGCACTTTTTTTTAATTTGGAAGCAGATATTTTCGGATCAAAGTCCCGAAACAAGTTTTGGTTTACAGATATGAGATCACAGTGAGCAGGCCTATGCATTCCGCTAAAAATATTACAAATTAATTTTTTTAAGATTTTCGAAAATTATCCAAGGGGTACCCCTTGTCTAAAAATTCAGAATTTTCAAAAATTTTCTCCAAATCCATGGAATGAGACATCAAAGAAAGAACCCTTTAGACTCTATTCATAACTGATTTTTTTTATTCGGAAGCAGATATTTTCGGATAAAAGTCCCGAAACAAGTTTTGGTTTACAGATATGAGATCACAGTGAACAGGCCTATGCATTCAGCTAAAAAACTTACAAATTTATTTTTTTAAGATTTTCGAAAATTATCCAAGGGGTACCCCTTGTCTAAAAAATCGGAATTTTCAAAAATTTTCTCCAAATCCATGGAATGAGACATCAAAGAAAGAACCCTTTAGACTCTATTCATAACTGAAAACCAAAGGTTTGTAGGAGTTCGCGTTGCTGAATTATGTATTTTTAATCGATTTTTTTTTATTCGGAAGCAGATATTTTCGGATAAAAGTCCCGAAACAAGTTTTGGTTTACAGATATGAGATCACAGTGAACAGGCCTATGCATTCAGCTAAAAAACTTACAAATTTATTTTTTTAAGATTTTCGAAAATTATCCAAGGGGTACCCCTTGTCTAAAAAATCGGAATTTTCAAAAATTTTCTCCAAAACCATCGAATGAGACATCAAAAGAAAGGACCCTTTAGACTCTATTCATAACTAAAAACCAAAAGTTTGTAGGAGTTCCTTTCTAAACCAAACTTTTAAACTAATTTTCTTTTTCCTTGTTGCTTTAGAAATATCTGTTCACATTATTAAATCCTGTCAAATACTCTTCCAACTACATAAATGCTACAAAAAGTCCTTTAAAAATATATCATCTCTCTGTCCCACAACATCAATTATATCCCTGCTGGGCACATTGCCCAGTATGTCCAAAAAAGGAGAGACCACACATTCCTCAATGGTCTCTCTTTGGAAAATCGTTTCAACATGCAAACATATATATGAAACATACTATCAACGTTAATCGCCAGAATTTCCAAACCAATCCTCAAAACCCTGCTGCACCCTGCAGTCATATTTGTTTAAACTTTTCCAATAACGCAGCCGACATTCAGGCCACCACATAACTATCTACATAGCTGCTGGGTCTAAAAAAATTCAAAAAAAAAAAAAAAAACATACAAATACCAACATGCTAACAAACATACATACAAAATGCCTTTACATTATTCAAACTAAAACCAAAAAGAAAAAAAAAAAGGAGTAAATTCTGGGCTCCTCGTGCTCTTTCGTCCTGTTCGAAAGCGAATCGTTTCCAATCGAATGCGATTAATTGGAATCCGCATATCAATCTCGCTCGGGCACACACATTCATCCCCCCAAACCATCAAACCAGCTTCAAACCCACGCCCGGCCCCCGGCCGCCGCCATTGCATCGCCCATCAGGAAATAAAATATCATTCCTATTTGCTTTGCAGCACCACAGCAAAGATAAATATGAACAACAACAGCTTCGTGTTTATGCCACTGCTGCCGCTGCCATCGCCGCTTTATCCTGGAATTATTATGTACGAGTTTCTGTGTGTGTGTGTTGATGTTGATATTGTTCGCAGAGCATTGCTCTGCTTTTCACTCCTGCCAGCTCCTTCTCCAACTCCTTTTTTCTGGTCCTGGCTGCCAACAAACAATTACAACAACAATAAATTGTTCTTCTGTTGATGTCGTTTCACTGTTTTGTTTTTTATTACAGTTATATGGAGGCTACTAGCTCGCTGAGTCTATTGGAATCCTCGCAGGATTCTGGTGTATATGCTCTGCATTTCGGTACACATTCAATTGATGATTCCTATTGCCGCCGGAGGAGGAGAGTTTGAGGTTGCACACATTCAGGAATTCCAGGCCTGGGCGGCCGCCCGGCAAATATGTAATATTATAAGCCTGTGCCAGAGTGGGCCAACATCGTTTGTCGTTGTTGACCCTATATTTTCTGTGAACTTGGCCACACCAGAGCGAACTGCTTAGCTTATCGACACCAACAGCAGTCAGCGCCTCATGCAAAAATAAAACACCCTCCCCTGCGCCACGTGGCCCACCCCTCCCCTACCAATTTTGGTATTGTTTATTTCTCGCGCAATATCGATGTATAGAAAATATTGAAAACGCTGATCGATTAATCCGATTAGAGGATGTTGCACACATTATTTGTGTACCGATTAAAGTTTTGAAATTGGGATCACAATCGGATTCAATACTGTGCTCCTGCTGCTTGCTATTGTTATTATTAGGTAGTATAGAGCTCTTTGGGGTAAAGAAGTGTGAATGGTATAATGAGCCAATAAATTGAATTGCCGCATGCACCTTCTCTCTTCGAATTTCTTGTTTGTGTAGTTGTTGTTTGAAACATACTATATACGAAACACAACAAACAAGATTCCGAAGGGGATTAGTGAATTATTGACGTGGTGACACCGTATCCCGAGATAATGCGGTGCGTGTCCTTGTTTAAGGGATTTAGTTTAACTGAGCCCTCTTTAATGCTACACACATATCACCTCTTAAGTGAGACAAATGCCCAGAAATATAAGGATTGCATCTGTTTCCTATTCCTATTATATATACGCGGCATGGATGGCGTGCGCGATGAAAGCAATAAATAATTATTAAATACGTATTTAAATAATTTTCTTACTAAGAAATTTAAACAAGGAGGAAAATGTATGTTGTTTGAATTTTAAGAAATGTGAATTAGAAATCCAAACTTTTCAAGAAAAAGATTTGTGGCTATCAGAGACTTCCGAAGTAAAGCTATTGCATACAATTTTTTATCAACTTATGAAAATTTAATAATTTATATTTTTTTTATCTATGCAGTTTACAAAAAAAAAAAAAACTAAATAATTCTTCTTAAGAATAAAACCATATTTAAATTATTACAATGCGCAAAAAGTATTAAATTGATTTATTAAAAACAATCATTATTTATTATGAAAAAAAGTGAAAAAAAATCACTTTTTATATAACAATCTATAATTAATTTTATACCATTTGAAAGCCTATTATTTCAGCTCAAAATATTTATATCGACCATGTCTGTCCGACATCTACAAAAAGAGGTAGAATTTTTTGAACCCAATCAGTTTTCATAAAAAAAAAAAAACAAAAATAGCAATCTTTTTTATCTTCTAAAGCCATTAAATCAATCTTTTGGTAATACAACCTACATGAATTTTAAATCATAAGAAAGCCTTTTATTTTACCTTTCATATGACACTTCAATCATATTTGTATGATGCCTACAAAAAAAGTTAGAATTTTTTAAAGCCAACCATATCGAAACTTCAAACTGCGAATACGGTACTTCCTACACTGGTATCTGGTCATGGGCAACAGATCTCCACAGGTGTTTTGAGGAATTTCTGAAGTTTTTTAATTTAACATTTTGTGGCTTGTATGTATATGATATATCAAATGAAAGGTAATATTATCAGCAAGAAAGAACGTGTTGAAAAAAAGAACATTATGTTATTGTTATCTCAAAATTGTGAATGCAAAATTGATTGAAATTTTGCACAGATATAGTCCTGACTATTTTATATCGACAGTATAAATTGAATTGATTTATATGTTGAAGAAAAAAGATAAAAATAAAAAACGGTTAAAAACGGTCAAAAAACTTGGGACAAGAAAATTTGTTTTTCTCATTATTCAGTCAAAAATCATTTTAAAATACCAAAATACCTGGAAACGTGTCGGCAGGCTTCTCGATTTTGAATTGTTTCATGTCTAAGGCCAACTGAATGCAGTTGTCGTTGCATTTGTCTTCTCCATGAGTTCTTAGGCCTGCCTCTTCTTCGCGATTGCGTTTGAACGTCGTATGCTACACTGGCATGCTCCTATTTGTGTAATTTGATCGTCTTTTATTACGTCGGTGATCTCCAGTCGCCTAACCCAAGGAATTGCATGCACGCTTAATGGAAAGCTCTTATAGATCTTATTGTGTGTCGCTAGGCTAACCTTGATGTTATTTTGCCTAGATGTGATTTTCTCCTTATAGACCTGTGCTCTGAATATGTCGGAGTAGCTCATATAAGGGGTTCACCAAGTAAATCGGCCTAACTGGAACTACTGACGCTACCGTTGATTCTATAAATGAATTCTTCCGCTACCGTCAATTGTTGTGAGTGCCTTGGTGGGAACACTCCTTCGTTGGGGGTTTAATTAGTAGCAACAGCCTACTCCGCTTCGACCTGTCGACCATGGGAGGCCCTTCTGGGAAAACAAGTTTCGCGATCGCATAGCTCTTAGCTTCATAGTAGTAGTCACCGTAAGCCCATCCGCCACGACAAGGCTTACCCCCATGGATGGGACAAAAACATATTCCTTTAACAAAAATATTGCAAATTTGAATGAATAAAAAACAATCTTATACCTAAACTAAATAATTTAACTGATTCGCGGCCGGCGGCTGCGCGATCAGCCGTGAAATGCCAAACGTGGGGCATCTGGAATTCCCAACGTGGGGCATCTGGAAATGCATTTCCAGATGCCCCACGTGGGTCATTTCAAAATGCCCCACTTGGGGCATTTCCAGATGCCCCACGTGGGGCATTTCAAAATGCCCCACTTGGGGCATTTCCAGACAAAAGTCGATAGACAAAACTCGATAGACAAAAGTCGATAGACAAAAGTCGCTACACAAAAGTCGATAGACAAAAGTCGCTAGACAAAAGTCGATAGACAAAAGTCGATAGACAAAAGTCGATAGACAAAAGTCGATAGACAAAAGTCGATAGACAAAAGTCGATAGACAAAAGTCGATAGACAAAGGTCGCTAGACAAAAGTCGATAGATAAAAGTCGATAGACAAAAGTCGAGAGACAAAAGTCGATAGACAAAAGTCGATAGACAAAAGTCGATAGACAAAAGTCGATAGATAAAAGTCGACTTTTGTCTAGCGACTTTTGTCTAGCGACTTTTGTCTATCGACTTTTGTCTATCGACTTTTGTCTATCGACTTTTGTCTATCGACTTTTGTCTAGCGACTTTTGTCTATCGACTTTTGTCTATCGACTTTTGTCTAGCGACTTTTGTCTATCGACTTTTATCTATCGACTTTTGTCTATCGACTTTTGTCTATCGACTTTTGTCTATCGACTTTTGTCTATCGACTTTTGTCTAGCGACTTTTGTCTATCGACTTTTGTCTATCGACTTTTATCTATCGACTTTTGTCTATCGACTTTTGTCTAGCGGCTTTTGTCAAGTGACTTTTATCTAGCGACTTTTGTCTAGCGACTTTTGTCAAGTGACTTTTGTCTAGCGACTTTTGTCTATCGACTTTTGTCTATCGACTTTTGTCTAGCGACTTTTGTCTAGCGACTTTTGTCTATCGACTTTTGTCTAGCGACTTTTGTCTATCGACTTTTGTCTATCGACTTTTGTCTATCGACTTTTGTCTATCGACTTTTGTCTATCGACTTTTATCTATCGACTTTTGTCTATCGACTTTTGTCTAGCGACTTTTGTCTATCGACTTTTATCTAGCGACTTTTGTCTAGCGACTTTTGTCTATCGACTTTTGTCTATCGACTTTTGTCTATCGACTTTTGTCTTTCGACTTTTGTCTATCGACTTTTGTCTATCGACTTTTGTCTATCGACTTTTGTCTATCGACTTTTGTCTAACGACTTTTGTCTAGCGACTTTTGTCTAGCGACTTTTGTCTAGCGACTTTTGTCTATCGACTTTTGTCTAGCGACTTTTGTCTATCGACTTTTGTCTAGCGACTTTTGTCTATCGACTTTTGTCTATCGACTTTTGTCTATCGACTTTTGTCTATCGACTTTTGTCTAGCGACTTTTATCTAGCGACTTTTGTCTATCGACTTTTGTCTATCGACTTTTGTCTATCGACTTTTGTCTATCGACTTTTGTCTATCGACTTTTGTCTATCGACTTTTGTCTATCGACTTTTGTCTATCGACTTTTATCTATCGACTTTTGTCTATCGACTTTTGTCTAGCGACTTTTGTCAAGTGACTTTTATCTAGCGACTTTTGTCTAGCGACTTTTGTCTATCGACTTTTGTCTATCGACTTTTGTCTATCGACTTTTGTCTATCGACTTTTGTCTAGCGACTTTTGTCTATCGACTTTTGTCTAGCGACTTTTGTCAAGTGACTTTTATCTAGTCCCACGTGGGGCATTTCCAGATGCCCCACGTGGGGAATTTCCAGATGCCTAGTGACTTTTGTCTAGTGACTTTTGTCTTGCGACTTTTGTCTATCGACTTTTGTCTATCGACTTTTATCTATCGACTTTTGTCTATCGACTTTTGTCTAGCGACTTTTGTCAAGTGACTTTTATCTAGCGACATTTGTCTAGCGACTTTTGTCTATCGACTTTTGTCGATCGACTTTTGTCTAGCGACTTTTGTCTATCGACTTTTGTCTATCGACTTTTGTGTAGCGACTTTTGTCTATCGACTTTTGTCTATCGACTTTTGTCTATCGACTTTTGTCTATCGACTTTTGTCTAGCGACTTTTGTCAAGTGACTTTTATCTAGCGACTTTTGTCTAGCGACTTTTGTCTATCGACTTTTGTCTAGCGACTTTTGTCTATCGACTTTTGTCTAGCGACTTCTGTCTAGCGACTTTTGTCTATCGACTTTTATCTAGCGACTTTTATCTAGCGACTTTTATCTAGTGACTTTTGTCTATCGACTTTTATCTATCGACTTTTGTCTTGTGACTTTCGTCTAGCGACTTTTGTCTATCGACTTTTATCTATCGACTTTTGTCTATCGACTTTTGTCTAGCGACTTTTGTCAAGTGACTTTTATCTAGCGACATTTGTCTAGCGACTTTTGTCTATCGACTTTTGTCGATCGACTTTTGTCTAGCGACTTTTGTCTATCGACTTTTGTCTATCGACTTTTGTGTAGCGACTTCTGTCTAGCGACTTTTGTCTATCGACTTTTATCTAGCGACTTTTATCTAGCGACTTTTATCTAGCGACTTTTGTCTATCGACTTTTATCTATCGACTTTTGTCTTGTGACTTTCGTCTAGCGACTTTTGTCTATCGACTTTTGTCTATCGACTTTTGTCTAGCGACTTTTGTCTATCGACTTTTGTCTATCGACTTTTGTCTAGCGACTTTTGTCTATCGACTTTTGTCTATCGACTTTTGTCTATCGACTTTTGTCTATCGACTTTTGTCTATCGACTTTTGTCTATCGACTTTTGTCTATCGACTTTTGTCTATCGACTTTTGTCTATCGACTTTTGTCTATCGACTTTTGTCTATAGACTTTTGTCTAGCGACTTTTGTCTGAAATGAAATGACCCACGTGGGGCATTTTGAAATGCCCCATGTGGGGCATCTGGAAATGCCCCATGTGGGGCATCTGGAAATGCCCCACGTTGGGCATCTGGAAATGCCCCACGTTGGGCATCTGGAAATGCCCCACGTGGGGCATTTTGAAATGACCCACGTGGAGCATTTTGAAATGCCTCACGTGGGGCATCTGGAAATGCCCCACTTGGGGCATCTTGAAATGACCCACGTGGGGCATCTGAAAATGCAGCACGTGGGGCATCTTGAAATGCCCCACGTGGGGCATTTTGAAATGACCCACGTGGGGCATTTTGAAATGCCTCACGTGGGGCATCTGGAAATGCCCCACGTGGGGCATTTTGAAATGCCCCATGTGGGGCATTTTGAAATGACCCACGTGGGGCATTTTGAAATGCCCCACGTGGGGCATCTGGAAATGCCCCACGTGGGGCATCTTGAAATGCCCCACTTGGGGCATTTTGAAATGACCCACGTGGGGCATTTCCAGATGCCCAACGTGGGGCATTTCCAGATGCCCCACATGGGGCATTTCCAGATGCCCCACATGGGGCATTTCAAAATGCCCCACGTGGGTCATTTCATTTCAGACAAAAGTCGCTAGACAAAAGTCGATAGACAAAAGTCGATAGACAAAAGTCGATAGACAAAAGTCGATAGACAAAAGTCGATAGACAAAAGTCGATAGACAAAAGTCGATAGACAAAAGTCGATAGACAAAAGTCGATAGACAAAAGTCGATAGACAAAAGTCGCTAGACAAAAGTCGATAGACAAAAGTCGATAGACAAAAGTCGCTAGACAAAAGTCGATAGACAAAAGTCGATAGACAAAAGTCGCTAGACAAAAGTCGATAGACAAAAGTCGATAGACAAAAGTCGCTAGACAAAAGTCACTAGACAAAAGTCGATAGATAAAAGTCGATAGACAAAAGTCGCTAGATAAAAGTCGCTAGATAAAAGTCGCTAGACAAAAGTCGATAGACAAAAGTCGCTAGACAAAAGTCGATAGACAAAAGTCGCTAGACAAAAGTCGATAGACAAAAGTCGATAGACAAAAGTCGCTAGACAAAAGTCGCTAGATAAAAGTCACTTGACAAAAGTCGCTAGACAAAAGTCGATAGACAAAAGTCGATAGACAAAAGTCGATAGACAAAAGTCGCTACACAAAAGTCGATAGACAAAAGTCGATAGACAAAAGTCGAAAGACAAAAGTCGATAGACAAAAGTCGATAGACAAAAGTCGATAGACAAAAGTCGCTAGACAAAAGTCGCTAGACAAAAGTCGATCGACAAAAGTCGCTAGATAAAAGTCGCTAGACAAAAGTCGCTAGACAAAAGTCGATAGACAAAAGTCGATAGACAAAAGTCGATAGACAAAAGTCGCTAGACAAAAGTCGATAGACAAAAGTCGATAGACAAAAGTCGCTAGACAAAAGTCGCTAGACAAAAGTCGCTAGACAAAAGTCGCTAGATAAAAGTCACTTGACAAAAGTCACTAGACAAAAGTCACTAGGCATCTGGAAATTCCCCACGTGGGGCATCTGGAAATGCCCCACGTGGGACTAGATAAAAGTCACTTGACAAAAGTCGCTAGACAAAAGTCGATAGACAAAAGTCGCTAGACAAAAGTCGATAGACAAAAGTCGATAGACAAAAGTCGATAGACAAAAGTCGATAGACAAAAGTCGATAGACAAAAGTCGATAGACAAAAGTCGATAGACAAAAGTCGCTAGACAAAAGTCGCTAGACAAAAGTCGCTAGATAAAAGTCACTTGACAAAAGTCACTAGACAAAAGTCACTAGGCATCTGGAAATTCCCCACGTGGGGCATCTGGAAATGCCCCACGTGGGACTAGATAAAAGTCACTTGACAAAAGTCGCTAGACAAAAGTCGATAGACAAAAGTCGATAGACAAAAGTCGCTAGACAAAAGTCGATAGACAAAAGTCGATAGACAAAAGTCGATAGACAAAAGTCGATAGACAAAAGTTGATAGACAAAAGTCGATAGACAAAAGTCGCTAGACAAAAGTCGCTAGATAAAAGTCACTTGACAAAAGTCGCTAGACAAAAGTCGATAGACAAAAGTCGATAGATAAAAGTCGATAGACAAAAGTCGATAGACAAAAGTCGATAGACAAAAGTCGATAGACAAAAGTCGATAGACAAAAGTCGATAGACAAAAGTCGATAGACAAAAGTCGCTAGATAAAAGTCGCTAGACAAAAGTCGCTAGACAAAAGTCGATAGACAAAAGTCGATAGACAAAAGTCGATAGACAAAAGTCGATAGACAAAAGTCGATAGACAAAAGTCGCTAGACAAAAGTCGATAGACAAAAGTCGCTAGACAAAAGTCGCTAGACAAAAGTCGCTAGAAAAAAGTCGTTAGACAAAAGTCGATAGACAAAAGTCGATAGACAAAAGTCGAAAGACAAAAGTCGATAGACAAAAGTCGATAGACAAAAGTCGATAGACAAAAGTCGCTAGACAAAAGTCGCTAGATAAAAGTCACTTGACAAAAGTCGCTAGACAAAAGTCGATAGACAAAAGTCGATAGATAAAAGTCGATAGACAAAAGTCGATGCCCCACGTGGGGCATTTTGAAATGACCCACGTGGGGCATTTTGAAATGACCCACGTGGGGCATCTGAAAATGCAGCACGTGGTTCATCTTGAAATGACCCACGTGGGGCATCTTGAAATGCCCCACTTGGGGCATCTTGAAATGACCCACGTGGGGCATCTTGAAATGCCCCACGTGGAGCATTTTGAAATGACTCACGCGGGGCATTTTGAAATGCCCCACGTGGGGCATTTTGAAATGACCCACGTGGGGCATTTTGAAATGCCTGACGTGGGGCATCTGGAAATGCCCCACTTGGGGCATCTTGAAATGACCCACGTGGGGCATTTTGAAATGACCCACGTGGGGCATCTGAAAATGCAGCACGTGGGGCATCTTGAAATGACCCACGTGGGGCATTTTAAAATGACCCACTTGGGGCATCTTGAAATGCCCCACGTGGGGCATTTTGAAATGACCCACGTGGGGCATTTTGAAATGACCCACGTGGGGCATCTGAAAATGCAGCACGTGGTTCATCTTGAAATGACCCACGTGTGGCATCTTGAAATGACCCACGTGGGGCATCTTGAAATGCCCCACGTGGGGCATTTTGAAATGACTCACGCGGGGCATTTTGAAATGCCCCACGTGGGGCATTTTGAAATGCCCCACGTGGGGCATTTTGAAATGACCCACGTGTGGCATTTTGAAATGACCCACGTGGGGCATTTTGAAATGCCCCACGTGGGTCATTTCAAAACGTGGGGCATTTTGAAATGCCCCACGTGGGTCATTTCAAGATGCCCCAAGTGGGGCATTTCAAGATGCCCCACGTGGGTCATTTCAAGATGAACCACGTGCTGCATTTTCAGATGCCCCACGTGGGTCATTTCAAAATGCCCCACGTGGGTCATTTCAAAATGCCCCACGTGGGGCATTTCAAGATGCCCCAAGTGGGTCATTTTAAAATGCCCCACGTGGGTCATTTCAAGATGCCCCACGTGCTGCATTTTCAGATGCCCCACGTGGGTCATTTCAAAATGCCCCACGTGGGTCATTTCAAGATGCCCCAAGTGGGGCATTTCCAGATGCCCCACGTCAGGCATTTCAAAATGCCCCACGTGGGTCATTTCATTTCAGACAAAAGTCGCTAGACAAAAGTCTATAGACAAAAGTCGATAGACAAAAGTGGCTAGACAAAAGTCACTAGACAAAAGTCGATAGATAAAAGTCGATAGACAAAAGTCGCTAGATAAAAGTCGCTAGATAAAAGTCGCTAGACAAAAGTCGATAGACAAAAGTCGCTAGACAAAAGTCGATAGACAAAAGTCGCTAGACAAAAGTCGATAGACAAAAGTCGATAGACAAAAGTCGATAGACAAAAGTCGCTAGACAAAAGTCGCTAGATAAAAGTCACTTGACAAAAGTCGCTAGACAAAAGTCGATAGACAAAAGTCGATAGACAAAAGTCGATAGACAAAAGTCGATAGACAAAAGTCGATAGACAAAAGTCGCTACACAAAAGTCGATAGACAAAAGTCGATAGACAAAAGTCGAAAGACAAAAGTCGATAGACAAAAGTCGATAGACAAAAGTCGATAGACAAAAGTCGCTAGACAAAAGTCGATAGACAAAAGTCGATAGACAAAAGTCGCTAGACAAATGTCGCTAGATAAAAGTCACTTGACAAAAGTCGCTAGACAAAAGTCGATAGACAAAAGTCGATAGACAAAAGTCGATAGACAAAAGTCGATAGACAAAAGTCGCTAGACAAAAGTCGATAGACAAAAGTCGCTAGACAAAAGTCGCTAGACAAAAGTCACTAGGCATCTGGAAATTCCCCACGTGGGGCATCTGGAAATGCCCCACGTGGGACTAGATAAAAGTCACTTGACAAAAGTCGCTAGACAAAAGTCGATAGACAAAAGTCGCTAGACAAAAGTCGATAGACAAAAGTCGCTAGACAAAAGTCGCTAGACAAAAGTCGATAGACAAAAGTCGATAGACAAAAGTCGATAGACAAAAGTCGCTAGACAAAAGTCGCTAGATAAAAGTCACTTGACAAAAGTCACTAGACAAAAGTCACTAGGCATCTGGAAATTCCCCACGTGGGGCATCTGGAAATGCCCCACGTGGGACTAGATAAAAGTCACTTGACAAAAGTCGCTAGACAAAAGTCGATAGACAAAAGTCGCTAGACAATAGTCGATAGACAAAAGTCGATAGACAAAAGTCGATAGACAAAAGTCGATAGACAAAAGTCGATAGACAAAAGTCGATAGACAAAAGTCGCTAGACAAAAGTCGCTAGATAAAAGTCACTTGACAAAAGTCGCTAGACAAAAGTCGATAGACAAAAGTCGATAGATAAAAGTCGATAGACAAAAGTCGATAGACAAAAGTCGATAGACAAAAGTCGATAGACAAAAGTCGATAGACAAAAGTCGATAGACAAAAGTCGCTAGATAAAAGTCGCTAGACAAAAGTCGCTAGACAAAAGTCGATAGACAAAAGTCGATAGACAAAAGTCGATAGACAAAAGTCGATAGACAAAAGTCGCTAGACAAAAGTCGATAGACAAAAGTCGCTAGACAAAAGTCGCTAGACAAAAGTCGCTAGACAAAAGTCGCTAGACAAAAGTCGTTAGACAAAAGTCGATAGACAAAAGTCGAAAGACAAAAGTCGATAGACAAAAGTCGATAGACAAAAGTCGATAGACAAAAGTCGCTAGACAAAAGTAGCTAGATAAAAGTCACTTGACAAAAGTCGCTAGACAAAAGTCGATAGACAAAAGTCGATAGATAAAAGTCGATAGACAAAAGTCGATGCCCCACGTGGGGCATTTTGAAATGACCCACGTGGGGCATTTTGAAATGACCCACGTGGGGCATTTTGAAATGACTCACTCGGGGCATTTTGAAATGACCCACGTAAGGCATCTTGAAATGACCCACGTGGGGCATTTTGAAATGCCTCACGTGGGGCATCTGGAAATGCCCCACTTGGGGCATCTTGAAATGACCCACGTGGGGCATCTTGAAATGCCCCACGTGGGGTATTTTGAAATGACCCACGTGGGGCATTTTGAAATGCCTGACGTGGGGCATCTGGAAATGCCCCACTTGGGGCATCTTGAAATGACCCACGTGGGGCATTTTGAAATGACCCACGTGGGGCATCTGAAAATGCAGCACGTGGGGCATCTTGAAATGACCCACGTGGGGCATTTTAAAATGACCCACTTGGGGCATCTTGAAATGCCCCACGTGGGGCATTTTGAAATGACCCACGTGGGGCATTTTGAAATGACTCACTCGGGGCATTTTGAAATGACCCACGTAAGGCATCTTGAAATGACCCACGTGGGGCATTTTGAAATGCCTCACGTGGGGCATCTGGAAATGCCCCACTTGGGGCATTTTGAAATGCCCCACGTGGGGCATCTGGAAATGCAGCACGTGGGGCATCTTGAAATGCCCCACGTGGGGCATTTTGAAATGACCCACGTGGGGCATTTTGAAATGCCTGACGTGGGGCATCTGGAAATGCCCCACTTGGGGCATCTTGAAATGACCCACGTGGGGCATTTTGAAATGCCTCACGTGGGGCATCTGGAAATGCCCCACTTGGGGCATCTTGAAATGACCCACGTGGGGCATCTTGAAATGACATACGTGGGGCATCTTGAAATGACTCACGCGGGGCATTTTGAAATGCCCCACGTGGGGCATCTGGAAATGCAGCACGTGGGGCATCTTGAAATGCCCCACGTGTTGCATTTTGAAATGACCCACGTCGGGTATTTTGAAATGACCCACGTGGGGCATTTTGAAATGCCCCATGTGGGGCATCTGGAAATGCCCCACGTGGGGTCTACCTCATATTTTATTTAAAAAAACTATTTATAACTTGGTTTTGAAATTTTTTAGAATTTTTTCAATACTTTTGTTAAATTGATCTATCGATTACAACGTCGCGTTTAGAAAATATTTTTTTTTGTTTTACCCTTATTTAGGTACCCTATTAAATGACGGAATTTTTAAAATTTCTTCAAATGTATACAACTTTAGGTTAATATCTTTCAAATAAGCTGTAGAAAATGTTTGTATCTCCAATAGTTTATTTTTAATTTTTAATAGAAATTTTTGCAGCACTGCTAAAAATTTCAAGTAGAACGGGAGAAAATGGCGTCACTTTTTCGTCGTGGCTGCCATGGTTCATCGATTTAGAAAAATTTTTCATGAAAAAAAGCGAAAAAATTTAATTTTTATTCTTTACAAATCATATAGTGAATATTTTTGCGTGACAACCTATAATAAATTTTATATCATCTGAAAGCTTATAATTTCACCTTTAAAAATATGCATCAACCATATCTGTTCAACACCTCGGTGGCGTCAGGTTTTTTTCATTACGAAATTTCTTGATTCGGTTCCCATGCCAAGGCCCGCGATAAAATCTATGCAATAGCTTAAAAAAAATGGAAGGGCTATAGTATCAAACATCATTGACTGAACTGTATTTAAATAAAAATTTATATAAAAATTGTCGTGGGAGCGATAAGACGATTTTTGGAAAAAAAAACTCCTATGAATACTTATTTGTACAAAAAAAAAAAAAAAAAAAAATACTCACATTCCAAAACCTAAAATGACGGACAACCAAAAAACCATATAAACCAACAAAACATCGGAAACCTAAAACATACACGTCCATTTCCTGTAGAACGACGTGTATACAGAATACAGGACATTAAGTAAATAGTCCTGATTGTATGCAAATGTTTTGTTTTATTTATGAACGAACGAAAACGAGTATAAAACCGAAAAAAATTCAACGAGGTGAATTGCAGAATCGTTCTCACTATCTCAGCAAAATGTAAAAATTTTTCTTTTGTTGTTACAGTTAAAGAGATACAAGAGCGACGATGAAGAAGTCTTGAAACTAAATATCTGTCGGGTATTTGGTCCGTATTTTCGGTTGTAATTTCGATTTCCTTGTCTTTGGGTCATGTTTTGTTTTCTTATTTTTCTTCCTTTTTGTCAAGAAATAAATTTCCAATTTGAATGTTTTTTGTGGAAAAAGACGACAAGTCTTTGTTTTTCTTATTTTTTTTTTTTTTGTCTTTGAAGAAAAAAGTCCTTAAGAAGGACACAACAAGATGGTGATGATGTTGTTGATCACATGACAGGTAAATTGTGGTTTTTTGTTGGATATCCTTGTTGTTGTTTTTATTTGATTCTTTTGTGACAGAAAATAAACACCATTGTGTTTTGTAGTAGTTTTATTTTTATTTCTTTGATGTTTTTTTTTTTTATTCATCGATTTTATTTTTTATTTCCTTTGTCATGACAAGATTTTATAGAAGGACACACATTAGATAGAAATAGATGTAATATATCGAAAAAGGATACTGAATTCATAGAAGAAATTGTGTGTGCCAGTGACAATTTCAAGAAAATGTTTACATTTCTAAACTGAAGGATATATGGCAATTTTATTTGATGATGTAATTTATTTGGTTTCACTTTTTTTTTTTTGCTAAGCTTGAAATAAAAAATGGGTTTTTCAATATTTGTTCATGTAGGTTCCGGTTAAGGCTAAGGACCTTGGTTTAAAGCAAGTATTTTGGAATAAAAGTATGTCTTTGTGTTTGGAATTTAAGTAATTCTTAAATTCGAATTCGTTTAAAATATTTCAGATACAAAATGGATCGTTTAATCGTTATTATTTTGTTTTTTTTTTTTTTTTTTTTTTTTTTGACGTGAAAACGTCTTATAAATCGATGAACCATGGCAGCATCCACGAAAAAGTTGAGCCATTTTCTCCCGTTCCACTTGAAATTTTTAGCAGTGCGGCAAAAATTTCAATTAAAAATAAGCTATTAAAGATACAAAAATCTTCTATTGCTTATTTGAAAGTTAATAAGCTAAAGTTGAAAAAAGCAACGTTGTAGAAAGTTGATTTTTTTTTAATTAATAGATAAATTTATTAGAAGGCTGACATTAGTATTGAAAAAATTCTAAAAAATTTCAAAACCAAATTATAAATGGTTTTTTAAAACTAAAACATGAGGTAGGCCTTTGACAAAGTAGGGGACATTTTTCTTTGACAATTTTAAAAATGCCATTCAAAAGACAATAAAAAAAATTAAAATTAAAAATTAATTTTTGAAAAACACCTACTTTTTTTGGGGTATTTTTGGGTGGGTTTGTATTTTTTCAAATTTTATTTAGCGTTCAAAAAAATCTGAAACTTATAAAACATGTAGTTTATAACCGTGCGATTGCATGCGCAAAATGGTATTTTTAAATGATTTTTGACTGAATAGTGAGAAAAACAAGTTTTCTTGTCCAAAGTGTTTTGACCGTTTTTTATTTTTATCTTTTTTTCTTCAACATAATATAAATCAATTAAATTTATACTGTCGATAGCAAATAGTCACGACTATATCTGTGCAAAATTTCAATCAATTTTGCATTCACAGTTTTGAGATAACGTTACAATAATGTTCTTTTTTTCAACACGTTCTTTCTTGCTGATAATATTACCTTTCATTTAGTATATCACACATAACGGTACATTTACTACAAGCTACAAAATGTTAAATTAAAAAAACTTCAGAAATTCCTTAAAACACCTGTGGAGATCTGTTGCCTATTACCAGCCACCAGTGTAGGAAGGACCGGATTCTCAGTTTGAAATTTCGGTATAGTTGGCTTTAAAAAATTCTAACTTTTTTTTTAGGCATCATACAAATATGACTGAAGGGTCATATGAAAGGTAAAATAATAGGCTTTCTTATGATTTAAAATTTATGTAGGTATTAGTACTAAAAAATTGATTTAATGGCTTTAGAAGATAAAAAAGATTGATATTTTTGTTTTTTTTTTTTTTTATGAAAATTGATTGGGTTCAAAAAATTTTACCTCTTTTTGTAGATGTCGCACAGAGATGGTCTATATAAATATTTTGAGCTGAAATAATAGGCTTTCAGATGGTAAAAAAATCATTATAGATTGTTTCATAAAAAAAAAGGTTTTTGGGTGATGGAAGTGATTATTTCAATTTTTTCATAAGAAATTATTGTTTTTAGTAAACTATTTTAATACTTTTTGCGCATTGTAAAAATTTAAAAATGGTTTTATTCTTTAAAAAAATATTTGGCTTTTTAATGTTACCTATAGTTTTTTTGTAAACTTTTAAAATAAAAAAAAAATTAATATAATGAGAAAAGAAAAAAAGGTAATTTTCTTCAGCTTTTTCTTGTAAAATATGATTGTTTGAAATAAATAAACGCTTCAATTGACTCATTTTAAACAAAAGCACACAACCTGTTTTCATACGACGCTATCACGTACAATCATCGTTCGTAAACCGGCTTTACAGACAACCACTTTTTTTTTTTTTGGAGTTTCGGCCTTTTTATTTTTTAAATACATTTACTTAGGTTTTAAAATTTAAGCAACTTTAACTCTAAGAGCATGTTCTTGAGACCTAGTCATGTATATTTTTTTTTTAATGCAACAGCCTTCATATTGCCTTCAAGTTCCAAAGCTTAATGAGTGTACAAAATGACACATATCCTGAAAAAATTTTATTGAAAACAATATGTTGTTACACACACTTCCATTTCCATTCCACTCAATGTTGTTTCTTAGTGACAGACATAGCAGAGAAACAAGAAACAAAAACATTGGATTCCATTGAAAAGATAATGTCGTTCAATTCTCTGCCAACATCAGAGAAAAGCATATGGACATTTTTATTTCAAAAGGACTTCTCAATGTTTCATTCCATTTTCACCACCGTCCACCCTTTTTTTCTGTCACATAAAGTGCGTCAATTTAATCTGAAATCTGAAAATCGAGAAATATAAATGAATGACAATGTGTGATGAGGATGATGATGATGATGATGATGCCTGATGTGCACCAGCTTCATAATGGCGTTGGCATGCAATTCCATTCCATTCAAGGCATGGCGCATGTTGTAATCGCCTCGTCTCGCATAGTGCGAAAGTTTCACTTCATTGAAATGGATAGCTTGGGGCGCTTCGAAGTTGTTTAATATAAAAGTTTGCAAGGAGCAATGCACAACATTGAAATTGATTCAGCATCACGCGAAGTTGATTGCTAGAGACGTCAACGAACCACCAGCATTCGAGTTCTCTCCAATGCCAGTTGGTTTGGTACCCTTCCTGCGTTGGGCGCCACTTTACCACTATACGCTTTTGTTGTAAAGTTTAACATGCTCGAGGCGCAACAGAACAAACGCGTTGGTTATTTGAACAACGTTGATGTGCTGCACAGTGCAATGCGATGTGCGGTTCTTCTCAGCTAGAAATCGAATTCTCTGGCTCTGGCTAGCTATTCAAACTGGCTCTGTGGCCGTATTTATGAAGAA
Source organism: Episyrphus balteatus (assembly GCF_945859705.1). Lineage (NCBI taxonomy): Eukaryota > Metazoa > Arthropoda > Insecta > Diptera > Syrphidae > Episyrphus > Episyrphus balteatus. The sequence continues at coordinate 143,263,216 of NC_079134.1, read as the reverse complement.
GATTTCTCTGCTGTTGGAACATATAACAAATGATATGATGGGGGGAAGCGAGTGTTCTTTCTAACAATAGCATGTCGAGTTGAGTACACTCGAAGGGGTGGCAGGGGGGACTGTGAAATTATTGCAAATAGAATCTATAGATACCAAACACGATATGAGAAAGTTTTCATCGGCTCAGAAAAGCAAAAGACAATTGGTTCGATGAATGCAGATTTGCTTGCTGCATGGATTTAGACATTCGATTCGATGCTGTTGGCAGTGGGAGGTGCGAATGCACCATCTCGAGTCCTGACATTCACATCAATTTATAAGAACCCAATAACCAAAAAGGAGCAATATGGAAGTTTGTGTATTGCCTGTGGGACTTTTGTGTCGCGAGAAATTGTGACAGGAAAGATGCAATAAAATTGAACAAAAAAAAAAAAAAATTGTTCAATAGACTTTCGAGAATTTATTGCGAATCGAAAAATATGAATAAATTGTTCAATTTGGTGGAGTAGGAAAAACATGGATGTATAAGTAAAATTTATTGAAAAAGAAAAAGATAGTTCAAGAGGGATGATAGTACGAGTATATTTATTGTTTTGAAAATTGAAGTTTTGCAAAGATTTTGTATAGATGTTGATTAATGGTTTTTTGCAAAACGGCATACCAATTTTATTTCAAAACTTTTTTTCCAAAAAAATCATTTACAACAAAATAAGTTTAAAAAAAAACTGCTCTAACGATTTTGAAATTTTTTGACGTGATAACGTCTTATAAATCGATGAACCGTGGCAGCCGACACAAAAAAGTGACGCCATTTTAAAAATTAAAAATTAAAAATTAAAAATAAACTATTAGAGTTACAAAAATCTTCTATAGCTTATTTGAAAGATAATAGCATAAAGCTTAATCCAAATGAAGGATTTTCAAAAATTCCGTCATTTAATAGGGTAAACAGGGGTAAAACGGAAAGATGAAATTTAGACTAAAATCTAAACGCGACTTCGTAGAGAGTTGATTTTTTTGCTATAGATAGATGAGACTAATTTAAGAATGACTGCATTTAAGAAAAAATTCTAAAAAATTTTAAAACTAAGCTATAACGTTTTGTTTGAACGTTAAACACGTGTTGAGGCTATGACAAAATGATGATTTTGGGTAGGGAACATTTTTTTGACAATTCTTAAGGTGCCAGGTGAAAGATGAGGGAAAAAAAAAGTAGGCGTCTGATACGGATTTTTTTTCGAACACTCTGCGTTTCGAAATATGAATTTTTGAAAAATACCTTGTTTTTTAGGTGTATTTTTGAGTAATTTTCGATTTTTAGCTTTTCAAAAAATGTAATGTAGGTTTTGGCCTTATGCATACATGTGCAAAAAATTGGAATCATTTAGTGAGTTTTGACTGAATAACGGAAGAAACAAGTTTTAAAAAAACACGTTTTTTGACCGTTTTTAACCGATTTTCATCGGTTTTTATTTTTATCTTTTTTCCTGTAATAGATACAGAAATAAAGTATATGGAGTAATGATAGACCATGAGCACGACTAAATGTTCGCGAAGTTATAATCATTTTCGTAAACACAATTTTAAGATAACGGTAAAATAAAGTTTTAGAATTCAACAGGTTATAACTTTTGAAGAAAAGCAGATAGAAATTTTATTAAACTTTTATGAGCATCCTGATACAATTACCTTTCATTTGGTATAGTACCGTAATCTCAGTCTGGAAATTCGATATGGTTGACTTTAAAAAAATTCTAACTTCTCTTGTAGGCATCTTTGAAATGAGATTGATACGTCATATGAAAGGTGAAATAATAAGCTTTCACATGGTATAAAATTTTGTATAGGTTTGCAAACAAAAAAATTGATTCCATAGCGAGAAAACATAAAAATAAATGTTTTTTTTTGCATTTTTTAGTGATATTTGATCGAGTTCAAAAAATTCTAGCTCTTTTTGTAGATGTCTCATAGAACTGATCCATATATTTATTTTGAGCAACAAGCTTTCAAATGCTATACAATTTTGATTAGGTTGTTAGGAAAAAAAATGTAATTAATGACGTGAGAAGATAAGAATTCATATTTTTTTTTTGCTTTTTTTTTTTGATAAAAATGATTGTGTTCAATAAATTATTTTTATGCTTTTTGATCAATGTAAAAATTTAAAAATTGTTTTATTCTTAAGAAGAAATACTTGGCTTTTAAATTGCATAATTTTTTTTTGTAAGCTTTTAAAATAAAAAAATTAATATAATGAGAAAATAAAAAAGGTATTTTTTTTTAGCTTTTTCTTGTAAATTATGATTGTTTGAAAAAAGTAAACGCTTCAATTGACTCATTTTAAACAAAAAAAATCATCGTCCGTAAACCGGTTTTACAGACAACCTCTTTTTTTCTAAAAATTTTTGTTTCTAGGTAAATGTAAAAATTTTAAACAAAAATAATTACGTTCGTAGATATTTTTGTTTCATTCACTTAAAAAAAACATCCCTTCATCGAAATGATGAATTTCTTTACATTTTTACACGACTTTTTGGTACTTATTATAGAATTTACTACTTTCTCGAAAAAAAAACAACTTTTCTCCCAAGATTATCTTATGAAGTCCCTTTATCCTTGCTTACTATCCCAAATAAAACGTTTTTACCAATTTTGTTTTTGAAGTTATACTTCTTATGGGTATGAAAATTTACTTTTTGACAAGAATGTCAAAGGGATTATGACGCGATCACCCTGGGTAGCAGGGCTGTCGTTGCACCTTTATAGTAGGCAGTACTTTAGTATTTAAAAATGCAGTACGCCGCAGTACGGCAAACATAAAACACACAACACGTTGCAAGTTACATAGGTAATGTGGCAAGTTGCATGTGGCAAGTTGTATGTTTCAAGTTGCATGTGGCAAGTTGCATGTGGCAAGTTGTATGTGGCAAGTTGCGTGTGGCAAGTTGCATGTGGCAAGTTGCATGTTGTAATTTCCATGTGGCAAGTTGCCAGGGTTGCAAAAAGCTCACATTTTAGCTCAGCTCCCTAGGTACCATAGCTTAGCTCATTTGAGCTGAGCTGAAAGTGAGCGCCCCAACTTCCAAAGCCTATATCTCGGAATTTTGAAGAAAATGAAAAAAAATTTTTTGATGCCAAAAGGTAGCGGGGACTCTAACCTACATTTGAGTACAACTCTCATGCCTGTAGGCCCACGCGTTCTCAAACCGGGAGAACTTAAAAGTAAAAAAAAAAATAGGCACGATTCTGAAAAAATAGGCATGATGTGGCGGTTTAACATGGAAGGCGATTTTTTAAAAATCTGACAATGTGCAAAGCGTAGGCCCATGACACAAGCTATCGTTTGGCATCACTCCCAAAAATTGCTCTCAAGCGGTTTAGCTTCCAGGAGCGTTCAAAGATTCGGGGATTTTTCGAAAAAAAATTTTACCCCAACTTTCAAACACGATTTTCTCGGAATTTTGAAAAAAATCGAAAAACCGGATTATACCACTATCGGGTAGCTGAGAATATAAGCTTTCATATGGCACCACTCCCCTGTCTCTAGATCAAAGCGTTTCAACGGCTATATCGCGGAATTTTGAAGAAAATGAAAATAAAATTTTTGATGCCAAAAGGTAGCGGGGACTCTAACCTACATTTGAGTACAACTCTCATGCCTGTAGGCCCACGCGTTCTCAAACCGGGAGAACTTAAAAGTAAAAAAAAAAATAGGCACGATTCTGAAAAAATAGGCATGATGTGGCGGTTTAACATGGAAGGCGATTTTTTAAAAATCTGACAATGTGCAAAGCGTAGGCCCATGACACAAGCTATCATTTGGCATCACTCCCAAAAATTGCTCTCAAGCGGTTTAGCTTCCAGGAGCGTTCAAAGATTGGGGGATTTTTCGAAAAAAAAAATTTGCCCCAACTTTCAAACGCGATTTTCTCGGAATTTTGAAAAAAGTCAAAAACCGGATTAAACCGGATTGTACCGGATTTTTTTTTTATGATAAAAAATTAAACATTTTACTAAAAAAATAGAAATATATTAACTATTAAAAAACCAAGAGAAAAGATCACGAAAAATTATCTGTTTTATTTATAAAAATATCCATGTGCTAAAATAATTCCATTAATAACTAGAACCAAACATCTTAAGCTATGGTGTTTTATAAAAGTTTAAAATATCTTCATATTTCATTATACTTTCCAAATAAAAATCAATGTATCCTCTCACCCATCACAGCTCAGCTCAGCTCACTTTACCTTAGCTCACCCAACAGCTCAGCTCACCCAACAGCTCAGCTCAACCTTCAGCTCAGCTCACTTTCAGCTCAGCTCAAATGAGCTGAGCTATGGTACATAGCTCAAAATTTGAGCTGAGCTGTGAGCTGAGCTCAGCTAACTTTTGAGCTTTGTAGCAACCCTGCAAGTTCCATTTTGCTACTACTAGTGCTGAAGCACACACAATTCTCATAAAATGACCATATCGCACATTTTATGCGCAATTCATTTACTTTCGTTAACCATATACCGTACGTTTTGAACCGCACAACATGAGTAAATTTCACAGAATAAATTGAAAACTACATGGACGCAAGGAGGATGAAAGAATTAATTTATTGTTCACTTGATAAAAATGTAAAAAAACGAAGTGTGGATTAATTAATTTAATAATAGAAATTCAAAATGTCAAATGAAATTCATTTACATTTACTGAATGAGAAGTATAACTTCAGTCGCGTGTACATGTACACACTCTTTTTTTTTGATAAGAAAAAAACACCCTGTTAAAATAAATAAAAAACTGTAGAAACTTTGAATCAAAAATTCCTTGTAACTTCAAATACATTTTCCATATTTCCATGTAGGTACCGTTTTTTTTTCTCCGTATTCAACATTCAAGATCTTTTTTAAAATTTTTATTTTCAATTTCGCTCATCATATACCTAAAAAAAAAAAAAAATGCTGAACTATGTTCGAGAATAAATCGATATAAACAAGATCTCAAGTAATATTTACCGCAATGTCCTTTTTGTCAGTGCTTTACCTTAAATAACAAATTTTATTGAAAAGGAATAACGCTTCACAATGATAACTCAGGCTTATAAAACATAAAATAGCATAAAATAACACACACTCCGCTGTATCCCATAGAAGCAAAACCAAACAAAATATATGTTACTCATACGCCACAGTGTACCGCAAAAAAAAAAAAACCAGAAATCTTCTTTGCACAGCGATAATTCTAAATTTAAATATTCAATAAAGTATCAAACAAAATTTTAAGTTTTAAATTGTCATCCGTTTTCTTTCATCTCCTTAGCAGCGAGTTTTCTTTTTCGAAATACTCGTATATATCCCACATCATGTACTCGTATAAATTGTGTATACGTATGTATGCTCTAAGGATGAAAACTTTTAAGCAGCCTCCTAATTTGATTCAAAGCAAACTTTGACAAGGAACATAACCAAGAAGAATCCTTATTTTTTTTTTGCAACTTTGTTCGATTTTTTATTTTTATATCCTTAATTTTTGAAAAAACCCAAGAAAATCTACAAACGCGCACCCGTATCCCTTTCAAATTTTCAACAAACCCACACACACAAAGAAATCAAATAAGGACCAAAAAAATAATAAAAATAAAAAAAACGAACGCTAAGGATCTCCGCAGCTGCAGAATGATTTCATTGCACTATTCTTTGGGAGCAGGGCATTTTTCCTGATCCTCTGAAAAAAGCTGGATGGCTGGATGGGTGCGTGCACTTCTAAAACTGATGAATACATATATGTAAATCCGCTAGCTATATAAAAATGTTTGAGAGGAGCACCGCCATGTGCTGGTTGTGCATTCATCCATTTGAACGCAAATATAATATTTATTGCGAGTGTATGTGTGTGTTTGCATGCGCAAAAATTTTCTATGCAAAATTTTCGCTATATCCCTACAAACATATAAAGACACCACCAGCTACTTTTCGGGGAATAAGGCGACGATGAATAAGAAACAACAAAAAAAAAATATTATTCACAAAAAAAAAAAAAAAAAAAAAAATAAGAAGGACGAAAAATGCATTACGCTTTAGCATCGAGGAGGAGTAGGTATAAAGGAACATGAAAATCGACAAGGAACTCCTTTCCGGGATGTGAATTTCTCGTCCTGAAAATTTCAAACAGGCATTTCGCCTTAAATTCCTTACACATGCACAAGCAGAATCATCATCAGCATTTTGCGAAAATGTGTTTTTATATATATATTTGCTACTTTTATCCATTGTTTGCTTTTTGGATTCATTTTCGTAGGTTTTTTTTGTATCCTTTGCTGCTGCCTTACAGCTCAAGGAAGAATTTTTTTTTTTTTTGTGGATATGAACAAAATCAGGATGGCGTTCTTTGTGCAATTTGCACTAGGTGCACGCTCTTACGAGTGAAAGCAATAGCAAATTTGGTGATTTTTATTTAGAAGTATTCCTTTTAGCGTAAGACTGCGTTTAAATTTGTATTTTGTTTACATACCCTATGATACAATCGTGAATTGGAGGAATCTTAAAAATTAAACAATTCTTGTATCAAAATACTTATTCAAGTATTAAATAAAAAAAACACAAATTTTTGGATTTTAAAAAAAAATGTTACAATTTTTTTTTTATCAATTTTTTGAAAACGGGTTACAGAAATATTTCAAAATTTTGATTATAACTGGAATTTAATTACACTGGTCTGCAAGGAAATCCTTCTATTAATGAAACTAAACTTTTTGAAGTTATACTTCTTATGGGAGGGTGAGTATGAAAATTTACTTTTTGACAAGAATGTCAAAGGGATTATGACGCGATCACCCTGGGTAGCAGGGCTGTCGTTTCACGTTTAGAGTGGGCAGTACTTTAGTATTTAAAAATGCAGTACGCCGCAGTACGGCAAACATAAAACACACAACACGTTGCAAGTTACATATTTCATGTGGCAAGTTGTATGTGGCAAGTTGCATGTGGCAAGTTGCATGTGGCAAGTGTTATGTGGCAAGTTGCGTGTGGCAAGTTGCATGTTGCAAGCTGCATGTGGTAAGTTGCGTGTGGTAAGTTGCATGTGGCAAGTTGCGTGTGGCAAGTTGCATGTGGGAAGTTGCATGTGACAAGTTGCATGTGGTAATTTCCATTTGGCAAGTTGCCAGGGTTGCAAAAAGCTCACATTTCAGCTAAGCTCACAGCTCAGTTTAAATTTGAGCTAGCTCACTTTTGAGCTAGGTACCATAGCTCAGCTCATTTGAGCTGAGCTGAAAGTTAGCGCCCCCAACTTCCAACGCCTATATCTCGGAATTTTGAACAAAATGAAAAAAAAATTTTGTTGACAACAAGGTAGCGGGGACTCTAACCTACATTTGGGTACAACTCCCATCTCTTTAGGTCCACGCGTTCTCAAACCGGGAGAACTTAAAAGAAAAAAAAGAAATAGGCACGATTCTGATAAAATAGGCATGATGTGGCGGTTTAACATGGAAGGCGATTTTTTAAAAATCTGACAATGTGCAAAACGTAGGCCCATGACACAAGCTATCATTTGGCATCACTCCCAAAAATTGCTCTCAAGTGGTTTAGCTTCCAGGAGCGTTCAAAGATTCGGGGAATTTTCGAAAAAAAATTTTACCCCAACTTTCAAACGCGATTTTCTCGGAGTTTTGAAAAAAATCGAAAAACCGGATTATACCACTATCGGGTAGCTGAGAATATAAGCTTTCATATGGCACCACTCCCTTGTCTCTAGATCAAAGCGTTCCAACGCCTATATCGCGGAATTTTGAAGAAAATGAAAAAAAATTTTTTGATGCCAAAAGGTAGCGGGGACTCTAACCTACATTTGGGTACAACTCCCATCTCTTTAGGTCCACGCGTTCTCAAACCGGGAGAACTTAAAAGAAAAAAAAGAAATAGGCACGATTCTGATAAAATAGGCATTATGTGGCGGTTTAACATGGAAGGCGATTTTTTAAAAATCTGACAATGTGCAAAACGTAGGCCCATGACACAAGCTATCATTTGGCATCACTCCCAAAAATTGCTCTCAAACGGTTTAGCTTCCAGGAGCGTTCAAAGATTCGGGGAATTTTCGAAAAAAAAATTACCCTTACTTTCAAACGCGATCTTGGAATTTTGAAAAAAATCGAAAAACCGGATTATACCACTATCGGGTAGCTGAGAATATAAGCTTTCATATGGCACCACTCCCCTGTCTTTAGATCAAAGCGTTCAGCTCCCAGAAGTTTTTTCGCGCCCCCAACTTCCAACGACTATATCGCGGAATTTTGAAGTAAATGAAAATAAAATTTTTGATGCCAAAAGGTAGCAGTGACTCTAACCTACATTTGGGTACAACTCCCATCCCTGTAGGTCCCCGCGTTCTCAAACCGGGAGAACTTAAAAGAAAAAAAAGAAATAGTCACGGTTCTGATAAAATAGGCATGATGTGGCGGTTTAACATGGAAGGCGATTTTTTAAAAATCTGATAATGTGCAAAGCGTAGGCCCATGACACAAGCTTTCATTTGGCATCACTCCCAAAAATTGCTCTCAAGCGGTTTAGCTTCCAGGAGCGTTCAAAGATTCGGGGATTTTTCGAAAAAAAAATTTACCCCAACTTTCAAACGCGATTTTCTCGGAATTTTGAAAAAAGTCGAAAAACCGGATTGTACCGGAATTTTTTTTTTTATGACAAAAAAAGAAATATTTTACTAAAAAAATAGAAATATATTTACTATTAAAAAAAACCAAGAGAAAAGATCACGAAAAATTATCTGTTTTTTTTATAAAAATATCCATGTGTTAAAATAATTCCATTAATAACACTGTGATAGTTCAAAAAACCGACAGAGGGCTCTTATGTCTACTAAAGATAATTCGAGTATGCTGAACACGATGGCGTTCTTAGTTTTTCTGGATTAGGTCAAATAAGAAAGATTTTTGCGTTTGAAATTTTGTTTGCACATGCCAAAACTGAGGGTATAAAACACCATATATTTTCCAATTTTTGATTTTTATCGATAAAAAAATGATGGAAAATCTATTTTTTTGGAAGTATTATTCGTAAAAGAAGTTATTTGAAAAAAAATCTGTCGAATAACTATTTAAATCATTATTTTTTGGCAAAAAAACGTCGATTTTTCTTCAATTTTTCTTACATTTTTTAACTATAAAGGTACAAATGTATGCGAAAACTCAACATTTTTTTGTACACACCTTGTATGTGTTAGTACTCTGGAATATTTTACATATGTAGATGTAGATACATATTTAATTAAAAAATCAGGCATGGTATCAATATTTTTATTTAATTTTTGTTTAAGTTCAAAAAATCATTTTTCTTTCAATTTGTTTTAAAATTAAAACATATTTACTATTACTTCCATCTGCATTATATGAGCTTACATACACAACACATAATATATTTGTCACAGTCCCCGTTTAACTGAAGAAAATATTTAAAGATCAGAAACGTGTTTCAGATAAGCGGGTTTTTCTCTTAAGAGGGTTTCTCTTAAGCGGGTTTTTATGCTATTTGAGCCCATGGGCGTTTTGCCCCCACTTCCCCTACATATGTATTGCATTTAAACTTTTTGTAATTTTTTTATTTTATAAACTTAAAAATTAAAAAAAAAACAGTGTTTTACTGCTACTTGTTCACTCTTAAGCTTAACCAATATTGTAGATAGGTAGGAACTGCCTATTCGTATTTGTAAACAAAGCCATATTCTATCCTGAAATACAACATCAAATCGTTTCCACCGAGTGCTGCATTTAAATTTAAGTAATACGAAAAATATTAGAAAAATTGAAGAAAAATCGACGTTTTTTTTGCCATAAAATAATGATTTAAAATGTCATTCGGCAGATTTTTTTTTCAAATAACTTCTTTTACGAATAATACTTGCGAAAAAATAGATTTTCCATCATTTTTCATCGATAAAAAATCAAAAATTGGAAAATATATGGTGTTTTATACCCTCAGTTTTGGCATGTGCAAACAAAATTTCAAACGCAAAAATCTTTCTTATTTGACCTAATCCAGAAAAACTAAGAACGCCATCGTGTTCAGCATACTCAAATTATCTTTAGTAGATATGAGAGCCCTCTGTCGGAAAAAAAAGTTCCATTTTCGAACACAGTGTAACTAGAACCAAACATCTTAAGCTATGGTGTTTTATAAAAGTTTAAAATATCTTCATATTTCATTATACTTTCCAAATAAATAATAGAAATTAAAAATATCAATTGAAATTAATTTTCATATACTGAATGAGAAGTATAACTTCAGTCGCGTGTACATGTGTACACACACTCTTTTTTTTTAAATGATTTTTGTGTGCTGATTCCGAATCCGTAGTAAAGTCACGTTCATAAGATATTCCCGTTAGAAAACCCATTTTTTGCTGTTTTCGAAGCAATATTTTGGCTTAATGTAAACTTTTTCAAATAAACTTTTCGTGGTTTATAAAAGAACTTATTTTTATCTTTCAAATTCAATTTCAATCTCTTTAATATCTCTTTTCTTTTTCGAGATATCTTTATTTAAGTAAGTTAAGTAGGTTTGGCATATCTTACCCATAAGGAAACTGAAAAAATTCATATTTCTTACTCCTAAGAACAAAAGTATACTTCTCTAATAGATTTTAGAAGGTATGCTGATTTTGAATCCAAATTCAAAAAAATTCTATCAGCTCCTGTTTTTGAGATATAGTAGTTTTTGAAGTTATACTTCTTATGGGAGGGTGGGTATGAAAATTTACTTTTTGACAAGAATGTCAAAGGGATTATGACGCGATCACCCTGGGTAGCAGGGCTGTCGTTTCACCTTTAGAGTACGCAGTACTTTAGTATTTAAAAATGCAGTACGCCACAGTACGGCAAACATAAAACACACAACACGTAGCAAGTTACATGTTTCATGTGGCAAGTTGCATGTGGCAAGTTGTATGTGGCAAGTTGCGTGTGGCAAGTTGCATGTGGCAAGTTGCATGTGGCAAGTTGTATGTGGCAAGTTGCGTGTGGCAAGTTGCATGTGGCAAATTGCGTGTGGCAAGTTGCATGTGGCAAGTTACATGTGGCAAGTTGCCAGGGTTGCAAAAAGCTAACATTTCAGCTCAGCTCACAGCTCAGCTCAAATTTGAGCTAGGTACCATAGCTTAGCTCATTTGAGCTGAGCTGAAAGTGAGTTGAGCTGAAAGTGAGCGCCCCAACTTCCAACGCCTATATCTCGGAATTTTGATAAAAATGAAAAAATTTTTTTTGATGCCAAAAGGTAGCGGGGACTCTAACCTACATTTTTGTACAACTTCCATCTCTGTAGGTACACGCGTTCTCAAACCAGGAGAACTTAAAGGTAAAAAAAAAGTTAAGCCCGATTCTGAAAAAATACGCATGATGTGGCGGTTTAACATGGAAGGCGATTTTTTAAAAATCTGATAATGTGCAAAGCGTAGGCCCATGACACAAGCTATCATTTGGCACCACTCCCAAAAATTGCTCTCAAGCGGTTTAGCTTCCAGGAGCGTTCAAAGATTCGGGGATTTTTCGAAAAAAAAATTTACCCCAACTTTCAAACGCGATTTTCTCGGAATTTTGAAAAAGTCGTAAAACCGGATTGTACCTGATTTTTTTTATGATAAAAAAAGAAATATTTTACTAAAAAAATAGAAATATATTTACTATTAACCCTAGAAAGATAATCTACGTAAGACGTATGGCGTGTAAAGAACTGTTTTATCTAATTCAATTCAAATTTCTGGGTTTTTGTTAAATTGATTTGATTTATTATATCACTTCTTTAAAATAATCTAAGTAATGAGTTAAATAAATATGACAAAGAGTGTTAACATAAGACCAAAAATCTTTTTTAGAATCATACGTCTCTGAGACGTATATTATGATTATCTTTCTAGGGTTAAAAAAACCAAGAGAAAGATCACGAAAAATTATCTGTTTTATTTATAAAAATATCCATGTGTTAAAATAATTCCATTAATAACTAGAACCAAACATCTTGAGCTATGGTGTTTTATAAAAGTTTAAAATATCTTCATATTTCATTATACCTACATACAAAATGTACATGTTAAAGTATAAATATGAATATAATAAATAACAAATTATACCTATACCTACCTAAATAATTAAAAAGTGATGCATAAATTTGCGAAATTAATGGTAAATTAAACAATATCATTTTAATAAAACAAAAAAGTTAGTAGACAGTTAGTAAATCTACGTATTTCCTGTAACATAGGACAAAACTGCAACACAACAGTTAACATTAAAAAAATATTAGCTAGCTTAATGTTTAAATGATTGTAAATTTTGTATTATTGGTTTGAACAAGTGTGTTGGAGGAATTTCGAACATGTTCAAAACCGCCCCCGAGCAGTTTGAATCAGATATTTTAAGTAGGTAAACTTGAATGTTCTTATAAAAAGGATAATGAAACTAGCATTTGTGGAAAAATTAAAGAAAATAAAATGGAAATGAAGGTATAACATTATTGAAGATTAAACAAAAAATGCCTGAATCCTTCAAGTTCTACTAGACTGATTTCGATGAGAACTCGATTACGTGGTATAAAAATTAAAGTCAAGCTGCCAGAGGCGTACGTTGAGTTGATATAGAAAAAGAACAAATTATATAGAAAATAAGAACAAATAAAAAAGTACGTAGGTATACAGCCTACTTTTTTTTATGGGACCCCTGATGTATCATTTGTTGGTCGCTAAGATTATTTACGCAACACTTTTTGTGGCAAATAATATATAGGTAATTTATTTTTTCAAAAAACTGATTTATTTTTTTGCGATCCCTGAGGTATGTGACTGGCTACCAATATAATTTGTCTCTCTTGTATCCGAAGTAATTCATGTCAAATAACTTATCTTTTTGCTGCGTTAAGTAAGTTGCCAACTCTGCATTGTTTCCAGTCGAGGCCCTGGCATGGCACCGCCCCGCTTGCCCCAAAGGTGTGTACGCCCCTGCAAGCTGCCTACACCAATTAACGCTCCTGGTATATGAAGAACATCCGCTTTGTTAACATTTGCATTTAATGTCTAGAAAAATAGGTTGATCACAAAATAAATCTATTTTACTCTTGGAAGCATAAAAGGTATGAATATGAATATCATTTTTCGAAGTTATGTTTTAAATTAATTTTTCTTGTTTTTCTTTTCAACTAATAAATGTGAAATAACTATATTTTAAATTTTAAGGTTATTTTTTTCTGAGTTTTTATTATTTTTTGGTTTCTTGAATATGATATACTAATCAATTTTGAGTATGTGTATGTTCTTAGTAAAAAATTAATAAAAAGCTATGTTTTATCTATTCATTACAACGAAAGTAATACTTCTGTGCCTTCCATGTTCAAACCTGCCCCACTTTTGAACATAAGAGTTATATTGGTTAAACATCAAAATTTTACATATATCAATATTTCGTCTAACTATCCAAATGTTATTTGAAATCGAAGTTCAATGTTAATGTTTATTGTTAGTAAACTTTATAGATCAAGAAAACGAACATATTTCGTTCAAGAAGTTGCGAAAGCAAAAATTCTTCAAATGTGTCCCACTCTCCCCTATAATTCTAAGTAGGCTAAAATTGATTTGGCAAGTTTTGACCCTCCAATGCCCCTCCCCAGGGTCCGGACAACTAAAATATTGTGTAGTCATCTGCGATACATATAAGTACAAAGTTTCATTTCGATACTGTAACTAGAAGTAGGCTAAAATTGATTTGGCGTCTTTCGACCCTTCAATGCACCTCCCCAGAGTCCGGAAAGCTAAAATATTGTGTAGTCATCTGCGATACATATATGTACAAATTTTCATTTCGATACGATAATTGGAAGTAGGCTAAAATTGATTTGGAGTCTTTCGACCCCTCAATGCACCTCCCCAGGTTCCGGACCAGTAAAATATTGTGTAGTCATCTGCGATACATATATGTACAAATTTTCATTTCGATACGATAATTGGAAGTAGGCTAAAATTGATTTGGAGTCTTTCGACCCTTCAATGCACCTCCCCAGGGTCCGGAACAATAAAGTATTGTGTAGTCATCTGCGATACATATAAGTACAAAGTTTCATTTCGATACGATAATTGGAAGTAGGCTAAAATTGATTTGGAGTATTTCGACCCCTCAATGCACCTCCCCAGGGTCCGGACCAATAAAATATTGTGTAGTCATCTGCGATACATATATGTACCTACAAATTTTCATTTCGATACGATAATTGGAAGTAGGCTAAAATTGATTTGGAGTCTTTCGACCCCTCAATGCACCTCCCCAGGGTCCGGACCAATAAAGTATTGTGTAGTCATCTGCGATACATATAAGTACAAAGTTTCATTTCGATACGATAATTGGAAGTAGGCTAAAATTGAATTGGGTCTTTCGACCCCTCAATGCACCTCCCCAGGCTCCGGACAGCTAAAATATTGTGTAGTCACCTGCGATACATATAAGTACAAAATTTCTTTTCGATACTGTAACTAGAAGTAGGCTAAAATCGATCTGGGTCTTTCGACCCCTCAATGCACCTCCCCAGGGTACGGACCAATAAAATATTGTGTAGTCATCTGCGATACATATAAGTACAAAGTTTCATTTCGATACTGTAACTAGAAGTAGGCTAAAATTGATTTGGGTCTTTCGACCCCTCAATGCACCTCCCCTGGGTCCGGACCAATAAAATATTGTGTAGTCATCTGCGATACATATATGTACAAATTTTCATTTCGATACTGTAACTAGAAGTAGGCTAAAATTGATTTGGCGTCTTTCGACCCTTCAATGCACCTCCCCAGGGTCCGGACAGCTAAAATATTGTGAAGTCATCTGAGCTACATATTTGAACAAATTTTCATTTCGATACGATAATTGGAAGAAGGCTAAGATTGATTTGGGGTGTTTTGACCTATCTATGCACCTCCCCAGGGTCCGGAGCAATAAAATATGGTATAGTCATCTGAGCTGGATTTATGTACAAAGTTTCATTTCGATACGATAATTGGAAGTAGGCTAAAATTCATTTGGGATGTTTCGACGTCACTTTTGCAAAGAGTGACGCACATCGCTTTTCAAAAAATTGACGCGGGCGTCATTTTTTGAGAAAATGACGCGGGCGTCATTTTTTGAGAAATTGACGCGGGCGTCATTTTATGAGAAAATGAAGCGGGCGTCATTTTATGATAAATTGACGCGGGCGTCATTTTGTGATAAATTGACGCGGGCGTCATTTTATGATAAATTGACGCGAGCGTCATTTTATAAGAAATTGACGCGAGCGTCATTTTATGAGAAAATGCAGCGGGCGTCATTTTATGATAAATTGACGCGGGCGTCATTTTATGAGAAAATGACGCGGGCGACGCAGGCGTCATTTTATGATAAATTGACAAGAGCGTCATTTTATGAGAAAATGACGCGAACGTCATTTTATGAGAAAATGACGCAGGCGTCATTTTTTGAGCAAATGACGCGAACGTCATTTTATGAGAAAATGACGCGGGCGTCATTTTTTGAGCAAATGACGCGGGCGTCATTTTATGAGAAAATGACGCAGGCGTCATTTTGTGATAAATTGACGCGGGCGTCATTTTATGAGAAAATGACGCGGGCGTCATTTTATGAGAAAATGACGCGGGCGTCATTTTATAAGAAAATGACGCAGGCGTCATTTTTTGAGCAAATGACGCGGGCGTCATTTTATGAGAAAATGACGCAGGCGTCACTTTATGAGAAAATGACGCAGGCGTCATTTTATGAGAAAATGACGCGGGCGTCATTTTGTGATAAATTGACCCGGGCGTCATTTTATGAGAAAATGACGCGGGCGTCATTTTATAAGAAAATGACGCAGGCGTCATTTTTTGAGCAAATGACGCGGGCGTCATTTTTTGAGCAAATGACGCGGGCGTCATTTTTTGAGCAAATGACGCGGGCGTCATTTTATGAGAAAATGACGCGGGCGTCATTTTTTGAGCAAATGACGTGGGCGTCATTTTATGAGAAAATGACGCGGGCGACGCAGGCGTCATTTTATGATAAATTGACAAGAGCGTCATTTTATGAGAAAATGACGCGAACGTCATTTTATGAGAAAATGACGCGGGCGTCATTTTTTGAGCAAATGACGCGGGCGTCATTTTTTGAGCAAATGACGCGGGCGTCATTTTATGAGAAAATGACGCAGGCGTCATTTTGTGATTAATTGACGCGGGCGTCATTTTATGAGAAAATGACGCGGGCGTCATTTTATAAGAAAATGACGCAGGCGTCATTTTATGATAAATTGACAAGAGCGTCATTTTATGAGAAAATGACGCGAACGTCATTTTATGAGAAAATGACGCAGGCGTCATTTTTTGAGCAAATGACGCGGGCGTCATTTTATGAGAAAATGACGCAGGCGTCATTTTTTGATAAATTGACGCGGGCGTCATTTTATGAGAAAATGACGCGGGCGTCATTTTATAAGAAAATGACGCAGGCGTCATTTTTTGAGCAAATGACGCGGGCGCCATTTTATGAGAAAATGACGCAGGCGTCATTTTGTGATAAATTGACGCGGGCGTCATTTTATGAGAAAATGACGCGGGCGTCATTTTATAAGAAAATGACGCAGGCGTCATTTTTTGAGCAAATGACGCGGGCGTCATTTTATGAGAAAATGACGCAGGCGTCACTTTATGAGAAAATGACGCAGGCGTCATTTTATGAGAAAATGACGCAGGAGTCATTTTTTGAGCGAATGACGCGGGCGTCATTT
Source organism: Episyrphus balteatus (assembly GCF_945859705.1). Lineage (NCBI taxonomy): Eukaryota > Metazoa > Arthropoda > Insecta > Diptera > Syrphidae > Episyrphus > Episyrphus balteatus. Next base: position 143,246,435 of record NC_079134.1, on the reverse strand, counting down.
TATGAGAAAATGACGCGGGCGTCATTTTATGAGAAAATGACGCGGGCGTCATTTTATGATAAAATGACGCGGGCGTCATTTTGTGATAGATTGACGCGAGCATCATTTTATAAGAAAATGACGCTCAAAAAATGACGCCTGCGTCATTTTCTCATAAAATGACGCCCGCGTCATTTGCTCAAAAAATGACGCCCGCGTCAATTTATCACAAAATGACATCTGAGTCGTTTTCTCATAAAATGGCGCCCGCGTCATTTGCTCAAAAAATGACGCCTGCGTCATTTTCTTATAAAATGACGCCCGCGTCATTTTCTCATAAAATGACGCACGCGTCGTTTTCTCATAAAATGATGCCCGCGTCGTTTTCTCATAAAATGACGCCCGCGTCATTTTCTCATAAAATGACGCCCGCGTCATTTTCTCATAAAATGACGCCCGCGTCATTTGCTCAAAAAATGACGCCTGCGTCATTTTCTTATAAAATGACGCCCGCGTCATTTTCTCATAAAATGGCGCCCGCGTCATTTGCTCAAAAAATGACGCCTGAGTCATTTTCTTATAAAATGACGCCCGCGTCATTTTCTCATAAAATGACGCCCGCGTCAATTTATCACAAAATGACGCCTGCGTCATTTTCTCATAAAATGACGCCCGCGTCATTTGCTCAAAAAATGACGCCCGCGTCATTTTCTCATATAATGACGTTCGCGTCATTTGCTCAAAAATTGACGCCTGCGTCATTTTCTCATAAAATGACGCCCGCGTCAATTTATCATAAAATGACGCCCGCTTCATTTTCTCATAAAATGACGCCCGCGTCATTTTCTCATAAAATGACGCCCGCGTCATTTTCTCAAAAAATTACGCCCGCGTCAATTTCTCAAAAAGTGACGCCCGTCAGTTTTTGAAAAAGTGACGCGCGTCAGTTTTTTGAAAAGCGATGTGCGTCACTCTTTGCAAAAGTGACGTCGAAACATCCCAAATGAATTTTAGCCTACTTCCAATTATCGTATCGAAATGAAACTTTGTACATAAATCCAGCTCAGATGACTATACCATATTTTATTGCTCCGGACCCTGGGGAGGTGCATAGATAGGTCAAAACACCCCAAATCAATCTTAGCCTTCTTCCAATTATCGTATCGAAATGAAAATTTGTTCAAATATGTAGCTCAGATGACTTCACAATATTTTAGCTGTCCGGACCCTGGGGAGGTGCATTGAAGGGTCGAAAGACGCCAAATCAATTTTAGCCTACTTCTAGTTACAGTATCGAAATGAAACTTTGTACTTATATGTATCGCAGATGACTACACAATATTTTATTGGTCCGGACCCTTGGGAGGTGCATTGAGCTGTCGAAAGACCCAGATCAATTTTAGCCTACTTCTAGTTACAGTATCGAAATGAAATTTTGTACTTATATGTATCGCAGGTGACTACACAATATTTTATTGGTCCGGAGCCTGTGGAGGTGCATTGAGGGATCGAAAGACCCAAATCAATTTTAGCCTACTTCCAATTATCGTATCGAAATGAAAATTTGTACATATATGTATCGCAGATGACTACACAATATTTTAGTTGTCCGGACCCTGGGGAGGGGCATTGGAGGGTCAAAACTTGCCAAATCAATTTTAGCCTACTTAGAATTATAGGGGAGAGTGGGACACATTTGAAGAATTTTTGCTTTCGCAACTTCTTGAACGAAATATGTTCGTTTTCTTGATCTATAAAGTTTACTAACAATAAACATTAACATTGAACTTCGATTTCAAATAACATTTGGATAGTTAGACGAAATATTGATATATGTAAAATTTTGATGTTTAACCAATATAACTCTTATGTTCAAAAGTGGGGCAGGTTTGAACATGGAAGGTGCACTTTTGCACAGAAGTATTACTTTCGTTGTAATGAATAGATAAAACATAGCTTTTTATTAATTTTTTACTAAGAACATACACATACTCAAAATTGATTATTATATCATATTCAAGAAACCAAAAAATAATAAAAACTCAGAAAAAAATAACCTTAATATTTAAAATATAGTTAGGTATTTCACATTTATTAGTTGAAAAGAAAAACAGGAAAAATTAATTTAAAACATAACTTCGAAAAATGATATTCATATTCATACCTTTTATGCTTCCAAGAGTAAAATAGATTTATTTTGTGATCAACCTATTTTTCTAGACATTAAATGCAAATGTTAACAAAGCGGATGTTCTTCATATACCAGGAGCGTTAATTGGTGTAGGCAGCTTGCAGGGGCGTACACACCTTTGGGGCAAGCGGGGCGGTGCCATGCCAGGGCCTCGACTGGAAACAATGCAGAGTTGGCAACTTACTTAACGCAGCAAAAAGATAAGTTATTTGACATGAATTACTTCGGATACAAGAGAGACAAATTATATTGGTAGCCAGTCACATACCTCAGGGATCGCAAAAAAATAAATCAGTTTTTTGAAAAAAAAATTACCTATATATTATTTGCCACAAAAAGTGTTGCGTAAATAATCTTAGCGACCAACAAATGATACATCAGGGGTCCCATAAAAAAAAGTAGGCTGTATACCTACGTACTTTTTTATTTGTTCTTATTTTCTATATAATTTGTTCTTTTTCTATATCAACTCAACGTACGCCTCTGGCAGCTTGACTTTAATTTTTATACCACGTAATCGAGTTCTCATCGAAATCAGTCTAGTAGAACTTGAAGGATTCAGGCATTTTTTGTTTAATCTTCAATAATGTTATACCTACCTACTTTCCAAATAAAAATCAATGTATCCTCTCACCCATCACAGCTCAGCTCAGCTCACTTTACTTTAGCTCACCCAACAGCTCAGCTCAACCATCAGCTCAGCTGACTTTCAACTCAGCTCAAATGAGCTGAGCTATGGTACATAGCTCAAAAGTCAGCTAGCTCAAAATTTGAGCTGAGCTGTGAGCTGAGCTCAGCTCACTTTTGAGCTTTGTAGCAACTCTGCAAGTTCCATATTGCTACTACTAGTGCTGAAGCACACACAATTAATTAACACGTATAAATTTGTTTTTATGTATGTTATTAAAGTTTACTTTACATATTTGACTTTTTATATATATAAAGGTTGTTGAGATTTTACATTTTCCTTAATTAAGGTGTTTTTTGTTCATGTGGAATTTACTAAAAACTGCAGGATTTCAATATTTTTGCTGTTTTTGTCAATTAGTATCTTAAAACGTACTTAAAATTTAATTAATAAATACAAATTTGAAGTTATATGATAGATCTGATGTTATGAGAAATAAGTCCTCCAAATTTGAGCTCAATACGAATATTAGTTTTATTATTGTATTAGGTCAACCGAATCTAAAAGGGTTTGTTTTCTATAAACTACTCATATTTTTCAAAAATCATTTAAAAATAATTTTTCTGAAACCAGATTTAGATTCAGGAAAGTCGAATCTTTCATAATTTCAAAAAAAACTATTTAAAGGGGAAAAAAAAATAAATTTTGCAGACCAGTGTTATTTCTTCCACTACCATTTTTTATTTTGAAAAATTTTGGAAAATTTTTAATTTTTTTTTTTCTAAAAACTTTTTTTCATGCAAGAAATCAGATGACATACTTCGTTTTATGATCAAAGCTATTAAATATTGTGTTTTATTAATCATACAAGATTTTATGTATTTTTTGCACTATCAGAAATATGCTTTCAAAAAATCAAATTACAATTTTTTTTTCATAAAACCTTTAATGTAAGAGCTAATTTAAGAGCTAAAAAACCTAAATGAAGGGTTGATATGAAAAAGGGTTAAGTGTAAAATTTGTAGTTTTGAGTAATCGTCGGTCTTTTAAAGTTTTTAAACAACTTTTTATATGGAAATGAGATAGATTTAAAAAAAAGTTGCTAAACCACGGATTAAATATTTTGTAAAACTAAGCTAATGACACTAAATGAATGCCGATGACACCAAAATTTAAATTGTTATTTGACACATTTATCCGCGGAAATAAATACAAATTTTCAAAAATCTCACTTAACCCCTTTTTCTTTTCAACGCTTCAAAATTTAATATTTTTTTCTTATTTTAACTTGGATTAATTTGAAACGGCTTTTTAAATACTGATTTTTGTTTTCATTTATTTTTAATATTCGAAAATATGAGCTCAATATGAATTTTTTTTTCTCAAATCATATAAATGTGGTTTTTTAACTGTAAAATACACATTTTTAATTTTTACTTGCTCTATAGGGCAAGTATTGGTTTCGTGTAAAAAAAAAAATTTGAAGTTTTAATCAAAACCAACAATACGATGATGGAGAAGATCAAAAAAGTGGTTTTCGACATGCCGTCCGTCGGTCTATGCGTCTGTGCGTCCATCTGAACATCAAGCTAGGGCCTAAACGGATGGATAGATTTGCTTGAAACTTGGTACAGATGATTTTGACGTTATTCCCTAGACCCGTTTATTTTGTTTTTTTAATATCTCATTTTGTGTTTACACATATCTCCCATATAACGTTTTCGAGGTATTGCAATTTTCTCGAAAACGGCTGTAACGATTTTGATTAAATTTGGTATACGTAATAGACATATTGATTCTAACAAACCTGCGTTTTTAGTTTTTCTCAAATAATGCGGAGAACGGAAATATGGAGTGACCGTTTTTTAAAAATTGACATATTTCTTAAGTTCATATATTTTATCAAAGCATAAGTCAATTTTATTAAAAATAAAACACGTGGTTGTTTTTTTGGATTTACTGAGTTTTGGGGGCTATTTGCCACCTCCTGTGATACAACGACGTAATTTTCAATGTTTTCAGTTTGAGGGAATGAAACTATCCCCAAGTCCTAAAATCCTATAAAATGTTAATTTTCTAAAAATAAAAAAAAAATTGGTAACAAACCAAAGCTTACACTACAAAATAAAGACTAACCTTACACATACGCAAATACAAAAAAATTGCCACTTAAAATGCATACAACTACTTTTTGGCAGTCAAAAAAATTATGTAGAGATACACCCTTCAACCTTTAACTCGTCGTCTTGGTCGTCCTTGTCTCTAAGGTACTGGAGAACATACTCGCGTACACATTACATTCTTTTAGTGGATTCCAAATGTCGAATTTATGTGCACACTCCAGATGTGCTCACATAATATAGGCTCTCACGTCTTAAGACGTTTCCATTCCTTTTTCCTATATTCAGGAACCATTTTTGTTTGCTTTCACTGCCAAAGCTAAATGGATGTTTTTTTTTTGTGTAGAAGTGAATTCTTCCAAAAAAAAAGAAAGTAAGTAGATATAGGAACATGTACACATACAAAGATTCTTTGAATTCAAATTGTAGGATGTGAAGAGGCGTTTTGTACGTGAGAAATGATTCCCTTTAGGAATACCTATCTACAGTGGCGTACGTGGAGTCGCCGGGGCCCCGGGGCAAGACTAAATTTTGGGGCCCCTTTGATATTTGGGGGCCCCTTATATGCAAAAAAAAAGTACGTATACGCCATACCAAAAATTAAATATTTAGAGACCCCTAAAATCAAATTGGTTTTAGCTTAGAATTGATAGTTCTTGGGGCCTCTGTTCTGAAGTAATAGTATGTACACATTTGATTTTCCATCAGCAAACATAGTTTATTTCTTTTGGGGCCCCTGAAAAATTATTTTTGGGGTCTCAAAATAAAGTGCTTAGAGGCACCTAAAATATAATATAATTTTTTTGGAGCCAAGAATTAATGAGTATTGGGGCCTCTGTTCTGAATTAATATTCGGAATGCCACCAATAACGTAATGTTTTTATTTTGGGCCCTGATTTATTTATGTTGGGGCCCCTGAATTGATATTTAATTTTCCATTTGATTGTTTTAAATCACTGAGGTAATAGATTTTGAGGATACTCAAATTATATTTGTCATGCCATCAGAAAATTTGATGAATATTTTTAGGCTCCTTAGTAATAGATTTTCGGACCCCCAAATTAATATTTGACTGCCTAATTATTTTTTGGGACCCTTCATATAATATTTACGAGTCCCGAAGTCATATTTTTTGAGGCTCCTAAAGTAATATTTAGTAATCCATCAACAAATGTAATTTAATTTAAAAAACAATTTTTTTTAATTTAATTTTTTTTGACGCCCTGAAGTAAAGGCTTTTGGGGCCCCTGGCCTGAAGTTGTTTTTTGCTTTTTTACGGCCCCTAATGTATTATTTGTATTTGCAAAGATTTTTCAAGTAATATTTTTTGGGGCCGTAAGATACAATTATAATTTTTCTTTTAAAAAAGCAGTTTATTTTTTTGGGGCCCCCGGGGGTAACCTTTTTATTAAATCAATATATATTGTGTGGCTACCAATGCATTAGACATAATTTGTCTCCTTTGTATCCAAAGTGATTCAAATACTTCGTAACTCAATTTATGCTAACAGTTTCCTTCTCTGCATTGTACCCAGTGGGGGCCCTGGAGTTGGTCGGGGCCCCGGGGCGCCGCCCCGCTTGCCCCAAGGGAGTGTACGCCCCTGCCTATCTACTTTTGTTTTACCGCCAACAACGACCTACCTACCAATTTTTTTCCATGCAGACGACACATCAATTTTTTTTCTTCTTGTTTTTCGGAAGGAATATGATCAAATAATAATTTTTAATCTTTTCTATCTATCGACTTATTTTTTTGATAAAAAAGAACGTGAGAATAATTTTCAATTTTTTTTTTTTCTTGAAATCAAATAAATTTTCAGTAAAATCTTCATATCTTTAACATAACCTCAAAAAAGGTTAAAAACAAAAAAGTTAAATATATAAAAGCTATCTTTGGCTTTCCTCTGTGTCAATAAAAACACAACAGTACACAACCACTCTTTATACCATTTTTACGTCAACATTTCATCAAATTTGCTTCACATCTGTTATTTGTTGCAAAAACCTGACTGCTAACAAAGCCGCATCGCATATAGTGTTCAAATTCTACACGTATCACACAAAAGATAACTGCAATGTTTCACGAAATCCCGCAATACGGACAACATAGTTAATTGCCAACTGTCCAACAGAGAGTATCTATTTGAGCACTTTAGTTTCGTTCCTTCTTATATTATATATTCGTGTTCTCTATAGGACTCAGGGTTCAGAGCGGATGAAATCCTTCATACACTCATATCTAGATACTCGTGCCAACAACATTATACTATACTATAGCTGGATCACAGCTGGTTCATTGTCCAAACAAGGACTACACACATCTGGCTCACGGCAATACAGGATATTTGTTTTCGAGGATGTGAAAATAAATACAGTTCTCAACGTCTGTCCGTTTTCCTAGCGCCATTCCTAGCGTTATATTCGCTTCCGTTTGAAGATGCCAGTGGCTGGCTATTTTCTCTAACTCTAATACCACACAAAACCCCATATTCAATTCGATTCTCCTTTCCCGCATTTACATCGAGTGTGTGGAGAAAAGAATTCTATAAAAAGAAAACAAAAACCAAACGGAAACCAAAACGAAAGTGGCGAATTATTTCCTTCCATCGATCGAGTGGAATATATGCTTTTGCTTACTTTTGCTGACCATAACTTAATGGGGACTCCATAGAAAGCTATACTCCACTCATGTTTTTTTTGTGTGTGTGTTTGTTAGTTTTTTTTAAAGAAAAAAAGAAGTGCAGGTTGCACATTCCAGGACAAACATATCCCTCATTCTCTTCAGACTAGTATAAGAAGGACTCTGTTTCTCGTTTAATTTATAAATTGCAAAAGAATTCCTTGGCCAGACAAACATGAATCCAAGGCAAAAGTCAAATACGAAAACCGGGACCGACGAGTGGTTGGTCGTCTCAGAGTATACATGAGACCACGAGACGTATAAAGCAAAGAGTATCCACAGCATCAGTTTGGGTTCGTTTTTTTTTTGCATCTTCAAAGTCCTGTTCAACTTGAAAAGGATATTTTCTTCACTTTTTTTTTTTCTCTGTTTTTGTTTACTTAAGCGAGCTTGTCTTTCATCAAACAAAAAAAGGAATAGGAATAATAAAAACACACCAATAGGATTCATTGATAAAGGCCATTAAGATCCATAACTGTATGAATGGAAAAGAATCCACAAAACCACAATCAACATGCAACATAATTACCATCAGATAGAAGAAATTATTCATTTTTTTTTTTTTTTCAATTTTAATGATGCATAGATATGATAATCAAAGAAGGAGAGTTATTTGGCCTTTAATTGACTTTAATAATCCCTGTTTTGAATAAAGTTTTAAAAATATTTCAGTTCTAGGATTAAAATAAAGAAAGAAAACATACATTTCAGTTCGAAGGCTGCGTTAACAAGATTATGCAGATTTGACAATTAGTGGAGTAACTAAAGCAAATTATTAGGGAACAGCTCTGATTTTGACGTTTTTTTTTCAAACGTTGGTAATTAATAATACCTTAAAGTCGATAGATTAAAAATTTCCGATGTTGCTGTATTGTTTTTTTTTTTTTTTTTAATTACAATAAAATTTTTTTTTAACAAAACCATTTTTTTTTAATTAAATTTCATAAAATAAATGATACTTAAAGATTTTCTAGGTAATTTAATTCAACAATCTTCCATCGTTTAAGCGATAAATGCAATTTTCTCACAAACTGACTTCAAACAAAAAAAAAAAAAAAAAAAAATATTTTGAACACAACGGCAACACCTACAATATTTACATGCACGTTTTTAAAAAGCCAGAATCTCATTTCTATCTGTAAAATTTAAATCCACTAAATTTAAATAAGAGCTTTTGAAAGAATAGTCCTCAACTCAAAATTTTGGAAAAAAAAACATTATTAAAAAATTGTAAATGGCTTTTTTTAAAAAAAAATTTTTGGCCATATAGCTATGTTATCAGTTGAATTCCGAAAAGGAAAAGGTCTTTTATATATTACAGTTAAAAAAATTAAAAATTACTTCAATTTCCTAGGATTTGTTTGATAAGAACTGAGTTTTTGCATTGAAATAATTGATTTTCTCAAAGACTTTGGCAAATAGGCACTTTAAACATTTGTTATTTAGCTTTCAACAATAAGGGATATTGAATGAATTAAAAAATAAATTTATATTTAAATGTTGATCTTTAAAAAAAAAATAAGTTAAATTTTTATGATCCTGAACTTTGCAGACAATTTGTCGGCTGAGGTTTGGACAGCCACCAAAGTCGCAAAGCTCGTTTGATTCTGAAAAATTAAACTCCAATCGCTTCGTTAAATCAAAATCTAGGGGTGATATTTTTTAAGTTTTTTTTTATTTGTCTTAACAAAAAAGTTATGGCCAAAAAAACGCGAAAAACACCAAAAAATTAATTTAAAATTTTTTGGACTTTCGTCACCACTGTAATAATGGACCCATTTTCAAAAAATAAATTCCAATCGCTTCGATTAATCAAAATCTAGGGGCGATATTTTTTTTATTTGTCTTAAGAAAAAAGTTATGACCCAAAAAAGCAAAAAAACACCAACAATTTTTGACTTTCGTCACCACTGTAATAATGGACTGATTTCCATAAAATAAATGTGAATCACTTTGTTTTATAAAAATCTAGGGGCGATATTTTTAAGTTTTTTTTTTTATGTGTCTTAACAAAAAAGTTATGGCTAAAAAACGCAAAAAACATTATAAAAAATATTTTTCAAAATTTTGGACTTTCGTCACCACTGTAATAATGGACTGATTTTCATAAAATAAATTGCAATCGCTTCAATTAATCAAAATCTAGGGGCGATATTTTTTAGTTTTGTTTTTTTTTTATTCGTCTTAACAAAAAAGTTATGACCAAAAAACGCAAAAAACATCAAAAATATATTTTTAAAAATTTTGGACTTTCGTCACCACTGTTATAATGGACAGATTTTCATAAAATAAATGGCAATCGCTTCGAATAATCAAAGTTTTTTTATTTGTTTTTTTTTATTTAATGAATTAAAACCTTTTCTGAGCTTTATCTATTTGTTCTTTTCTTAACCAAGATAGCTCCGAAAAAGTTTTTGATTAATTTAAATTATTTTTTTATTTAAAAATTATTAAAGTGGCCATAACTTTTTTTAAGTACAAATAAAAAAACTCAACAATATCGCCCCTAGATTTTGATTAATCGAAGCGATTGCCATTTATTTTATGAAAATCAGTCCATTATAACAATGGTGACGAAAGTCCAAAATTTTTAAAAATTATTTTTTTGATGTTTTTTTGCGTTTTTTGGCCATATCTTTTTTGTTAAGACAATTAAAAAAAATATCTCCCCTAGATTTTGATTTAACGAAGCGATTGGCGTTTAATTTTTCAAAATCAAACGAGTTTTGCGACTCAGCAGACAAATTTTCTGCAAAGTTCAGGATCATAAATTTTTTTCAAAGCTTCTATTAAAAAAAAGTTTTCGAAAATGAAATAGCTACTTTTTAACTTTTTTCAAAAACCGTAATACATATTGACATTTTCTTTTTTAATTTCAAATAATAATAAAAGTGGTCAAAAAAATTTTAAAAATAAATTAGTTTTATATTACGAACATTTTTTTAAATGACATGTTAAAATTTTTTTTCAATAATATTGTTTTCAAAAAATTTTGTTTAATTACCATTTTTTCAAAAACCTTTTATTCAATTCACTTTATTTTAATTTTCAAAATATGAATAAGCTTCTTGCTTTTTAAAAATGTATATGTATTTAAATATTTTAGGTGTTGCCGTTGTGTTCAAACATTTTTTTTTGTGGTTGAAGTCAATTTGTGAGAAAATTGCATTTATCGCCTAAACAATGGAAGATTGTATTTCACTCCAATATAGTTGTTCACCTTTAATTGCCTAGACAATCTTTTGGCATTAGTAAATTTGTAAAATTTAAGAAAAATATTTGAAAATTATATTAAATTTAAAAAAATCAAAATGGCAACACCGGCAATTTTTAATCTATATATAAAAACCTATAAATCGTCAAAATCAGAGCTGTTCGGCCGGGTATCCTAATATGGAAATTTTTTGAGCTTCAGTTACCTACTCCACTTTTTGTCAAAATCACAGAACTTAATAGATTTCCGAATTAGTTAGGTAGTCTTTTAGGTTTTTTTTTAGTTTTATTATGTTGACTTCAAAATTTGAATTCTATACACAATTTCATTTTTGTACAAGTTTATCTTAAGTCTTAAATTGGTTTGTCTACCAGACTGACACTTACATTTTAATTTTTACAGAAATATATTACTAAATAAAAAAAACTAATATAATGCTTTCAAAAATTATAATTTTACAGTTTCTTATAAAATTGTTATGTAAAAACATGCCACAAAATCAGTTCGGTTCAATTTTTTGCGACCTAGATGTGATTTTTTTTACTTAGATGACTGGCCTAGTAAAAATAAGCTGATAAATTTTCGTATAAGAGCAGTGGCGTACGTTGAGTCCCCCGGGCCCCTTTGATATTTGGTACCCATTTGATATAGAAATTAAGAACAAATAAAAAAGTACGTATACGCCCTACTTATTTTTTTATTCTGGAATTATCTATGGATATTATGACAATCAGTTCTCATTTCTTTTTATAGAATTTAATGATTTTAGTATGCAAACTATCATTCTCCTACTTCACACACAACTAAACACCATAATCTTTCTATCTTTATACAATGTATAGTTGTACCTAAGGTACAAAAGTAGTTGTGATAAAAATTATTTTACCCAGAATGACAAAGAGCATACTGTGCACATAATTCATGCGACCAAGTGCAATCCTTACACTTCTAAAGATAGATGATGGTCTCTGTGCTATATAAGGCAGCCATTAAAAATTACGTGCAAGGACTTTTTTATGCAATCATACACATTTCATCCCACCAACAAGAGAGAGTATAAAACCAAAAAAAAAAAAGGACAAGCTTAAAAAATAAAAAAAGCAAAAAAGAGATAGAAATAACAAAAGTGAGGGTGTAAGAGAAGAAAATAAAATCTCAGGCAATAAAACTATCATACGCTAAGGACCTCTGTGCTTTTATATACCAACAACTAAAATCCTACAACCACTATTTCTATATAGAGCACTTTCATATGAAAAATCCTCTCGAAAGTGGTTATAGCCCAAGCATAGTCTCGTGATGGTGTTATGGAAAGACAGTGCCTTAGATAATGGGACATGATTTTTCCATAAGCGGCAGCCTAAAATAAAAGGATATAGGTAAAACAAAAAAAGAATAAAATAATATTCAAGTCATGGTAAGAGACTTGGATTTATATCTCTCTCTTTTCGTTGGTTATAAGGACAAAATTCATTTAAAAAAAACCAAAGCTTTTAGTATTTTTGGTACAACATGCTCGAGGCCATTTACGAGAATTACAACATTCTTTTAAAAATATTTACTGTCGTTTTTGGAAAACCTTTATTTTGAGGAACAAAATACGAAAAAAGGAAGGATGCAAGTGCAAAGCATTGACAAAAGCTGAAAAATTGTACAAAATGTATCCGGAAAAAGTCCTTTGAGACTATTTTCTATCGCATTTGATTAAAATTTTGTTCAAAAATGAGCAAAAATCCTTAAAAAAGGATAAATGTTAATTTCTCGCTATAGCTGAGCTGACCAAAGTCAAAATGCAGAATACATAGCCTCTGGCAGGACTGATTTACATTAAGTTCATGAAAATCACAATTAATTAAATTTCATGGCACCATCTGAAGAAATCTTCAACATTTTAACAAAAAAAAAAAAAAAAAAACCGTTCTTTGCTATTCTTATTTGCTAACGTCTCTTGCGAAAGTCGTAAAAGCAAAATGCATCCATCGTCAAGACGACCAAGACTCCGACTCCAACTCTAACTGCAACGAAGTATATCTACAAAAAGAGGGTCACTTTGTTAGCTTTTTGGTGTGTGTGACAATTTACTCGAGTGTTGTTAATTATTTCGTTACACAAAGATGAATAAAGAGAGAAGAAGGAAAAGAAATGCGCGACAGACGACATGGACGACAACGAGCCGAAAGTTTAGAGCAAAAAAAAGAAGAAGAAGAAGAAACTGAATACAGAGCATCCTGCCGCTGCATCCTGCTTGGCCTGATGGCATGCTACATAATTTAACACAACTCAGACTGACAATAAAATTAACTGCTGACTTCTGCATAATATAAACGATTACAACATCAGACGCGCAATATATAGCTTTCGTCCTTGTGCTTGTAGTTGTATCGTATATTGTCGCAGCTCACAAGAGTCCAGTCAGTATAGTTGCTGATGGCTGTTATTGCACACCATTGCGCTGTCTTGGGTCAGTTTGTAATATTGTGTTACCATTTTGTAAGACAGTAGAAGAAGATGAGCTCGTACTCTTTGTTTTAGTTAAAGCGGAAGGAAGTAAACGAAAAACAGAGATACAATAACAAAATTTTAAAAGCTTTATGTATGTTCGATTGTCCTTTAGGATGGAAGTAGTGAGTACGCTTATAGGAATCAAATCGTGCTAAAAGCATTTAATATCAATTGAAAGTTATTACGAGAGCAAAGGGAGTTATTATACCTAAATAATCGATTGCACTCTGGAATATAGAAATATCTAAAAGTAAATGTTAAAGTCTCAAAAAGGATAACAAAATTAAATTGGGGAAAACGCTTTAAATAATGTGCATAGGTACTTTGTCATAGAAGCATAACTTCCAAGATTTAAAGGAGAAATAATTTTTTAATTATGTACCTATTTGATTTCAGGCTAATTATAATTAAATAAAATTTAAATACAAATTATAAAAAAAAGAGGTTGTCTGTAAAGCCGGTTTACAGACGATGATTTTACGTGATAACGTCGTAAGAAAACAGGTTTTGTGCTTTTAAAATGAGTCAATTGAAGCGTTTATTTATTTCAAACAATCATAATTTACAAGAAAAAGCTAAAAAAAATTACCTTTTTTTTCTTTTTTCATTATATTAATTTTTTTTATTTTAAAAGCAGCTTACAAAAAAAATTATACCATTAAAAAGCCAAATAATTCTTCTAAATAATAAAACCATTTTTAAATTTTTACAATGCTCAAAAAGTATTAAAATAATTCATTAAAAACAATCATTTCTTATGAAAAAAGTGAAAAAATCATTTCCATCATAAAAAAATTTTTTTTTTTTTTGTATATAACAACCTATGATAAATTTTGTACCACCTAAAAGCTTATTGCTTCAGCTCAAAATATATATATCAATCATGTCTAGTACGCATCTACAAAAAGAGGTAGAATTTTTTTAACTCGATCAATTTTCATCAAAAAAAGCAAAACAAACATATAATTTTATGTTCTCACGCTATTGAATCAATTTTTTGTTGACAACCTATGAAAAAATTTATATCATGTAAAAGCTTATAATTTCACTTTTCATATAAAGTTTCAATCTTATTTCTGCGATGCCTAGAAAAAAAGTAAGAATTTTTTAAAGCCAACCATGTCGAAATTCCAAACTGAGATTACGGTACTTCTTACACTGGTGGCTGTTCATGATCAACATCTCCACAGGTTTTCTCAGCTATTTCGCAAATTTTTTAATTTAACATTGTGTTGCTTGTAGTGAATGTACAGTTATGTGTGATATACCAAATGAAAGGTAACATCATCAGGATCAGATTTGCTTTAGATCAAAAGATAGAAGAACCTGTTGAATAATAAAACTTTATTTTACAGTTATCTCAAAATTGTGACTACAAAATTGATTGAAATTTTGCACAGATATAGTCCTCTCTATTATCTATCTACAATATAAATTTCATTTATTTATCTGTTGAAGAAAAAAAGATAAAAAAACGGATACAAAAGGTCAAAAAACTTGGGACAAAAAAACTTGTTTTTCTTGTTATTGGGTCAAAAACCATTTTGAAATACCAATTTTTTGCACATGTATGCGCACAGTGATAGACTACATGTTCTATAAGCTTGAGATTTTTTGAATGCTACAAAAAATTAAAAAAAATAAAAACTCACCCAAAGATACCCCAAAATAAGTAGGTGTTTTTCAAAAATTCATATTTCGAAACGCAGAGGTTAAAAAAAAAATCCGTATCGGACCCCTAATTTTTTTTATTATCTTTCGAATGACGTTTTTCAAATTGTCAAAAAAAAAAAAAATTCCCCTACCTATAAACACTACTTTGTCAAAGGTCTACCTCATGTTTTAGTTTTAGAAAACCATTAATAGCTTGGTTTGAATTTTTTTTATAATTTTTTGAGTACCATTGTCAGTCTTGCAATAAATTTATATATTGATTAAAAAAAAATTCAATTCTTTACATTGTCGCGTTTAGAAAAAAGCCAATTTTTTGAAATTTTGTTTTACCCCTATTTAACCCTATTAAAAGGTAAAATTTTTTGAAATCCTTCAAATGTATTTAACTTTAGGTTATTATCTTTCAAATAAGCTATAGAAGATTTTTGTATCTCTAATTATTTATTTTTAATTGAAATTTTTGCCGCACTGCGAAAGTCTGAGAGTGGAACGGGAGAAAATGGCTTCACTTTTTTGTGGTGGCTGCCATGGTTCATCGATTTATAAGACGTTATCACGTCACATAAGTAAGAATCAGACATAATAATGTTTAAAGAATGCGAAAAACATAGGTACCGCTGTATCTATCTTGAACTGCAACTTGAATTATTGAAGCGTTTTCTTCAAACATGGTAGTTCTAAGGTTTCTGAAACGGTTTAGATCCAAGGATCGAATGTATTTTCTTTGGTTAAAAATTATCACGATACCTACCAGATTATAAATACAAAATTAAAAAAAAACTGAACTAGGTATATCAAAAACAGTTCTAACGGTTTTGATTTTGATGGCAAAAATTAAGTCGGACTTTCAAAGTAAAAAATATTTTTTCTAACCGATATTAACGGTACCAGTTAGAGAACCGTTTTCTTGTTTCCTTTATTTCAAATAATTTAATGAAAATTTTTATACAAATATATATAATAATAAAATATATAAAAATAATCGTTTTTTTTTCCAAAACTTCCTTTTTATTAAGTAAGTTTTTTTTATCATTTCTTATTATTTTTTTTAGAAAACTAAATTATAATTGTTCTTTTACGTGCGACCTAGTCTTGCATTTGTTTTGTATTGGAATAGCCATTTATCGGTGCCATTTAATCAAAGTTCTTCTTTTTACTATGTATTTCGGTGATCTGAAAACTTTTTGGTAAACACTTTGACATCCATTTTTGTTTTATTTGAACCATTTTTAATGGAAAATCTCAAACAAAAGCTGTCATATTAGTGTTGAATAAAATAATTGAAAAAAAAAAACAAATATTTTTTTTTCATATACTTATCGAATGAGTTTATAAAACCACAAACATAATACAGAATACCAAAAAAAAAAAGTTTCCCAAACCGATCAATCATTCAAATTAATACAAATACAATTTTAATTCATTTAAATCACCAATTCCCATTCGCATCAATTAATGTTTATTCACTTCAAATTATTATCCAATGACCAGCCTCTCTTTCCTCTACTCTGCTGTGTGTTCCTGTTCCTCTTTTATGACCGTCAGACTCATCACCATCACCCTCATCAACATCATCATCAAGTCCATTGCAAGCGAAACATTTCCAACAAATTTATATCGATTGAATCATAGCAGCCTTTAACCTAAATTAAAATTTAATTACATCATCATGCATGAATCGTAATCGAATCCTTGAACTCACAAAAAAAATTTTTTTTTTTAAACCCACCCTGAATATCCAAAAGGAGCTGGTGTAGGAGAAAGAGGACAACCGACGACGAGAAATTGCAAACGCGATTATAATCATTGAAAGAACTCAGGGAAAGCGCATATAAAAAAAGGATATACAAAAAAAAAAAAACACACAGAAAAAGAAAATAAATTAAAATCTCAATGACCATTGCAAATATTTTACCAACCAACGACCATTCCCAATTCGATGATTACATGACCCCTAACGTATTATAAACCTACTTGCTTGCTTGCTTCAATGACAGAATATTTTCGCGTTATCCTTTCACAGAGATTTGATACGGTTGTAGTCGAGTAATGCTTTAAACTGGCGCCCAACGGGAGGCTCAATCACCCTTTTTTTCATACTCGTGCTCGTGCTGATTTTCATGTTAGTATCAGTCTCGTTCATCCGGACGACTATGGCACCATCTCGCATTTTACATAATTAAACATCAACCCAGAGCTGGAGACGCGCAAGGAGATCCTTAACTACACACACACGCTTGAGGGTACCTCCATCAACCGAACCAACATACTCTTACCATATCTACACTCTTCTCATTTACACCACAGACCACATACTTCTCAACTCCATCGCCAGTTGGGTTGATGGTATATCGACCAACATTCGTGGTGAATTCATAGTACATCCTAGCCACCAGAAGAACCAGGATAATATTTGAACTGGCTACGAGGTTGAATAAATAAATTCCATCAGGTAGCCCAATTTCCTCGAATGTCATCTATATTTTGGTGACATCTCTTCTCTTCTGGCCATCGCACTAGCGAGTCCTTTCTCGCCTGCTGATGTCCACACATTCTCTAGCTCATTCACAGTTGTACCTACAATTTCGTCCTTTTTTTTTTTTTCATTACCCTCGACTAATTTTGTTAGTTCCCTAAGGCAATCAAGAGTGTCGTCATTGTATAAAGGTGTGAGTTTGTAATATTTAGTTGACCTGACCAGAGATCATCACCGTGGTCGAGATTAGTCCTTGTTTATTTAGTATCCTTTTTTTTTTTCTTCGTCATAACACACCATAAAACAATTTGCTCAAATGGATTTCAATAGAGCAAGGAAGAAGGATGAGCTGAAGCTTCTATTGCAAATACAAACAAACAAACATATATCCTGTGTATATCCTTGTCATAGGGCGATATAGGAAGAGGATTACTTTAGCTGGAAAGGATTCCCTTGCATTTGAGTGCACTCAAGGATTTAGAAAGATTTTTTTTTTTTTTTTTTTTTTGCCATATCTGGTTCTCTAAATCACTTTATGGCCTCAATATATCGTTGTCCTTCTAGACACCCTCTCTCTCTTTTTCTCTCTTAGAGGATGGTGATGATGATGGTGGTTCGGTATTCTGTCTGCACTTTCTTTTGCTGCTTTCACATATATACCGAAAAACCCGTTTCTATGATGTTCACAAAAGGTTAAAAGTTTCAAAAAAAAAAAAAAGGCACAAGCAATTTCTATTTTGTAGGATTTTACTTTCAAGTATAGAACAGTGGAAGAAAGAGAAGAGAGGAGAAACCAGAATATCGAATCGGGTCCTATCTCAAAAATGGACGACTAACTTTAGAATTCACTGCAGTTAAGTATAAAGCCGCGAAAGTGAATTTCCTTGCAATCTAATTTACGGTCGAGTGGAAGTAACTGTATGTATTTTGTTCGGCAAAAGATGCGAAGAAGAAGAAATAGTATTTTCGTTAGAAAGGATACGTTCTTTACGGTTGGTTGAAGTTAAGTACGGCATTAAGTTGTGTTGCGATATACCAATACCCTCTCTGACAATTGGTTGCGACCTTAAAGCTTATATAAAAGTTATAAAATTAAAGTCAACTTCGATGTGGTTTTTGGGTAAATTGGTTAATTAATTTGAAAAGTAAAACACAAAAATTATGTCCTAAGGAGATTCGATAACTTATGGATGTCACTACCGTGGTA
This sequence comes from Episyrphus balteatus, assembly GCF_945859705.1. Classification (NCBI taxonomy): domain Eukaryota; kingdom Metazoa; phylum Arthropoda; class Insecta; order Diptera; family Syrphidae; genus Episyrphus; species Episyrphus balteatus. The sequence continues at coordinate 143,227,764 of NC_079134.1, read as the reverse complement.
CTTTTTTATTTTAAACATAATTTATTTTGTAATGGTTGATATAAAGAGTGATTTTTTTTCATCATTTCATATAGTTTTGACAAGAAAATTATAAATCGAAGAACCATGGCAGCCACCACAAAAAAGTGACGCCATTTTCTCCCCTTCCACTCTCGCGGCAAAAATTTCAATTCAAAATTAAAAATAAACTATTAGAGATACAAAAATCTTCTATAGCTTATTTGAAAGATAATAGCCTAAAGCTTAATCCGAATGAAGGATTCTGAAAAATTTCGTCATTTAATAGGGTAAACAGGGGCAAAACGGAAAGATGAAATTTGAGCTTCAATCTAAACGCGAAGTTGTAGAGAGTTGATTTTGTTTGCTATAGATAGATGAGACTAATTTAAGAAAAATTGCATTTAAGAAAAAATTCTAAAAAATTTTTAAACTATGCTATAACGTTTTGTTTGAACGTTGTACACGTGTTGGGGCTATGACAAAATGATGATTTTGGGTAGGGAAAATTTTGTTTGACAATTCTTAAGATGCCAGGTGAAAGATAAGAGAAAAAAAATTAGGCACCTGAAACGGATTTTTTTGAATTTTTGAAAAACACCATGTTTTTTAGGGGTATTTTTGGGTAATTTTTGATTTTTAGCTTTTTTCTGGAGCGTGTAGTAGAGGACATGTAGGTTTTAGTCTTATGCATACATGTGCAAAAATTTGGAATCGTTTAGTGAGTTTTGACTGAATAACGGAAGAAACAAGTTTTTAAAAAACACGTTTTTTGACCGTTTTTAACCGATTTTCCTCGTTTTTTATTTTTATATTTTTTTGTTTAATAGATACAGGAATAAAGTATATGGAGTTATGACCATGATCACGACTAAATGTGTGCGATGTTGCAATCATTTTTGTAAACACAATTTTGAGATAACGGTAAAATAAAATTTTAAAATTCAACAGGTTATAACTTTTGACCAAGAGCAGATAGAAATTTTATTAAACTTTTGTGAGCATTCTGATACAATTACCTTTCATTTGGTATATCACACATAACGGTAGACTAACTACAAGCTACACAATGTTAAATCAAGAAACTTGCGAAAAACCTCAAAACACCAGTGGAGATCTGTTGCCCCCCCGAACAGCCACCAGTAGTGTGGGAAGTACCGTAATCTCAGTGTGGAAATTCGACATGGTTCACTTTAAAAAATTCTAACTTCTCTTGTAGGCATCTTTGAAATGAGAATGGGAAATGGAATTAATGAAGTGCGAAGATAAAAATTAATGTTTTCTTTGCTTTTTTTGATGAAAATGATTGTTTTCAATAAATTATTTTTATACTTTTTGCGCATTGTAAAAATTGTAAAAATGGATTTATTCTTAAGAAGAAATACTTATCTTTTAAATTGCATAATTTTTTTTTGTAAGCTTATAAAATAAAAAAATTAATATAATGAGAAAATAAAAAAGGTATTTTTTTTTAGCTTTTTCTTGTAAATTATGATTGTTTGAAATAAGTTAACGCTTCCAATGACTCATTTTAAACAAAAGCACACAAACCTGTTTTCTGACGACGTTATCACGTAAAATCATCGTCCGTAAACCGGCTTTACAGACAACCTCTTGGTTTTTATTTACAAAAATGATGCATCGGGTGAACTCTTATACTGAACTGGGCCTATCTCTGGTCGCCGGTTCTATATATTACGTGATAAAGTCTTATAAATCAATGAACCATGGCAGACTCCACGAAAAAGAGACGCCATTTTCTCCCGCTTCGCCTTAAATTTTTAGCAATGTAGCAATTCAAAATTAAAATTTATTAGAGCTACAAAAATCTTCTTTAGCTTATTTGAAAGGTAGTTACTTAAAAGTGAAATTTAATGATTGAATTTTTATTCTTATAAGTCCAAAATTTCAATCAATTTCGTATTCACAATTTTGAGATAACGGTAGTTCTTTTTTAAAAAACGTTATATCTTTTGGTCTAAGGAAGATACAAATTTGATTTAACTTTATTGAGAATGCTGATCTTAATCGCAGTTTGAAATTTCGACTTGGTTGGCTTTAAAAAATTCTTACTTTTTTTTGGGGGGTTGTACGGATATGATTAAAGCATCATATTAAAGCTGAAATAAAAAGCTTTCACATGATATAAAATTAATTGTAGGTTGTAATATAATGATGGATTTTTGGTTGATGGAAGAAAAAAAAGTTTGAGTTTGGACTTTTTTCATACAATTGAAATTATTGTTTTGAATAAAAACGTTTTGGGCATTGTAAAAATTTTAAGTAAGGTTTGATTCTTTAGAAGAAATATTATGCTTGTTAATGGTATAATTTTTTTGTAAGCTTTTCATATAGGTAAAAAAATTGTTATAATGAGAAAAGAAAAAAAGGAAATTTTTTTAGCTTTCTCTAGAAAATTATGATTGGATTCAAAAAATTATTCCGTTTTTTTCAACAAAACATACAGATTTAAATATGTTAGGTCTTAGTTTTTAGCTAAAGTACCTACTTTACTAAAAGATTATAAGAATATTGAGAAAAGAAAAATAATTTTTAAATCTTTTTTTTTTAACAAAAGCACACAAAATGTTTTCTTATATCTTTATCACGCTAAAGTAAACCGACCTCACAGACAACCATTTTTTTTTTCAATCTCACCTTGAATCAAATCAGTTTGAACCAACCTTTTTTGTTTTTTTAAAAATAGCAAAATTGTATACTTTTTTAAATTTCATCGATTTTCTATTAATTTTTGTAAGAATATTTCAATTTCATATTTTCCTCATTTTAAATTAAAGTTTCTTAAAAACACATAAAAAAAAATGTATTTTAAAAATATTATCAATTATTTTTGTTATTCCATATTTCTATGTTATTTTAGGAATTTTTTTAAATATTGTATTTTTAAGTCTTTTAATCAAAAATTTCCATCCATCCAAAGGTACACCATCAATAGAAAAATATCTCGATGTTACCCTCTCTTGATGAAATTGACTCTAAAAAACTAAAAAAAAAAAAAATCATCTCTTCTACGAGTAAAATTTTCTATTAGAAAAACAGACACGAACTTTCGATGAGTTTCCATGAATATTCATGTAAAATGTGAATTTCAATAACAATCGAAAACGGAAATTATTCCTTTCTGTTTCCTTTCATTTTCATAAGTTTTACCTTTAGCCCATACCAATATTTAACCATTACCACAATATCTCTTTCTCCCTCCTGGTCTGGTACTGATGGAATTTTTTCCTCTGATTTCTCTGGTGAAAAGCGATGGCTTTCATTCCAATTCCGATACCCCCATCATACTCGAGAATAGTAAAATACACAGAGAGTGTCTTACTTTGAATGAATAATTACAACTAGGAAGGAAGCCAAGTCATTGTTTTAAAAGACAGATAGGGATATAGTTTGTGAGATATCTCAGCTCAGGGATGATAACCAGGAAGGATCTCATCATCATGGAAGAGATACCTATTTGGATTCTCGATGAACCTGGTTCGTCTCGAATCTATAAGAAAATTTCGTATGCTCTTCATGGACCGATAGAAAATAAAGGACTTAAAATTGAAGGAAAAAAAAAAAAAACAACAGGAAAATGTAAATTTTATTCTAATTTCCCTGATCCTGCGTCACTCTTATAGTAACTCCAACGGCGGCTGGTAACAGAAAAATATGCTAGAGGTATGAAAGGAGTAAAAGGATTCACGCGCCCTGAAACACAACGATTACCAAGTGAATGCCTTGTCTTTCAGTTAACTGCCGTAACGAAGTTGCTCCAATTTTGCGATGCCTTTGTACAGTGGTTCAAGTAGGGACTAATAAATAGACATGAAAATAAATAATGTTTATGTATTAATTGAAAAACTTTTTTTGACGTGATAACGTCTAATAAATCGATGAACCATGGCAGCCACCACAAAAAAGTGACGCCATTTTCTAACGTTAAACTTGAAATTTTTAGCAGTGCGGCAAAAATTTCAATTAAAAATTAAAAATAAACTATTCGAGATACAAAATTCTTCTATAGCTTATTTGAAAGATACTAATAACCTAAAGTTAAATACATTTGAGGGATTTTAAAAAATTCCATCTTTTAATAGGGTAAATAGGGGTAAAACAAAATTTCAAAAAATTGGCTATTTTCTAAACGCGACAATGTAAAGAGTTGAATTTTTGTTTTAATCAATAATAAATTTATTGCAAAAATTCTAAAAAAATTCAAAACCAAGCTATTACCTAATGGTTTTCTTAAACTAAAACATGAGGTAAACCTTTGACAAAGTAGTGATTATAGGTAGGGGAATTTTTTTGACAATTTGAAAAACGTCATTCGAAAGATAATAAAAAAAAGTTAGGGGTCTGATACGGATTTTTTTTAAGGCTCTGCGTTTCGAAATATGAATTTTTGAAAAACACTTACTCATTTTGGGGTATTTTTGAGTGAGTTTTTATTTTTATAAATTTTTTGTAGCATTAAAAAAATCTCAAGCTTATAGAACATGTAGTCTTTGACTGTGTGCATACATGAGCATAAAATTGGTATTTCAAAATGGTTTTTGACCGAATATCGGGAAAAACAATTTTTTTGTCCCCAGTTTTTTTACCTTTTGTATCCGTTTTTATCTTTTTTTCTTCAGCAGATAAATAAATGAGATTTATATTGTAGATATATAATAGCCATGACTATATCTGTGCCATATTTCAATCAATTTTGTGGTCACAATTTTGAGATAACGGTAAAATAAAGTTTTATTATTCAACAGGTTCTATCTTTTGATCTAAAGCAAATACAAATTTGATTTAAATTTATTGAGCATCCTGCTGATGTAACCTTTCATTTGGTATATCACACATAACTCTACATTAACTACAAGCTACACAATGTTAAATTAAATAACTTGCGAAATACCTCAAAACACCTGTGGAGATCTGTTGCCCCCCGAACAGACACCAGTAGTGTGGAAAGTACCGTAATCTCAGTTTGGAATTTCGACATGGTTGGCTTTAAAAAAATCTAATTTTTTTTCTAGGCATCGCAGAAATAAGATTGAAACTTCATATGAAAGGTGAAATTATAAGCTTTTACATGATATAAAATTTTGCATAGGTTGTCTAAAAAAAAATGATTCAATAGCGTGAGAACATAAAATTATATGTTTGTTTTGCTTTTTTTTATGAAAATTGATCGAGTTCAAAAAATTCTAGCTCTATTTGTAGATGCCTAATATACATTTTGAGCTGAAGCAATAAGCTTTCAGGTGGTATAAAATTTTTTATAGGTTGTTACATCAAAAAAATTAATTTTTTGGTGATGAAAATGATTTTTTAACTTGTTTCATATGAAATGATTGTTTTTAATAAATTATTTTAATACTTTTTGCGCATTGTAAAAATTTAAAAATAGTTTAATTATTTAGAAGAAATATTTGGCTTTTTAATGGTATAGTTTTTTTTATAAGCTTTTAAAATAAAAAAATTAATATAATGAGAAAAGAAAAAAGGTAATTTTTGTTTAGCTTTTTCTTGTAAATTATGATTGTTTGAAATAAATAAACGCTTCAATTGACTCATTTTAAAAGCAAATTACGTCTCAGAATTTTGTTTTCATGAATCTTAAGATTAAAATTTTAGTCCAGAATTTTTTTGAGATTTCGTGTCGTCAGAGGTCAGAGCAGCAATTTAAAATTTTTTAAATTAGGTTTTTTTTTTTGAAAAGTCAATGTTTTCCAAATTCTCGATTTATTCTCAAAGAGCTTGTAACGAGTTTAATTCTTGTGTTTTTTTTTCTAAATTTGGTTGATCTTTGATTAAACTTATGTATTTTTTGCTGGATTTTGTTGATTTTTTGAATTTTTTTAAGTTTATGTGAGTTTTGGTTTTCAATATAAGTTTTTAAATTTAAACTTGACTTTTGTGCATTCACAATTATTCTATTTAAAGTATTTATTTGTGTTTAGTTTTTTTTTTGTCTTGAATTCTAAGTTTTCGAGATTTTAAAAATTTTGGATATTCCACATTGTGATTTTTCAAGCTAAATATTTTAGGGGTCCAGTTTTTCAAATGTGTTACTTTGTTATATTTTGAGATTTTTGATGTTTAAAATGATGGCATTTTACGAATTTAAAACTCTAGAATTTTTATATTTCAAATTTATAGAATTTTTTAATTTTCAAGATTTCGAAAATTCAAGTTTTTTGAAATATATTGATTTTGGACTAAACAAGTAAAACCTGCCTTAACTACGCTCTTAACCATTCATTTTTACAAAATCAAATCATTTTGATCATTCTCTGCACCTTTCAAAGATTGAATTTTCATAAAACGTCAAGTTGCTATTTGAACTTTCACATTGAAAATGAGTCCTACCAAGCCTTTTTTCATATCGATTTTTACTTTATTGTTAGAGTCACTTGAACCACTGTACTCTGCCATGCTTAATAGCATTGTTTGTTAGAAAATTAATTATTTGGATTGGAAGGTGGCATGAACCGACTTTGCAGGATGCAGTAATGCAATGCAACGCATACCTATAATCCACTTTCACAGTGCAAAGGCATCTCTCTCATTCATATACTCGTCGTACTCATATAATATTTTCTTCTTCTATTTTTCTTGCCTTAGCCATTGCAATTCCTTCATCCGATTCTTAATTAGTTTTCTGTGCAGAGGAACTATGATGAAATGGATTTAAGCTAAAGGAATGTGCGGCGGAGGGTTGCAAATATAGTGAATAGAATAGGTTTAAGACTAATTTTCCTATTCTTTGAAGCAAAAGACTATGTAGGTCTCTCGCTCAATTGATGTAATAAGGCGAACATTTGAGAAATTATATTCTGAAGGCAAAAAAAGGTTTTTTGCATCACAGAGAGAATAAAGGGGGATTAACACTCTCTCTCTAAACCTTAGTCGAATAAAAGTAAAAGGACGACGACACGAAGGCAATGAAACTGCTAATTATTTAATTACTTTTGCATTTTATTAAGGACTCTATGCAAGATCCGCTTATAGTCAGTTTCTGTGTTGTACTCTTATTTAAGGTAAATCTACCCTTCAACATCTTTTCTATCTTAGTTTTGCCTCAGGTCCGAAAGGAAGAACACTACATTTTGCAATAATTGTTAAGCTTTTTGTCTGCAATATAAAAAAAAAATGCGACGACCGTTGACGATGGCAATGGCGCGGCATATCTATAACAAGAGTAGTCTCTCGAATATTTAGTGATTAAATTAATAAGCAGATTACTTAAAGTACAGAAATAAGGATACTTTGCGAGTAAATAGAGTAAATAGGGATTGTGGGAGAGTCTTATTGCTTTTAATAGAGAATTAGTTTTGAAGAAAATCATTTTATTACAGGAAATTGCAATATTCTAAGACTTGATAGAATTTTAAAAAATAAGTAGGGTTTACAGTGACTTCTTTACTATAAAACGAAGAACTAAATTAAACCTAAATTAATTAAATTAAAAATTATTAGCAAATTAGCATTTCTCATTTCATGAAAAAAGCGTAATGTTACTTTCAATATAATTACTAGACAACCTATAATAAATTATTTATATCATCTGAAAGCGTATTACTAGCTTTCAATATTCATCTAAATTATGTTTGTATGATATCTATAAAAAAGCTGGAATTTTTTTAATGCAGTCAATTTTCATTAAAAAAAAGAGTGTGTGTACACATGTACACGCGACTGAAGTTATACTTCTCATTCAGTAGGTATATGTAAATGAATTTCATTTGATATTTTTAATTTCTATTATGAAGTAATTAATCCACACTTAGTTTTTTTTTTACATAATAATAAAAATATCAAGTGAACAATAACACTGTGCAAGTCGAAATTCTTGACAGGCGCGCGAATAACTGTTTCGCCCTATTTCGGACCCTAGAAATCCACTGGCATCATTAGTTTTTCGATTTATCGGTACGACTTCGAACAAAATTTTTTTTGATAGTTTTTTCAATTACATATTTTGAGAGCTTCCCACTGTTTTTAGTCATTTTTCAACCAAAAACAATATTTATATTGCTAATAATTCTGCTCAAACGTTATTTGCTACCAGTAGAAAGACATTATAAACAATTTTGAACAATTTATTTGAAATTTTAGTGATTTTTTTCTTTAAATTGAAAAAAAAATGAAATTTTTTACTTTGTTTATCGTTTTTTTTCGCTGTTTTTGTTCTCTTTGCACAAATACATTGCATGTTTTCCATTAAAAATTAATTTAACTGTTAATTTAGTGTTGGTTAAACTTCAACAGTCTATCGATAGCATCCGGTACAATCCGGTTTTTCGACTTTTTTCAAAATTCCGAGAAAATCGCGTTTGAAAGTTGGGGTAAACTTTTTCTTTCGAAAAATCCCCGAATCTTTGAACGCTCCTAGAAGCTAAACCGCTTGAGAGCAATTTTTGGGAGTGATGCCAAATGATAGCTTGTGTCATGGGCCTACGCTTTGCACATTGTCAGATTTTTAAAAAATCGCCTTCCATGTTAAACCGCCACATCATGCCTATTTTATCAGAATCGTGCCTATTTTTTTTTTACTTTTAAGTTCTCCCGGTTTGAGAACGCGTGGACCTGGAGGGATGAGAGTTGTACCCAAATGTAGGTTAGAGTCCCCGCTACCTTTTGGCATCAAACATTTTTTTTTTTCATTTTCTTCAAAATTCCGAGATATAGGCGTTGGAAGTTATGGGCGCTCACTTTCAGCTCAGCTCAAATGAGCTGAGCAATGGTACCTAGCTCAAAATTGAGCTAGCTCAAATTTGAGCTGAGCTGTGAGCTGAGCTGAAATGTGAAGGTGAAACGACAGCCCTGCTACCCAGGGTGATCGCGTCATAATCCCTTTGACATTCTTGTCAAAAAGTAAATTTTCATACTCACCCTCCCATAAGAAGTATAGCTTCAAAAATTTAAGAAAAGAGGTTGTCTGTAAAGCCGGTTTACGGACGATGATTTTACGTCGTCAGAAAACAGGTTGTGTGTTTTTGTTAAAAAAGAGTCAATTGAAGCGTTTACTTATTTCAAACAATTATAATTTACAAGAAAAAGCTAAAACAAAAATACCATTTTTATTTTCTCATTATATTAATTTTTTTTTATTTTAAAAGCTTACAAAAAAAATTATGCAATTTAAAAGACAAGTATTTCTTCTTAAGAATAAAACCATTTTTAAATTTTTACGCGCAAAAAGTAGATATAAAATAAATTTATTGAAAACAATCATTTTCATCAAAAAAAGCAAAGAAAACATGAATTTTTATCTTCTTACGTCATTAATTTCATTTTTTTCCCTAACAACCTATACAAAATTTTATACCATCTGAAAGCTTATTGTCAAAATATATATATCAATCAGGTCTATGAGACATCTACAAAAAGAGCTAGAATTGTTTGAACTCGATCAAATTTCATAAAAAAAAGCAAAAAAACACTTATTTTTATGTACTCAGGCTATGGAATCAATTTTTTTGTTTGACAACCTATACAAAAATATATACCATGTGAAAGCTTATTATTTCACCTTTCATATGACGTATCAATCTAATTTCAAAGATGCCTACAAGAGAAGTTAGACTTCGCACACATTTAGTTGTGGTCATGGTCTATCATTACTCCATTTACTTTATTCCTGTATCTATTAAAGAAAAAAAGATAAAAATAAAAAACAATGAAAATCGGTTAAAAACGGTAAAAAAAACGTGTTTTTTAAAAATTCTTCCGTTATTCAGTCAAAACTCACTCAAATACATGCCCTATAAGTTTGAGATTTTTTGAACGCTCCAAAAAAAAAGCTAAAAATAAAAAATTACCCAAAAATACCCCTAAAAAACAAGCTGTTTCATATTTCGAAACGCAGAGTGTTGGAAAAAAATCCGTATCAGGCGCCTGATTTTTTTCCCTCATCTTTCACCTGGCATCTTTAGAATTGTCAAAAAAAATTTCCTTTACCCAAAATCATCATTTTGTCATAGCCCCAACACGTGTACAACGTTCAAACAAAACGTTATAGCTTAGTTTAAAATTTTTTTAGAATTTTTTCTTAAATGCAGTTATTCTTTAATTAATCTCATCTATCTATGGCAAAAAAATCAATTCTCTACGACTTCGGGTTTAGATTTTAGCCCAAATTTTATCTTTCCGTTTTATCCCTGTTTACCCTATTAAATGACGGAATTTTTAAAAATTCTTCATTTGGATTAGGCTTTAGATTATCTTTCAAATAAGCCTTAGGAGATTTTTGTATCATTTTTCCCGCACTGCGAAAGTGCGAGAGTGTAACGTTAGAAAATGGCGTCACTTTTTTGTGGTGGCTGCCATGGTTCATCGATTTATAAGACGTTATGACGTCAAAAAAACTTTTTTTCTTCCATTTCGATTTGGTCCATTTTTTTTATTTGGCAACTAATTATAACAAAATTTTATAACATTTTACTTATCATTTTACCTTTAAAATTATGTCTCAAACATATCTGTACGACAAGTACAATTTTTTAAAGCTATTGTGGTTAAGAAAAGAACAAATAGATAAACCTCAGAAAAAGTTTTTTATTTAATTTGAATTAATTTTGTATTTTAAAATAATTTTTTTAAGTTTTGTTTACTTTTTTTTTAAAGGCTTTTAGTAGTCTTTTTTTATGAAAAAAAATTATGTTTTTAAGAAAATAAACTGGGCTTTAATAGGTGACAAAAAAATACTCATTTACGTGGTAGGTGTATATATGCATGTTTTTGTATAGATTACACGTCCAAAAGAACCACAAAAATTCTCTATGGAACTTAATCCAATCATTTAATTAAACCCCCAACAAGCTTCATTTCCAGTTAATATCTGCAACAAAAATCTTGCAAGGTCGTGATAAATACTTGCATCTTATGTTTCAATTCTCAGAAGAATCTGTTCAGTCCTTGAAATACCTTTAAAACTTAAAAATGACATTAAAACAAAAATCTAGACTCCTTTTCACCTCGTTTATAAAATATTCTGTCCTTAAAACATATTATATTCACGATTCACGTAAGAACAAAAGTCATTTATTTATCTTTTAAATATACTCATACCAATACAAACATATTGCATGTACCTAACTAAACCTTCTTCTTCATTCAAGATAAAAATACCCAAGTTTCGTTTCTCTTTATTAAAGGTTATAAGTTTCTTAACCAACGGCGTTCTGTCGATTATAAATTGATAAGGTTCTTCGCTTCGGTATAATTTAAGCTACAAATTACATCATGATCAAAAACTCTGTTGTTGCAACAAAAGTTACAAAATATATTACATAGCTTAAAATTCCCGCACACCAAGATCCACACGACTACAAAAGATGTATATAAAGTTATATATGTCTAACAACCTTACGAGGACGAAGTACAGAGTTAGAGACCTCACAGTTGACTAAACATGTGATATCCTTTTATACTTGACCTTCCTTAACAATTTTTAATACATGAAGTTCAGTAAATTGAAGTATGAGCAAAGGTAAACTTACACTTCTAACTCAAAATGCAGACATGAATATAAGTTTATTTGAAAATTTCGCCAAGTAGTAAAGAATTTATTGAAAAAAAAAAAATTGACTTAAATAAAAAACTCTAAAAATGAACTAAATATTAAAGCATTGCGAAAGCTTTAATACGGATATTTAATTATACTAAAATCAGGCTAAATAAAGCACATCTCTGGATCAAAAATTTGTTTTAAAATAATTTAAAAAAAAAAAAAATCGTACACTCGGGCGTATGCGTACTTTTTTTTCTGAAAATTAACAAATTACTGATTTTCATGAAAATTAACAAAAATCATAATATCTGAGTCATTGGTGAAATTCACCTAATAATAAACCGCCCATTTGTCGATGTAGGCGGAAACAAAAGTTAGAGAACTACGATGGCAAGGCAACGTTAGTCCTTAGTGAGCCGAACTAAATAAATCAAGAAAATTACCATCCATCCAGGGCAGGTTATGTCCTGTGCGCATAATTCCTTGGAATTGACTTTCGTTTGTGTAAAACTATGCAAAGTCCTTTTCCGTCGTCATCGTTTTCCTTCGCAAAATAGAGGATGCCAGTATAAGGAGTTCCACATCCACATCCTTATAGCCTTGTCCTCCAGTCTCATCCTTTCACTCACTCCATAAAACAGCATTGTTAATTGTGTGTAACGAAATTATGAGATGCTGCGGAGGAGCTTTTATGTTTATTTGTGTGTGAGAGCCAAGGCAAAAACAAGGACGACAACGACGACGAAGCTGTGTCAGAGTAAGGAAATGAAACGTGCTCCTCATACAATATACCTTCCTTCACATTGTTATAAACATAGTTTTGGATCTAAGGACGAGTGCTCTGAGTAGGTACCTTCCTACACACGCTCTTTCTCTCGAAGACTTCTTTATATAAGTTTTGTTTGCAACCAAACGATGCTGCTGCTGCTGTTTCTTTCATGGCTGAAGGAATATCCTTTTTGGCTTGGTGCGATATTTGATATCTTCTCTACGTTTCAAAGAAACTTGATAATACCTACTACGAGTACCGAGAAGATGTAAACACTTTGATAAAAGTAAGTAGAATGGTAAAGAAGAAAGTTAGGAAACAGGACACAAGAGAAAACTTGGAGACGATACGAACAAAAAAAAAAAAAAAACGAAAAATGTTGAAACAAAACAACAACTCTAGAAAAAAAAAAAACAAAAAATTAGAAAACATGAATAATGTTAATTGGCTGAGAAGTTGTTAGGATATTAAGTGCCTTATGGTCAATTTGAAGACAAAAGTCCCCCTTTTGAAGGCTGCACTACAACAATAACTCTCAAAAAACGAAGGAACGAGATATGGAGTTTTTGTGTTGTTATCTGAGAGGAGTTATTTCACTCTCTGGTTTTGTCTTGAATTATGCTCCAGATATATGTAATTAATTTAGGGATTTGGTAAAAATGTTGACATTTAATACTTTGATAGGCGAGATGAAATTAGAGGAAAAAGTTATGACAAAGTTCGAGTATTTTCTTTGGAATTATTTTTCCTCGAATATAAATAATAACTGATATCTAGAAGTTTTTCTTGAAAATTTTTTTGGAAAGGTTGTTTTGTGCAGTTTTCTGGAGGAAGGTACATAATATTGTTAATTAAATTTGATTTATAAAGTTTATATAAGAAATAAACTTTCAGAATAAAACGGAATTTATTTTTTATAGAAAAAAACAAAAAAAACAACAACTAAGCTCAGATTAAGTCAAACTTTCTGAAGTAGGCTACCCAAAATTGACTTCTTGATTCTTATATTTTTATAAGATTTTTGTGTTAAAAACAATATCCTAAAATATTTTGGAAACATTTTAATTTTTATAAAAGTTATAAGTAAATTAAATTTTTTACGTCTTTGTCTTAAAATTATTGTATCCCAGATGAGTGGATAAAAATATGTTGAAATTTTTTGCATATATATTTCTAGGTGTAAACACGAAAATTTAATATATTTTTTTCTTTTTTAACAATAAATTATTTATAAAAAATTGCTTTTGCAATAAACAATTGACAATTTTTAACTTGCTTCTGGGCTATGTAGGAAAAAAATTATGTTTATACTTGATTAGCAATGTCATATGCTTTCATTGTGTGAAAGAAAATTTTGGTGCAATTTAAAAGAATAAAAGTTATGGATGCTTAAATGTTATCAAATATCTTTTTTTTTTATAATGTTACGGTTAAATTGTGTGAAACTAAAAATTTACGCGGTTGGAAACCTATCCTGTTTTGTAGAGCGTATTAAACTGATTACTAGCCTAGTAATTGGCAAATGGTGTTTGGGCAATTGTTAGAAAAGACAAAAACTTAGAAAGAGAAGTCCAATTGTATATTATAGGAAAAAATAAGCTTTAAAAATAAGAAAATATGATTGTTATTATCAAGGGCTTGTTTATATAATTTTTAAAATTGTTTTTCGTTTAAAAAATTGCGTTTTTATTGCTTCAAAACATTACAGCTAGAATCCAGCGAAAGCAACGGCCAACGGGAACCCCAAAAATACGAAAAATTCACAGTTCAGTTTTAAAGGGCTATCAATGAAAAAAGGATTCATTCCCGGTTAATTTAATACTGTGTCACTTTATTGTATCCTCGAACAACTCTGAATGTACGAAAATAATAGAAGAAAACTTAATATTTCATGAATTAATTTTACCAGCAAGCCAAGCCACGTAGAAACAAAAAAATAAAAGGCTTTCCCTAATAGAAAGTAGTTTTGGCTAATTTTTTCAATTTCTCTAAAACGACAAAACATTTTTCCATCCAGTTTTCTCTTTTTGAATTAAAATTAATGAAAGTATTGAAAATTGAAAATAAAATCAGTACCTTCTTAATTAGATACTATTTTGAGAAAAATTAGTTTGTAATTTTAGTTTGAAAGATTTTTTTTCAAAATTTTGAGTTTGAAAATAAATTTTTCAAAAACTGTTCTTTGAAAGAGCTTTATTTAAAATCATGATAAAAGAAAAAGTTATTAGCTTTCCAAAAAAATATAGGAAGTTATTGTAGATATAACCGTCGATTTTTAATAATTTTTTTTCCAATCTAAGTCAAATTCCTAGAAAATTTTCCCTTCAGGCTAAAAAGAGGGGAATAAACCACCCCCCTCCCCTCCAATACTATGGTCTTATCTCAACCAAATCAAACCGCTATGGCTTTCTGGCAAATTGCTGGTATATTACCTTGTATAAATAATAAAAATGTTTAAACAAAACATAATTCATGTTTTTGAAGTTAATTCCACAAATTCACTATACCATGAATCTTTAAATGCCGGTAGCGACCTCTAAATATTATTCAATTTTTATAAAATTTTCAGACAATTTTTTTTGATGACAAAGAACAAAATGGCGGGTTGGGACGGTCAAAATTAACAAAAAATTTTGTTTACGCAATATAAGGCGCACCCTATTACTAGGGATAGGATTTTCATGCACTTAAAAACGAAAAATATGCGCTTAAAATATGGTCTTAAAAATAGAAAATATGTACTTAAAAAATGCATTTAAAACAACATAACCAATATTTCTTTAAAATTATAAAAACATTTGACGTCAATTTCAAGAAAATAACCATTCCCTAGTTCATAATATGTAACTTTTAAGAATTAGAATTTAGAATTTTCTAATAAATAATCCAATTTATCATTTTGATAGTGTTAAGGCTTGGCCACACCGAAGAGTATGAAAAAATTTCCACAGCTGAATTTTTAATGTTCCAGTTTGGAATTCTGTTCAGACAATTACTAGTACCGCTACAGCATGTACCCTTCGGTGTGGCCAAGCCTTTAGCGTATTAGCTTTAATTTTTTTTTATGAGTTTAGGCAAAGTTGTTTTGTCAGTTTTGCACAATATTTACTTTTGGTAAAACTTTTAAGCGTATAATTTCGTTATTTTTCCGAATTTTGGGAAAATATACCCGAAAAACATGCCTTTATTTTAAAATTATGCCAAAATATGCACTAACGATTGAATGCAATTTTAAAGGAAATCTGCTGATTCGTAAACAAAATTAGTTGTCTTTCTTCCAAAGTGTGTGCCTAAAAAATATGCATTTCCATGAAAATCCGATCCCTATTGATTACAAAATGATATTTAAAAACTCCGCAACACCTCCAAAATTTGGACTAAGGGTAAAAAAAAACGGGTTTTAGATCTTCATCGAAGCAGAAAAAAGAGCTTCGTTAAATTTTTCACCAATTTTTAATTTTTTGACTGTTTTAGAAAAAAGACACTTAGACTTTTTCAACAATGCATAAAAATAAACAATAAAATTATTTTTGAATTCAAAACCTTCAATCAAAATTGATTACACAAGCAGCTGCCCTGCCAGTATTACAAACCATTTCTAATAACACGGTGTAACACTCAAAATATACGCGGGCGGAGACCTATCGGGTTTTGTAGAGCTAATCGCACTGAATACGAAACGGTATTTGAAAATCCCCTAACACCCCCAAAATCTGGAGTTACGGGCAAAAAACGTTTTTTTGGACCTTCACCCATTGAAAAAATTCTAGCTTCTACAATTTTTTACCCATTTTCGAATTTTTTACAGTTTCTGATAGGAGATAAACATACCTTTTCAACAATGTATAAAACATGTAGCTCGGTTAAACCACTTAGAATTTATAAGCTGTCAAAGTTCAAAAATTCCATTTTTTTCGTCATTTGCCCAACTTCGGCATCAATTTAAAGTATATGTTTTCAAAACAATATGCTATTTTAAAAATATATTCTAAAACTATATCTATTTTTCAATCAATCGAGGTATTTTTTATGAAAATCACTTCAAAATTGGCTTAGAAAAAAAATTTTTTCGATTTCAACCCAGATACAGAAATTCGAACTTTTAGGTATAGAACAAAAATGTTGTTTCGGCACGTAGTAGGATAACTTGGGCGCCAGGATTTGATAACAGGTTTTTGTAGAGAAGCTCAATACAAACATTTTTTTCTTTGGGAGGGGGGTCTTTCTACCTCCGTTATGGTGGGAGGGGCATTTTTCTAAAAAAAAAATTATCAAAATAAAAAAAAATTATTAAAAAACAACGGCAACACTTACAGTAATAAATGATACCATTTCCGAAAGGAAAAATTGTATATTTGATTCTAATTTTTAAATCAATATAATATAACCAATAGTTTTTGAAATAATCAATTCCAAAGTTAAAAATAGGCGAACAAAGTTTTTTTAAAATTCATTTTATACTATTTTTTCCAGACTGTGAATTTTAGTAAAAAAAATTACTCACACAGAAAACTGCCTCAATTGATTTCTTAAAGAACAGTGAAAACTATATGCTTCTATGTCTTCTAGTTTTTGAAAAAATTGAAAAATAAAAACAAATAAAAACAAAAAATATTTTGAAAAATAAAAAATCTCATAAAATAATTTTTCAATTTTCTCAAAAACTAGAAGACATAGAAAAATATAGTTTTCACTGTTCTTTAAGAAATTAATTGAGGCAGTTTTCTGTGTGAGTAATTTTTTTACTAAAATTCACAGTCTGGAAAAAATAGTATAAAATGAATTTAAAAAAAATTTTGTTCGCCTATTTTTAACTTTGAAATTGATCATTTCAAAAACTATTGGTTATATTATATTGATTTAAAAATTAGAATCAAATACACAATTTTTCCTTTCGGAAATGGTATCATTTATTTCTGTAAGTGTTGCCGTTGTTTTTTAATAATTTTTTTTTATTTTGATAATTTTTTTTTAGAAAAATGCCCCTCCCACCTTAACGGAGGGAGATAGACCCCCCTCCCAAGGAAAAAAATGTTTGTATTGAGCTTCTCTACAAAAACCCGTTATCAAATCCTGGCGCCCAAGTTATCCTACTACGTGCCGAAACAACATTTTTGTTCTATACCTAAAAGTTCGAATTTCTGTATTTGGGTTGAAATCGAAAAATTTTTTTTTCTAAGCCAATTTAGAAGTGATTTTCATAAAAAATACCTCGATTGATTGAGAAATAGATATAGTTTAAGAATATATTTTTAAAATAGCATATTGTTTTGAAAACATATACTTTAAATTGATGCCGAAGTTGGGCAAATGACGAAAAAAATGGAATTTTTGAACTTTGACAGCTTATAAATTCTAAGTGGTTTAACCGAGCTACATGTTTTATATATTGTTGATGGTATGTTTATCTCCTATCAGGAACTGTAAAAAAATCGAAAATGGGTAAAAAATTGTCGAAGCTAGAATTTTTTCAATGGGTGAAGGTCCAAAAAACCGTTTTTTGCCCGTAACTCCAGATTTTGGGGGTGTTAGGGGATTTTCAAATACCGTTTCGTAATCAGTGCGACTAGCTCTACAAAACCTGATAGGTCTCCGCCCGCGTATATTTTGAAACCTCATTTTTGTAACACCGTGTAATTATTTTTATTTCCAAACCAAAAGAGGTATTTTTTTTAGTTTTGCTGGGTAAACTTTAACATTACAGTGTTGTTTGTGCCAGACTTAATTTCAACATAAGAAGTCCTGGCTTCTTTTATAGTAAAGTTTTTGTTCAGACGTCATTGCATTTGAAGTTTAACAAATTAACTTTAAAAACATCAAAAAACTAATTTAGCTTTCTATTTTCTATTTTCCTAAAAAGTAACAGCAAGTAGTTTCGAAACGCAGAGTGTTGGAAAAAAAAATTAGGCGTCTGATACGGATTTTTTTCCAACACTCTGCGTTTCGAAATATGAATTTTTGAAAAACACCTTGTTTTTTAGGTGTATTTTTGAGTAATTTTCGATTTTTACCATTTTTGGAACGTTCAAAAAATCTCAAACTTATAGGACATGTAGATTTTGGCCTTATGCATAAATGTTCTTGGAATCGTTTAGTGAGTTTTGACTGAATAACGGAAGAAACAAGTTTTAAAAATCACGTTTTTTGACCTTTTTTTAACCGATTTTCATCGTTTTTTATTTGTATCTTTTTTGCATTAATAGATACAGGAATAAAGTATATGAAGTAATGATAGACCATGACCACGACAGGTTTTCGAATTCAACAGGTTATAACTTTCGACCAACAGCAGATAGAAACTTTATTAAACTTTTATGAGCATCCTGGTACAATTACCTTTCATTTGGTATATCACACATAACGGTAGACTAACTACAAGCTACACAATGTTAAATCAAGAAACTTGCGAAAAACATCATACCACCAGTGGAGATTTGTTGCCCCCGAACAGCCACCAGTGTGGGAAGTACCATAATCTCAGTCTGGAAAATTCGACATGGTTGACTTTAAAAAATTCTAACTTCTCTTGTAGGCATCTTTGAAATAAGATTGATACGTCATATGAAAGGTGAAATAATAAGCTTTCACATGGTATACAATTTTGTATAGGTTGTCAAACAAAAAATTGATTCCATAGCATGAGAACATAAAAATAAATGTTTTTTTTTTTTGCTTTTTTTAATGAAATTTGATGGAGTTCAAAAAATTCTAGCTCTTTTTGTAGATGTCTCATAGACCTGATCGATATATATATTTTGAGCTAAGACAATAAGCTTTGAGATGGTATAACATTTTTTACAGGTTGTCAGGGAAAAAATGAAATTTTTTATACTTTTTGCGCATTGTAAAAATTTAAAAATGGTTTTATTCTTAAGAAGAAATATATGGCTTTTAAATTGCATAATTTTTTTTTTTAAGCTTTTAAAATAAAAAAAATTAATATAGGTAATGAGAAAATAAAAAAGGAATTTTTTTTTAGCTTTTTCTTGTAAATTATGATTGTTTGAAAAAAGTAAACGCTTCAATTGATTCATTTAAAAAACAAAAGCACACAACCTGTTTTCTGACGACGTTATCACGTAAAGTCATCGTCCGTAAACCGGCTTTACAGACAACCTCTTTTTTTTTCAATCTCAAGGTACTTTTAAATTATCTTATTCTGCTTTCATTTATTCGATTTTACTGTTTAATAAAGACTCTTGCAAATGTAACTGTATATAAAACTTTATAGAAGCAACTATTGCATTTGTAAAGCGTTATAAAAGCAAAATTGTTAGTTGGGTTACTATTCTTTTTTTTATTTCCATAATGCGAAATACGTCATTTCATTATAAAAAAATGGAAAACTTTCAAGCGAAAATGTTAATTGAAGTGCGTCCTTTACTCTTTACAAGTTTAACAACTGTCTTAAGTTCAATATTTTACTTCACAACTAGCCTAGACGCAATCATTAATTCCCTTAAGAAAACTGGAAGATAATCACATGTGAAATCCAATTTGCCACTCGATGAACAAAAATTTTTTCGTCATTGTGTGTTTATGTACATAGTCCCTTTCAATTTTCGCAAAAACTCATAAAAGCCAATTCCTGTGACACAGAGCACAGAGACATAGACACAATATCCGTGGGCTGTAGTGGTTATAAGTTTATTATCTCCGCCAAAGTTGATTGTTGCCCTTAAGGATATCATCATTAATTAAGTTACCAATTAGTAATTAGTTATGGAACGGATGATCTATAGAAGACGCCGGCCGGCCAGCAGACGTCCCGGATGAGACCAGAGAACAAGGACAACGACTTCCAAGCAGATATTATGTCTATGAATCATCTTTTTTTTTTCTTCTATTGTGTGAATAACAGACATAACCAAATTGTGGACAGCAGCAAAAAGGATGACATTTTGCCATTTATTGGACCATGGAATGTCATCCAATTCAAAAGGCTTGTTTTTGCAAGCCGAACCGCATCAGGCAATGCCGACTGGATTAGGTCGAAAGCATTGAACTTTTATATATGCATCCAATGTCCTTTTACTCATATGCATACTTATAACCATCGTCGTCATCATTGTCGTTGTCATCATCATCATCATCATCGTCAGCATGAGCATCAGCATCAACAACCTCATCATCCTTAAGTCACTTTGTCAATCCTGCGACTCTGCCGTAATAATTATTGCCCTTGAGGATAATGTGAGTATGATGGGTCTTCAGGACAAGGACAAGCCATACCATAGCATCGCACTATTCAGATATATACATTATACAGCCTTTTCGTTTTACAGTGAAGTGAAGATGGCGGCGGTGGTGATGATGGTGATGGTGCTGGTGATGGCGGCTCAATGTTGACATTCAAGCACGGACCCGAGTCGAGTATGTAGTAAGTGCAAACAGAGCCGCCTTGATGGCAAAAGGATTTCATATATAGTCCCCCCTTTGATTTTCTGCAAGGACAACTCTCCAGCCAGCCTCTTTCGCAACGTGGTATAATGAAAACATGGTACAACATTCACACACCCACACAAACACACACTGACAAACTAAGGAATCCTGGTGCATAGGAATGCCTCTTATGTATGTGCTGCTCCTGTCGATTATGTTTACTCCAGAACTGGAGATAATAACTTAAATCACTTCTGGCCTGGGGCAAGAGAGAAAGAGGGTGTGCGTTGTTGATGGCGCGCCATGCACAACACTGGCATTGGCAGTGCAGCAGTGGCGGTAGGTTAAGAGAAGTAATCCTCTAGCTTCTTTATACTCCTCCGCCCCCACCACCATTTCATGCGGCTTGATGTTGGTTTGGTCGGTCTGCGTTTGCTCGCTATTCAAAGGAAGAAAATTGAATTTTAATTCACAAAGGAGTTTGCCTAACGTTATCATTGTTTACCAACTGCGCTTTTCTTTACGACCACTATACCACCACTACCACCACTTTTACCACCACCATAGGCGGATCCAGGGGGGGGGGGGCACGGGGGCACGTGCCCCCCCCAGAACTTAAAGTTCATACTTAAAGGAAATCAAACTATAAGAGTTTTAAAAATATATGAATAATAACAGGAAGAACTTGAGTGAAACTCTTGTCTATTTCTGGCTGAAAATGCGAATTTTGTTGATTGTTGCATCCCTTTCCCATGAAAAGCTCCACCTCACAAATAAATAAACGGCTATTTGTTGGGTACACACGAATTTTTTTTTCGATTTAAAAAAAAGTGAATTTTCAAAGTGATTTTGGTGAAAAATTTTGATATGGACATCGAATGACATTGAATGATATAAAAAAAAATAATTGTAGGTATATGCAACTCTATTTTTTCATACAGAGGGGTTAAAAAATTTGCACTTTTTTCGTTGTTTTTTTTTTAACATTAGTGTTTTAAAATAGCGGAACACGTCACAAAATTGCATAAACCATATATTATAGAACTGCTGGATATGTAGAACAAACTTGCATTTCAGAAGTTTGCTCAAGTTTGCAACCCGAAAATAAAGACCCCTTGAAAAAAAACTCCTCAAAAGCAACCCTTATACTTATAGATTTTTATAAATATTATTTTATTGACAAAATTTCTCCAGGGATACCTCTAAAAATATGTAAAAAAAATAGTGTTCCAAATTTCTAAAGAATCGGTGCAGTAGTTTTGAAGTTATGAGGAGCACCGGCGTTGAAAACATTAGTTGTGGGGATAACGATTTAAAGTTTTGAACTCTGGACTAAAAGACTAAAACGTTCCTAAGGGAAGTATTAAAATACTCATAACTTGGTCAATTTGGCTCCAAGAGACCTACAATTTGAACACAATATTCTTGAGGTATAAAACAATTTAACCCCTTGTAGCCCCATGTGACATTTCTGTAATAAACCGAAAAAGATTGCATAAAAGCTCTACAAACTATTTTTTTTTTTCTTTTGAAGCTTCTAATATTATAATCTTTAAGTATTGCTTTATCGAAATAGTACTTCAAATTTCTAATAAATAGCACCAATAGTTTTTAATTGACAGTTAATGTTGAAAGTTGGGCTTTTTTTGAAAATAAGCAAATTTGTGTAAAAACAACGAAATTCAGAAAAAAAATAGTTTTTGTTAGTAAACCCCACGGGGTTTTATTTTTGGATTTTAGGAAAGTGCCTAAAAATTAATATTAGATAGTTTTTTGCTTGAATTTTTGCATTTTTATATAAAAATAAATTATTTGAACTTTTTTTTTACTCGCAAAATATCGAAATAACTAAGTAAATAATGACTTTATTGAATTTTAAAAAAATACGTGTTTTATTAAAGATAAAGGCCAATCGATTGACTTATTAATTTTTAAATTAACGACCTTGGGTTACAAAAGGTTAATGCAAATAAAAAAAAAACAAAACTGGGTTTCCCGGCAAAAAAGTATGATTCAGTTTTTTTTTGTTATTCTTAGGAACTTTAATATTTATTAGAATGAAGTCTTTAGTATTTGACTAAAAACTACTAGGTCATTAACTAATGGTATAATTATGTCCATAATATTGCAAAATTTTATACAAAATCAATTAAAAAACGTAAACATTTTTTTTTTCAAAATTTCATCTTTAAAACTTAATTTCTCAAAAACTATTTGGTGAAACAACTTAAGTCAAAAAATTAAATAAAGAATAGATTACTAACTTTAATATAGCACAGAATTGTACGTGCATTTTCTGATTTTTTATATTTTTTTTCTTCCGGCTAATCCAGGAGTAAGAGGGTTAGCACTTAAGTGGCTTTTACTGTAACAAGAAAATGAAAATTTTTCCTTCCGAATAACTTTTTGGTCATTTGGTACCTATTTGATGTGGGAAATGTGTCTAAATATTTTTGGCCAGGTTTTAGACCACTGTGGGTAGTTAAAATTTTCTGCTTGTTAGTCAGTCGTATGGTACTTCACTTTATTTCTAACTGTTATTGCTGTTTTTTTTTTGCCAATCCGTCCCTTGTGCCCCCCCCAGAAAAAAATCCTGGATCCGCCCCTGACCACCACTACCACTAAATACAGCTTTCTCTACCGTTTGTCGGTATATATAAACGGTTGGAGTCCTTAATAATTTTTTTTTTCTGTTGCCTTTTTTGTCTGCCAACATGTTCTTGTGTGTGCACAAAAGCCGTGTGCGCCTTGTTGTCGTAGATTCGTTGTAATATTGGGAGTACGTTTTAGTCGTGTCGTCCTTTTTTACATGACATCTCCCAAGTAGCATGCTTGGTTTTTATTGTTTGTAATTTTGTTACAAGGCGCATATCGCAAAGAAATAGCTAGTAGAGGTACAAAAGATTCACAAAATGCAACAGGGGAGTCATTTCTTTCTTCTCTATTTTTTTTTTTTGTTTTGATAAAAAAAAAAAAAAACAAAGTAAAAAATATTTATAATGCTGGAAAAATGGCTGGTAGATTCTTTTTGTATTACTCTTATAAGTTGAGCTATTGAAATATGGTGGCAGGGTGTTTTAAAAATACTTAAAAATATATTTCAAGTAAGTGTAAATAAGTAAGTAGAAAAAAATTAGGGACCAAAAAAATTACAAACTTTTAGAATATTTTCAAGGGAACGGGTCGTTATTCTGCATTCCAAAATTCTGTATTTGAATGAAAAATTCTGTATGAACATAATTCTGTATTCCATTATTCTGCTTTTCTATTATTCTGTATTTCAAAATTCTGTAAATCCAAAATTCTGCAAATCCATTATTCTGATTTTTGGAATTCTGTATATTCCAAACTTATACATTTTTATCTTGCCTGTTGAACAATTTATATTCAATTAACAAATTTAGTATAACAGTGCATAAGAGGCGTTTGCTATGTGACCTTATGTGACAGTGTACGCAGAGGAAAAATTAGGGCATATGAGTTTATGTTCCACTTAAATATTTCAGTTTTGTGTCAACAAATGGCAATAAAAGACCTTACAAAAAATGATAAATAAACCCTTATCTTACAAAAAAAAAAAAAAAAATGCACAATAACAAAAAACAATTTGATGAAATATGTACATAATGAAGATTTTCTTGGTTAAATATTACTCGTATTTTGGTATTCAAGGTATGTCATTGCCATATGCAAATTAATTGGGGAGATATTTTACTTCAAAGTATTTTCTGCAAAGAAAATACCAAAGGTCCTACAGAATTTTTAAATCCAAAATTTTGTTTTTACAGAATTTTAGAATACAGAATTTTAAAATACAGAGTTTTGAATTTACAGAATTTTTAAAACCGAATTTTGGCCCATAAAGAATTTCGACCCCAACCCTATTTTCAAGTGACTGTTATATATATAAAAAAAGGTTTTAAAGCTCGAACTTTTCTGTTTTTAGATTTTACGATGGAAATTTGTCCAAATTAAAAAAAAATTAATTTCGAAATTTGTCCGGTTTTTTTTTTTTTTTTTTGGTTTATGAACTTGGACAAAACGTTTCGAACTTAATCAATATATCGATCGGATAGCTTATTCATTTAATTTCTTGATAGGAAACTGAACTTTGAATGGAAAAGAATCTTTTTCTCTTTAACCATTAATAACTCAGCAACCACTGATTATTTTTGACTGTATTTTTTTTTTTTTTTTATGTTTCTTACCGCATAACTTTGGACTGAGTGAACCAATTTTGATGATTCTTTTTGTATTGGAAAGCTGCAGTGTGGTCCCATTTCAATTTAGTTCACTTTTAGCCGTAGGAACTATTTTAAAAACCATAAAAAGCAGTTTTGATCCATGGAAGTCGGTTTTGTTTTTTTGCTAAAAATGATTATTTTGAATAAATTTCTTATAAAAATCAGAAACGGTTTTTTGTTTTGTTTTATTTTTTTTATTCTTTGAATCAATTACAAGGATTTTTGGTATAATCAGACACTAAGTTCAAAATTTACATTATGCCTTTTGAAGTTTAATATAATCCATCGAGCCATTTTTTCTTATTTATTCGATCGAATTTTTGAAAGAAATTTAAAGGATTGTGATTTTTAATAAAAATACAATGTTTTTTTTCAGATTTGCATGTTTGATAAAAATGTTCGAATTTATGGAAAAAAAACAAAAAAAAATACAATAAACAAAATTGTAAAAAAAATTTGTAGGTATTTCAAAAATTCTTTTTTTCCGTAAATTCAAACATTTTATCAGACCGATCTCAACCGACTAAGCACCCTGCTTCAACTTTTCTATTTTAGTTATACGGCAGGTCCCGTTAGTTTTAATCCTATACAAAAAATTTTAACGTTTAGTATTAATTTAATATACCTATCAGGATTGTTGACTCGGGTATTGATATTTGGTGTTTTTCATGACTTACATTTCTGCCAATTTGTTTTATTCAATATAGAAAAAGTGCTACACCAAATTTCAGATTCAATTTTTTTTTTTTTTTAATTTTTTCGACTTTTTCGTATTTGACAACCCTCAATAATTAACGGTTTTACTAATTTGTCAACTGTCTTGAGCCTACAAAAACTATAATGGTGCCAGTTTTGAATAATTTTTTATTCAATTACACTGGTCTGCAAGGAAATCCTCCTTTAAATAAAACTATACTTTTCTAAAGGATTTTTGTATGCTGATTCCGAATCCGAAGTCAGAATTGATCTAGCACGTCACGTTTTTTTTTAGATATTCCCGTTAGAAAATCTCAAAACCCCATTTTTTTTGCTGTTTTCGAAGAAATATTTTGGCATAATGTAATATTTTTCAATTAAAATTGTTACGGTTTATAAAAGAACTTATTTTTTTCTTTCAAATTCAGTTTCAATCCTCTCAATATCTCTTTTCTTCTCCGAGATATCTTAATTTAAGTAAGTTTAGCAGGTTTGGCATATCTTATCATAAAAAAAACTTATCTCTAAAAATTAATATATCTTTCTCCCTAGAACAAAAATATACTTTTCTAATGGACTTTATTGTGCTGATTTTGAATCCCAAATTAAAAAAATTTCGGTCAGCTCTGGTGAGATATAGTAGTTTTTTTGAGATTTTCTAAGAAAAAACTTGATTTTGTGATACTTTAATGCGAATATCTTAAAATCCTCACGTGATAGAATTTTTTTGACTTCGGATTCTAACTCAGCACATCAAAAACTATAAGAAAAGTATACTTTTGTTTCTAGGAGAAACAAATCTGAAGCTTTATAAGGCAGTTTATCGAATGGTTTATTACAAATAACATATTTCTAAATAGATAAATAGTATATAAAATTACAAAACACGTAAAAGTTTTGTTTAATGTATTTTATTATGGTTTTCTTTACATATTTGACTTTTTAAATATAATGGGCGTTGATATTTTACATTTTCCTTAATTAAGGTGTTTTTGTTCATGTTGGATTTACTAAAAAGTAAAGGATTTCGATATTTCTGCTTTTTTTAATAAATCAGTATTTTAAAACATGAGTAAACATTAATGTAAAAGGACATATTTGGTGTGAATCGATAGGCCATATTACGGAGAATAAGTCCTCCAAATTTGAGCTCAATGCTACAAAAAGTTTTAATTTTGCACGAGTTCAAATAAATCTAAAAGGTTGATTTCTTAAAAACTACCCACATTTTTCAAAAATCATTTTTACAAAAATGGTACCTGATAGAATTTTTCTGAAACCATATTTAGATTCAGGAAAGTCTAATGTTTCATAATATCAATAAATTATTTGAAGGAGAAAAAAAAAGTTAAATTTTGCAGACCAGTGTTATTATTGTTTTTTGTTCTTTTTATGTTTGATGACACCTGGCAAACATTTGTCTCCACTTTGACTTTTGTGAGTCGAATTTTTTTCATATACCTACCCAAAAATAAGGCTATGAATTTGTGCATTACTTATCTTGCTAACCTTATGACGTTTAATTTCCGTCGCTAGCTCTAGGACTATTAAATGTTTAAAAACTGTAAAGAACTTTTTTTATGAAACGAAAGAGCTGAGTAGCAAACTTTATTCTATGGTAGAATTTTAATTTAAATTACTTTTGAAGATCTTTTGATCTTTGATCATTCAGACACAAGTTATGAAAGTATGAAATATGTAAACCTTATATTACGTTTGAATGTGAACAATTTTGAATAATTTCTAAAAAAATAATTCTTAAATTGGTCAGTTTCACGAATTTTTTTTTTTCATATAAAAAAATTAAAACTAACAAAATGAAGCGTCACCTTTATTATTCATTTAAGTAAATAAGTCTGATCAAAACCACCCTGTTTATTGGTATACTACAATCGAGGGTTATAAAACATATCACAAAACCATAGCTTGAGATTGTGTAATGAACACTTTTCTTGAAGTAATTTATATAATCCACTTTGTTGTGCTTTATCTTCTTTGCTAATAAAGCATGTGGATGGGGTGATTATAGCATTGATAATATTCTTTCTTGCAGCTACCTAATCTCCAAATGAATCTTATTATCGCATTATAAAAAAAAAAAATGTGATGTGAGACTCAAGGGGCCTCTTTTTGTCGTTTCATAAAAAATAAATAAAAATAAAAATACTTTATCATGCATTCTTTGTTAAGTAAGGAAGTCCTTAATTTTTGTTTTTTTTTTGTTTAACAAATTTAATTTATTTTCATCTTTTGTTTTAATTTGTTGCCTTTATTTTAATGGTATAAGCTTCTAATAGGGTATGAGATTAAAAAGAGTGTTAATGGCCCTTAAGTTGGTGATAATTTTCTTTTTAAATGAAATAATTATTTTTAAGTTTTAAAAACGACAAATATTATTTCGGCTTAAAGCAATTAGATTGTTATAATATTTACCTATAAGCCCCATTGGAAAAACAATCTTAAACAAATAAAATTTATTTTTTATTTTTTTTTTATTTTTTTTGTTTTATTACAAAATTGTTGGCCTTTTGCCCAAAAGTTTCTACCGTTATCGTTTAAAAAGCAAATAGATTTGTTTTATGTTCTCCTGTCAAATATAAACTGCAAACTTAATTTAACTGGACATTTCCGCTCCACATGTGTGTTAGATTAATTACTCGGATATCATTTAACACCATCGAAAGTTGCATCCTCTAACCAGCTATAGGCTAGGCGGGTGGGCCATATTCTCCGCCATGCTCTGAATTACCTATGTGTGTGGTGTGCCATTATGCACATACAATTTTACTAAATTTTGTGTGTGGATTTTGCAGAAGTTGTGACTTGTGAGAGTGGTTCGTCGTCCTTAGTTCTTCCTTGTCGTCGTCATCGCGTTTGTAGGATAATACAAACCTGAGGCTGGCACAGGTAACTAAAGTATATCCGATATCATTTCTCTGACTGTAGGAATTCTCGTTTTTCGTTTGCTATACCTAAAATCCATACAATTCAAAGCTAAAATTCTATGACAATGTGTTTGCAGTCGTACAAATGCTAAGGGACTTGTTGTTTTTGAGTGAATCATTGGTGTATAAGTAAAGGATGCTTGTGAGTTCCCGAGTTTAGATGGTAAACTTTTTGTTGCCAACTCCAAATTATTGCGTCTAATTGGAATGTGAAAACATTGTTGTTGCCATCATCGTGTTGTAAGTCGTAAATATAGTAGTAATTGAGCTAGACTCTATAAATACTTTGAACACAAAACAGTTTCACAAAAATACTTACACCTCTTCATGTTCCTTCTTCTTTGGCAGAATAACCGAATATACTAATGTTTATGTACCTACTCTATAAGAGATGAATGGAGTTAACTTTTCCTTCCAACGAAAAAAAAAAAAACATAGATAAGTCAAGTAGGTTACATTTATGTTGTTATTGCCGCAGAAACTATCATTACTACTGCTCTAGAA
The DNA here is from genome assembly GCF_945859705.1 of Episyrphus balteatus. Taxonomy (NCBI): domain Eukaryota; kingdom Metazoa; phylum Arthropoda; class Insecta; order Diptera; family Syrphidae; genus Episyrphus; species Episyrphus balteatus. The sequence continues at coordinate 143,198,712 of NC_079134.1, read as the reverse complement.
ATTACTAAATTATTTAATTGGATTAATTAAAACTTATTTCTTTTTTTTTTTGTAATAAAAAGTTTTTGGAAACAACTAAATAAAGTCTAAAAATTGATGAGAGATTTGTTCTAACGAAAATATTATTTTTGAAATTGAAGAAAAACTATTCTCATCTGGAATCTTTTTAATATGGGTTATTCCACGTAAAGGCTCATTTATAGTTATCAGTAAAATCCACCAGTGTTTAGCTATTTTGAAGATTTTAAACTTTTATTTTGAGCAAAATATTGATGAAATAAGTTGAAAACATATTTTGACTAATTTTTTCAAAAAGAAAAAATGCATTTTTAGTTAAATTTTATTCATAAATCTATTTCGAAACAAGTATGCAGTTTTGATTGATATGTTAAGATGCATTTTTAGAAAAAAAAATTTTCAAAATCGTTAGAGCCATTTTTTAAAAAACTAATTTTTTATAAATAATTTTTTGGAAAAAATGTGTTAAAATAAAATTCGTATGCCATTTTGTAGAAATCACTAATCAACATGTAAAAACAAAATTTAAAAAAAATTCAATGTTAAGTTTTCTAAAATTTGATTTTTTCAAAAAAAAATTTTCAAAATTTTTTCAAAAATCTAAAAATTATTTTTTTGGAAATTTGTTTTTTGGTTGATATTTAAATTGTATAAATGATTCCTCACAAAAATTTTCGTTGAAATTGAATAAGCAATTTCGGAGATAATCAGATTTGAAAAAAAAAACGGTTCTATGGCAGGTACCGTTAATAATGATTTTCTCAGAAAAAAATTTTCATTAGAAGATAGAATTTTGCTTAAAACTAACATTTGAATCTTTTAAACAAAATCGTTGGAGCCGTTTTCGAGATATTTCAACTTTACTAAAATCGGTACATGACAAGTACCGTTATTTTTGGTCCAAAAAAAATTAATTCCAAAAACCGCTCTGGAGAGTCGCCAAATAACGCTACATGCCAAGTTTTACATTAATCGGTCCATCCGTTTGAACAGGCCGACAGATGCAATGATCAGTAAAAATGATCGGTAAAAAATTGTTTGAGGAGCGAAAATCAAATAATCATTTAATTTAATGACGTAAATGTACTAAATTGATGTAAATTTGTTGAATTTTACTGATAGCAATAACTGAGTCATAAGATGACTACTAAAGGGAAAAAAGTGGAAAAAAGTCTCGGAAACGACTCCAACGATTTTGTTAAAAAAAAATAAATGTAAGATTTAAAAAAATTTCTATCTTCTTATGAATTTTTTTTTTGAAGTGAAAACGTCTTGATTTAAAACAAGATGAAACGAAAAAGCGACGGGAAAAATCAATTGATCATAACTTTTTGTTTTAATAGATAGACGAATGAAATTTATACAGTAAATAGGTTATTAAATAAATTATATTTGTGCAAAATTTCAATTAATTCAATTTTAAAGTTCAAGTGACCTCAACTCCAAATTTATAAAGCGTTTCGCCCAGGTACGACAGTGGGCTCATCAGTTAGATCTGTCGTACCTGATGAGCCCACTGTCGTACCTGGGCGAAACGCTTTATAAATTTGGAGTTGAGGTCACTTGAACTTTAAAATTGAATTATATTCAATCGCTCCACTTAAAATAGAAATAATTTAAATAATTTTTATTATTTTTGTTATTTTTTTCTTCGTTAAATTTCAATTAATTTCATATTCAAAATTCTGAGATAACAGTGAAAAGATGTTCTTTTTCTAGACACGGTATATCTTTTGATCTAGAGCACATACAAAATTTATTTAACTTTAATATGCATAATATTACCTTTCATTTAATATATCACACATAACGGTACGTGCTCTACAAGTTATATAATCTTTAATTGAAAAACTTGAAAAATATCTCAAAACACCTGTGACATGGTTGGCTTTAAAAAATTCTTACTTTTTTTTGTAGGCATGGTAGAAATATGATTGAAGCGTCATATAAAAGGTGAAATAATAATGACATAAAATTTATTATAGGTTGTCTTTTAAAAAATGGATTTAATAGCTTTAGAAGAGAAAAGAGATTGATTGTTTTGCTTTTATTTATGAAAACTGATTGGGTTAAACAAATTCTAGCTCTTTTTGTAGATGTTGTATAGACATGGTCGATATAAATATTTTGAGCTGAAACAATAAGCTTTCAGATGGTATAAAATTTTTTGTAGGTTGTCATATAAAAAAAGTGATGGAATAAAAAAAGTTATATTTTTTCGATTTTTTTTTTGCAAGAAAAATGATTTTTAAGGTTTCAATTCAAGCACGTGTGAATTGCACTCATGATTTTTTTTTTAAATTACTATAGTGCCTACCATAGAATGGTTTTTTTTTTTTTTTCTTAAATCTTGTTTTCTCCGAAACTACACTGAGTAAAAAAAAAACAACTTAAAATCAACGAAAACCACGTTGATTCAATTATTTTTCGGTATGATTTTGCATTGAAGACGAAAATATTAAAATCAAAGTACAACATCGTTCGTTATAAAACATTTTTAAATCAAAGTTGTTTCAACTTTGAAAAAAGCATCAATTTACTAAAAAAACGAAAAATTGGCATCCACTGTGGATCGAACCTACAACTCTTGGGTTACTAGACGAATACTTTCCAAAGTACTATCTCACTGTTTTAAATAAGAGTGTTAAAATGCAAGAACTTCAGTCCGACAGAAATAAAAAAAAAAACTTACGTTGTTTCAATTTTAATTTAAAGATGTTTCATGTTAGTTTTTTCAACATTAAATCAACGTTGAACATATTACATTTCACGTAGGGTTTTTTCCCTCAGTGTACTCATTCGATTTCAACGAAATTTTTTGTAAAAAAGCATTTATATAATTTTAATATAAACCAATAAATTACACTGGTCAACAAGGTTTTTGCCACAAGAACTCGAATCCACAATCAGAAAAATTCTATTAGCCTTCGTTCTTAAAATATTACCGTTATAAAATGCAAAAAAGGGTTTTTTTTTATAACGGTCATATTTCAAGAACGGAGGCTAATAGAATTTTTCCGATTGCGGATTTGAGTTCAGAAACTCAAAAACCTTCAGAAAAGTATATTTTGGTTCTTGTGGCAAAAATTCTGTGGCCAGTGACTTAAACTTTAGATTAAGTTTAGTTTCTCTTTGACTTATTAAATGAAACTAAAGATATCTCGAGCAATAAAAGAGATATCGGGAAAATTTAAACAGTTTTTGAAAGAAGAATATCTGTTCTTATAATAACCATTACAAATTTATTTATAATGAATTACCCCACATAAAAACATAACCTCGAAAACAGCCAAAATTACGTTTTTTGACATTTTCTAACGGTAATATTTAAAAAACGAAGGCCATTCAAATTTTTCTGACTTCAGATTCGGATTCAGCACCCCAAAAACTACTAGAAAAGTATATTTGGGTTCTTGTGGCAAAAAAAAAGTTAAATTTTGTTGACCAGTGTTATTAAATTTAAAAAAAATTAATTTTTGGATTTTTTTTCGAAACCAGCACATTGAATTTTTTTGAAATTTTGGATCTAGATGTTGATTGGTGATTTCTACAAAATGGCATGCCAATTTTATTTTAATTTTTTTTCCAACGGCTCTAACGATTTTAAAACTGTTTTTCCAAAAATCCATCGTAATAAAAAAAATAAAATTGCATAGGTACATTTTTGACTGTTAAATACATGACTTTTTACCAGTTTTAAATTATTTTGGCTGCCCTTTTGTTATCTAATATATAAAATTCTACTGTCGCAGTGTTTGTTATTAAACTCCTCCGAAACGGATGGACAGATTTTTATGAAACTTTGTGTGCTTATCGGATAGGTCTGAGAATCGGCCAACATCTATTTTTCATACCTCTAAATTGTTAGGGTGGCCCAGTCAATTTTTTTTTATCTTTTTGGAACGATCTTTACGAAATTTTTTGTATTTGTCGGGTAGGTCTGAGAATCGACCAACATAATTTCCATGACATAAAATGGTTAGGGTGGTCAAACCAAAAATTTTTTAATATATTTTTGGTACGATTTTTATGAAATTTTGTGTGCATCTCGGGTAAGTCTATAAGAATCGGCCAACATCTATTTTCATACCACTAAATGATTAGGGTGGTCCTATCAAAATTTTGTTTCGACGTATTCAAAAATTGGAAGTAAATAGCAGAAGAGGTGTAACGAAGTCCGCCGGGTCAGCTAGTAGTAAAATAAAAACAAAATTTTTTTCAAAAAAAATTTCGTTTATTTCAGAAACGACATAAGTCCAGCGACTCTAAAGGCTTAAGAACCCGCTAAGACCTTAAAAAAGTTTGTATTTTAAAGGTTTCTAAATGTTTCTTATGCTAGATTTTAACTCGGCATACTCTAAATTTAAAGTGTTGTGATATTTTAAGTAAAAAACAGTTTTTTGTTGCTCCTGAAAAGTTTATGCTCATGGACTTATGTCCATCTATAGTCTCTTTAGATATATTTATGCAAAAAAAATATACGTGGGACGTAAGTCCCGAAATTTTTTTCGGGGCTAATGTCTCAGTAAGGTGGGTCATGATTCCCGAATTCGATTCGGGACTTATGATCCAGGAAAGTGGGACACTAGTCCCAAAAAAAAAAAATGTGCGTCTTTTTTTCCGGGGACTTATGTCCCTGCGCCGAAAATTGGTTAAAAGGTACAAAAAGTGTAAATGGGGATGAGGGTGGGTGTTTGTAGCTGAATACATATAATGAAAAATATTCACTTTTCCCATGCTACAGGTCCGGGTCCTTTGTACATGTTGGTCTTTGATCGATTCATATTTTCAACTATAAGTAGCTAGGTGCCACTCGCTAGTGCATATTATTTTTACTGCACTCAGAATTGTCTTACAATGAAAAAATTTCTCCATAAAATTAATACCTTTCAGAAAAACTAGAATTTATATCCTGACCTGATCCGAGCCCATCCTTCTTTCAATTAATCGTTTTGTTCAATTAATTCCCTCGGAGGTAATATCTCTTTAAAATATCCTAAGGAGTGGTCACTCCTTAATATAGCACCGCAGAGCTCAATTAAACCACTTTATTTCCCTCATGTACAGTGTTGCATGTATCTTTAAGTTTCATTATCCACCAGCAATGACGATAGCTTAAGTAGCTTTTCAGGATATAAGTCAAAGTCCGTGAGGAAAATGCTTGTTATCAAAATGTACAAAAAGGTGTTCCATATGAAATTGAAATTCATCCCAAAAATAGTAACTTAACTTTCCTTTGTTCAGCTTATAGTACTCCGGTATAACACTGTCAAGGCTCTATATTCAGCTACTGGCTCAATACTGACTGAATACTGGCTGAATACTGACTTCCTCGGGATGTTTATAGGCTATATAAGGCACAGATACTCTTTAGCCATATCCTTACTCAAACGCGCGTGAGATAACCTAATTTGCACGAGGACACAACACAACCGTCACTTCCTTAATTGTATTCAAAGGATTGCCATATAACCCACAAATGGTGTCGGCAGTTGGCCATCTTCTGCACTTTACTCTAGACTCGATCTCTCTGTTCTTTCTCAAAATAGTCAAAGGATATAACGACACTGACCTCTATTTCCGTATAGGATACGGTTTATAGTACCCATGCTACCGCCGCCGCCGCCGCCGAACCGGAACCCATCGCCCAGGTTATCTTTCAACATTTCAATTGCCATTAAATGTCATGTTCCTGGCTATCCAGTTGGAAGTCATGTTGGTGCTTTTTGGTCCTTCCATTTATGTTATTTGTATGGAAGTGAGCTTTTCGCTTTTAATGAAAAGTTGAGTCTGAGAGAGTGAGAGGGAGTATGGACAGGAGCAGAGGGTAGATATGGTGCTGATTGATATATGGTCTAGGTCTGGCGCGGTGATGTGAAATTTGTGGGGAATCGCCGCTAATTGGAAATTATGTGAAACGTTTTCGATTGATTGCCGAATTTTCTGCGATTTATGTTGTCTGTACTGTGTGTGTGTGTGTTAGTGTGCGATGGAAGAGAGATAAACGAAAATAACCATTGCAGTGGTTGTTGCATTTTTTGGTTATGGCGCTGCCATCCAGCCAAAACCTACATATATTGGGAAACGCGGCAGCCAGCAACGCAGTTCCGAAAAGTGTGGTGCACAAAGAAAACTTGTGATGGTGATTGCACAGCTTAATTGATACCAGACCGCAGTTAAAAGTGGTGGAACATTAAAACGCTCGAGTGATAGTTAAAATTTGCATATATTTACATAAATTTTAGGACCAATGATGATGGTCGGCTGGCCCTCATATAAAATAGTATAGGTACATAGTCGTGTGATGGTGGTGGTCTTCTATTTTCTATTTTATGCGGTTGGCCGATAGCGCAAAGTCTAAAGTGTTCATTAAACAATTTTTATGGTTATGCAAGAGAGAGAGATCGGGTATTTTGGGGAGAGAGGGGATAATATTTATGACATTTTCTATGTGAATCATGGAGGCAAACAGTTTTTCAACAAGCTTAAAAACAAACAATTTATCAGATGTTTTTTCCGAGAGAGACCTGCTAGCTGGGAGGGTATGATATTTCTAGACTAGACAGAGAGAGAGTTTAATGAAAATTTATTGAAACAATGATTTAAAGTTGAATAATTTTTTTTAAATAAATTTTTGGTCAGATTTTTTTTTTTAACTAGAATTTTACTTTGGGTCTTATAATCCCGATTATTTTGAAAAGTTAAATAAAAACATATTTTTGTTTTCACAGAGAATGTGCACTTTAGTTTTTTTTTTATTAGATTTTATGTATTAGAATTTATTTATTATAACTTTAGACTTTTAAGCCTTTTCATTCATTGTATAAAGAGTTCACACCCACTTTTAAGTCCTTTATTAACTTTATTAACATTTTAAAAGGAAAAACCTTTTTATTTGCCATAATATTAAAAAAAAATTCATTTTAGCCGAAGTGTTAAAAAATTTATTTTTTATTTTGTTATTAATTTCAACTATTTCAATTCTTAGAAAAGTAAGCCCTCACTAATGGACGCCTTACTCATTCGCGAACCGAAATTAACAAAAAAAAAAAACGAGTTTTTTTACTTTCCATATTTTGGATTTTTCAAATTTTGAGTTTTTGGGATTCGGAATTCAAAATTTCGAGAATCTTTAATTTTCTGCGTAACTCAATAAGTTTTGAAACAATAAGGCATTATAATCCCGCAAGGCGTATAGGGTGAAATATTTAACCATAATAAAGATAGTGAGAAGAAATTTTACAGAGAAGTTTAATTTAAAATTAAAAGATCGTGATGGTGCATTCATTTTCAGTAACATTTAATCTGGAATTAGTGTTAATAAGTGTTAAAAAATTAACGGATATAAATCGTTTAATATCGTTTTAACTACACTTTTAAAAATATATTTATTTTAAAGAAGGATTAAAAAAAAAACAAAAAATAAAAAAAATTCTTGCAAAATGTACCTATCCATTAAAGTAACTATAATTTGTACATAAATAAACATACAATTAATTCAATAACGAAGTTTTAATGAAATTGACTACCTTTTATGGTGTTACTTTTGCTCTTCAAAATTTTATTTGTCACCCAATGTACCATCTTCAAAAGTATTATTTTATAACTTTTTTTTACAAAAAACATAGTCAGAAGAAAAGCTAAATAGTATAAAATGACGAAATTCTGGTGCCTATATTAGAACTGAATGCATTTAAAATTGGTTCTAAGATTTTAACACCTTGATTGGTATACCATTTTAAACGGCAAGCTGCGAACATCAATTCATTTCATCATACAAAATAAATTGTTTAGATATGTGCACGCTACATTTTAAATTTGAACCATGGAAAAAATGTTATGTATACGCAACAGTGACCCATTCTCGTTAATATTTTTAATGATTATGTATATGTATGCAACATTGAGGGTTGTTTATTTAGCTTTCAGTATCTTGAAAGTAAACGTCATCTTAAGTATTTTTATATATTATGTAGAAAAACAATTTTATACCCTTTTTCAGTTACCTATTTAAAAATGAAACCAAATGAAATGTAAAAAAAAAAAACCCTACTTAAATTTTCGATAGATCATGCATATGCCAGATAGAGTTTAGACGCATTCTTAAAACAACAACCATCTTTTTAGATTTTTCCTGTAACTTTATAATAAATTGTCCGAATCAAGTCATTCTTGTTTCCACATTGCATGCGAAGGCTTGATATGTATTTGCAAAGTTTTCAATTTTCAGTACAATAAGGAATGAATGTCTGTGATGTTTAAAGGCTACTGATACTTATCTTTTATTTGGTATAATACTTAAGAAAAGCTAATTAACAACTAGTGGAGTAACTAAAGCAAATTATTTGAGAACAGCTCTGACTTTGATGATCTTTTTCTTCAAACTTCGGGAATTAAAAATACTTAAACCTCTATACGTTAAAAATTGCCGATGTTGCCGTATTGTTCTTTAAAATTAAAATATTTTTTTTTTTAACAAAACCTTTTTTTGCTTAATTTTCATAAAATAAAGATATCAAAAGATTCTCTAGGTAACTTAAGGAAAAAACATATATGGAAGTAATACTTCAATTTCATTGGATTTTTTTTTTTTTTAATAAAAACTGAATTTTGTTTTGAAATAACTGTTTTTCTCTAAGACTTTGGCAAATATGAACTTTAAATTTTTGCTATTTAACAACAAAAGGAGCTAGTGAATGAAGAAAAAAATAACTTTTTTTTGAATGTTGAACTTTAAAAAGAAAAAAATTAATAAAAGTTCTTCGAAAATGAAATACTTTTTAATTTTTTTCATAAACTGTAATACATATTGACATTTCGTTTTATAATTTCAAATCATAATAAATGTGGCTAGCAAAATTTAAAAAATAAATGCATTTTATATTACGAAAAAGTTTTAAATAAGATAGTTAAAATTTTTTCAATAATTTTTTTTTTTTTTTCAAAAATCTGAGTTATTTTTTCAAATACCCTTCACTCAATTTACTTAATTTTAATTTTACAAATAAGAATAAGTTTCTAGATTTTTAAAAACGGAAGATTGTCCCTCACTCCCATATAAGAAAAATGTTTCTATACAAAAATGTAATTTCTTTAAAAAAACACATTGTCATAAAAAAATTGTAAACTTTAAAAACTGTTTTTTTAAATTTAACTCTATCTGAAATTTTGATTCTGACCAGTGATTTAAGAAATACAGGGTGTGTCATGCTTTTTTTCCAGAAAACCAAAAGAAGAATATTATTTTCGATTTCACGGCATAATTACGGCAATTAAACTTAATGAAAAAAAAAATTAAAAATGAAATGATGAGAGAAAAAAAAATTTAATTTGATCAAAAAATAAAATTTGTCAATTTATGCGGCAATTTGTTTGACTTCACGGCATAAACACGGCAATTACTGAGCCAAAAAATTACTTTTTCAAAAGTTGTCATGCTAAGTTTATACGAGTGAAGAAACGGTTGACAAATCTATAAAGAGTTCTTCGAGGAGAAAATTGGTTAAAATTGACATAAGGACACATTAATCATTTGAATTTTGGTTCTTTTATAGTATTAAGTCAAAATTTGTTCAAATCAACTCAAAATTAATTTAAAATGTTTAAAAACCTTAAAAAAAAGACAAAAGCTTCAATTCAAATCCAGCATGGGAACACGACAAATATTATAATTGGTATGTGAAATTACACAAGCATTTAAATTGTTTTTGATTTTTAAAAAATTATTAAAAAAAAGATGAGGTTTTTATTTATAACAAAAAGGTATTAAAGAAAATCCCTTTCCCCATATTCAAAGAATTCTTGCACATACAAGATATAAAAAAGCATACTTCATTTGAAGGTAAACAAAATTTGTTGTTTTTGTTATCTTAAAAGAAGTTTAATTTTTTTTACATTTTTTCCCTTATATCTTTTAAACCGAATTAAAATTGTTATGAATTTTTACATGAAAAACGTTAGCGAACTAAGGAAACTATACTATAAGATGAAGTACGTGCAACCCAGTCATATTTTCATTTAAAATTAAGTTTTGATTAAAAAAAATCCTAACATACCTATGTACATAGGTTCTTTGAAAGATGTCCTCCAATTTATTATTAAATTGATTGCTCAATCCTTTAAGAGTTTAAAAAGCTAAACCGCATTCAATCTTAACCCCTTTCTATTTCATGTTGTGCATTTTATTGTTGTCTTCAATCAAAATATCATTGATTCAATCAGAGATATTCTACAAATCCTTTCGCTTAACAACCGTGTCCGTTTGCCAAAAACCTTTTTGCCAACCACTAATGCCATATGAAACTACGAGTAACAGTAATTTTTATTGTTGCTATATAGGAATCCTCAAAAAACCGCCCCCATAACAAGGATAATCTTCCAAAGGGAGCTATATTATGCTACATTCCAATTCAAATATTGTTTGACATGTTTTTCATTACCCGTTACTCTATCGCTTTGTTTGTGTCTCCATATCTGATTTTCAAATATGGCGGAGGAAAAAAAGAAAGTACCTTCGTCTATCTATATGTATTTCTGATCCTTCTATGACTTTCTCTAAAAAAAAAAATACGACAGGAGAGGGACCAAACAAAAAAAAGGAAGAAAAAACAAGTAATTTTTATCGAAGCCTTGCCAAACAGGATGCAAACCAAGACCAGGCATTACATCAATTTGGCGGCCCCTTGTTTTTTTTTTTTATTTTTTGTCAGGAGTGATGTTGTTTGTAGATCCTTGTGTGGTGGGTGGGTCCAGCAGGGAATAAAATCATGTTTCTTTTTTTTTAAACTCCAATTTTCCAGTGTTGCAATAGAGATTTAACTTTTACCGCTGCAAGGCGGATTGATATGACATTGAGGGGATCAGAGTAGAGGGACATGGAACTATACAAATGAAATAAGATGGAACATTCAGAACGAACATCAGACATTTCCCTACAAAAAAAAAAGGACGAAAAACAAGGACGATGACGATAAATACAGGCGCATCGAGTTACATGAGTGCAGAGATGCGATGCATAATTCAACCTGGAATCTGGCCAAAATTAATTTAAACTTTTGGTTTCAAGTCAACATTGTATGAAATAATTTATCAGAGAGCCTCTCTATCCCAATGGGGACGCTAGACGCTTGTCCGTTAAAAATTTACGCCCTGTGTGAGCGATTTTATTTTTCCCAAGTGAGTTTTTTTTTTATGGTCATTTTTTGTTTGATTTCAATTGGTGACGAATTCGGAGATGGAAAATATGGGGAGAGATTTTTAGACTGATTGTGAATTTGGCTTTCGACGGGTAGGTAAACCTTTTTGTCCAATTAAGGTATACCTGCTTTTATATGAGGGACATAGAAAGTCCTGTCAAAGGATAGGAAGGAAATGATTTTAGTTGGTTTTTGGAAAATTTTCTGTTGGGAATGAGTAAATTCTGTTATACCATCTCGCACTGGTAAAGGAATATGACCTTTTTTGGTTGTGTTTTATGGGTTTCCCGTTGACACTGAAAGAACATTCGTTTAGGTTGTAATTGTATGTTTCAACATGATTCTAAATTCAATGAAAGAAATGTTTACGATTGGATGTTCTTGTATGGATGGAATAACAGAAAAGTGACTGTAAGGTACCTGACGTAATTAATATTTACTGAAGTCAAAATGTAATCACCGTGACCGTATGAATGTAATGTGTAGTTTCGTTGTTGTCTTAATTCTTATACGAGATTAACTACTGAAAATGAATTTGATTAATTCTTATATTTTGAGAAACTGAAATTTTGGATTTGGAAGGTTTTGGTTTGAAATTATCTTCGAAATGGTTTGCCTTTTTTTGCGGGTTGGTGATGAATGACTAAAACCCATAATCCCAAAGAGAAAATCCCCAAAGCCAAAATCCCCAAGACAAACCTGGGTATAGACAAAATCTCCAGGAAAAAATCTCAAAAAAAAAAAATCTCCGAGCGAAAATCCCAAAATTTCAGATGCGCAAGTTGTGTATCACAACTTGCGCATCTTCATTTTGGAAAAACCTATTTTTACTCATATTTAATTGTATGCTGTGATAACTTGCCTCAAAAGATTATGCTTAGTTCAACTCGCTGTATCCTTCCAGTATATTAGAATCATTGTTAAGGCACACGAATGGTAGGTCAAACAAGGAAGGTTCTAGTCACGGTTGTTTACACAATTTATTTTTTCTATTCCGTTTTAAAAATAGAACCTTTATGATTTTAAAATTGTCGTGTTTAGTTCTGATTTTACTTTGACTTACAGTGTTTTTTTTATCATTTAATAACGTTTTTGTTTTTGCTAATTGGAGATTTTTGGGGATTTGGAGAAAATGGGAGAAAAAATTATTTATTGGAGATTTTGTCCATGGATGCCTTTCCCCATGGAGATTTTGTCCATGGGGTCAAACATTTTCTGGAGATTTTATCCGATTGAGATTTTATTTTTTGGAGATAGTGTAGGTTTTCCTTTTTTTGCTGTTTCATACTTGACAAAGAGTCATCAAGTTTGGTAAACTGAAGGATTTTAGAGAAGAACATTAATAAAAAAATGACAACTTTTTATTCAAAATAGCAACTCCAAATATGTAGAGTAGAATGAGCGTTTAAATAGAATTTATTTTTCCAATCAAAAAGTTCAATCAATGAATAATCAAATGCAAGGGCTGAAAAAAGCGTCATCAAAGTTTGGATGCAGTACCTTTTACCTACTGCGTTCAATTTTTAATTTTTTTTCGACAGTCAAGTTCCTAAGTGGAAAAACTATTTCAAAAAACTAAAAAAAATCCCCTAATTTTTACAGATTTGTATTTTGACTCTAGATAAACCCAAAAGGGTTAAAGTTTTTTCCCATTTGAAATAGGTAGGTATATGTTGACTTATGAGGCCATTTTTTCATATAAAGCTTAAAGTAAAAATATTTTATGAGATTATTATTATATTATAAAGCTTAAAGTAAAAATATTTTATGAGATTATTATCTATCATTTTCAAAAAGGTATAAATCATTTTTCTAGGACCAGTGGCTTAGACAAGGCATTTTTTTAAAGATTTTGAACTCAAATTTTTTTAATCTAGGATTCGAATAAATTATATCAAAAACTGTCGTGTACCTCAGATGTACGTAAGAGTGTCCTGTCATTTTTTGAAGATTTTTGTTTTTTATTTGATCGAAAAGAAAATAAGGAATTCTTACGAAACGTTGGGTGAAAGAGTTTAATAAAGCCTTTTGCATTCAAAAACCAAAAAGACCAAAAGAGCCTAATAAACCAAATCAATCGAAAATAAGGCTTATTAACTAGCTTCTTTTAGTATGAACATAACTCATCAGGCTTTTACATCCTAAAATGACGTTTGTTCCGTACAAAAAAAAAAGTTTTAAAGCTTGTAACAGTCTTTAAAGAATAAAAATAGATAACAAAAGTTATCTCCAAATTATAAAGTAAGTATACATAATCTGAATCTTATTTTCAACACTTAACTTTTGAGATCCCTTCCGATAAATTAGATTTGTTAAATAAAATATTATTTTTGTTTGTTATTTTCGAAACTGGCACAAGCATATGTGTTTTAGGGAATAAAATAAATTAATTTTATTTAATAGTCTATTTTACGGAAAGAGGTCTCAAAAGTTTTGTATTGTCTAAGAAATTTTGATTTAGGTACCTACTCTTATACTTTCTGATTTGGAAATATTAAAAAAAAAAAAAAATATATAGGTAATGCAGTTGAATATGATACCAAAAATAAGTTGCTACGCACGATTGTTCGAATAATTAATTTTTTTAAGCACAAATAACACTGGTAAGCAAAAAATAAAAAAAAGTCGGGAGCAAGAACTTTGTTAGGTGATTTTTATTTCAAAAACATCACAACTAAGAAATATGAATAGCAAATAGTTATTTTCCAAAATAATAAATAGCAAAACTAATGTGTTACTCTCATGTTACATGGAACTGCCTATGAACACCAAAAAAAAAGTCGGACAACTGAGAAAATAACTTTTTATAGAACAATAATATATGCTACTTCTTCCAAGGCAAAAAGCAAAACACATTCTGGATTAACTTTTTTCATATCTTTTTTTCAAAACTATGACCATACCTATATAAAAAAAAAATTTTTGCGAAAAAAAGAAAAAATGTGAAATTCAGTTTCTTTTTCGATAAAAAAAATTAAAGGTATGATATTTGAATACATTTTTGTAATAATCCAGTAACTAGGCATCATTATCTTTCAATTGAGCCATTGAAACCTAAAAAAATATTTAATGGAATATTTTTTACGAATTTTTAAAAATATGTTACATGAGAGTAACGCTGGGTCCGAAAGGGTTAATGGCTTTCCACGGGTCGATTTTTGGCGTGCGGCGAAGCTTTTCAACTTGTGTGAACGTAAGCTGCAAGTCTTGCGATATATCACGCAGCTAAAATCGACTCGTGAAAAGTCGGCATAAGAGTGCTTTAAAGGAGCTAAAGATTAAATTAATTAATTGAAGCACTCAATCTCACACACTTCAACATTTGCCGGGAGCTCTTGATTTGTGTCCCCATTTATTACTTAATTTACTTGTTCAACTCTCTCGAGTCCCTTATTGCCCAAAAAAACTGATTTGTACTTCTCAACAACATCTTTTGCGACTGCCCCTTTCGCGGCTTCCAAATCTCAAAATCTGTAGAACTTCTCCAAACGAATATTGTAAATTGAGTAAGTTAGCTTTTGAACGCTGATACATGTCGGTTGCCGGCCGCGCAATAGAACATAGAAGGCAATAATGGTAGCAATAGCTGTCCACAAGTTGCACAGGTAGATCTTTTCACTCGAATTTTGTTTGTGTGGGGTAATTAGTGAATCCTTAATATAGATATATTGAGTAAGTAGTATATTGAGTAAGTTAGCTTTTTGTTTGTATTTGAATGTTTTGTGTGTAGGCATTACTTTAAAGACGCTAAAAAGATAAAAAACATAGAAAAAGGCAAAAAAAGGCAATAGCAAGACAAAAGGCAAAAAAAGGCATTAACGAAAGAAAAGGTAAAAAAAGGCAAAATAAAATACATATAGGGTAAAGTCGGGTGATATGGCACCACGGGTGATATGGCACCCTTTCAATATCTCCCACTTAGTGACTTCTTTTCAAAGCAAAAAGAGCAAAAAAGAATTAAGTCTGACGTAAGCTATCAGTGGATGCATTCGGATCCGCAGTAACCATTGCCACTAAAATTTTAAAAATGGACAAAGAAAAAAGTGAGTTCAATTTGAGCGAAAATTTTTTTTGTGTAAAATTGTTGTACGTGTGGTTCCAAAAGTATTTGACGCAGAGGGTTCATTTTAACACAAAAAGAACGGTAACGGTTATATTCTTGTGTTTGCTCATTACCATAACTAAGCAAACGTGATTATTCGTGTCATTGGAAAAAAACAGAAGTGTAGTCAAATGGGGGATATGGCACCCAAAAACATCGGGATATATGGCACCGGTGCCATTTCCCCCGCATCTACTTTTGAAACTATTTATTTTTCAACTGACAATTGTATTTACAAAAAACTTCAGCAAACCAGGCCAAGTGGACTAAAACCCAGATCACAGCAGCCGTTGGAGCTGCTGAATGTCAAAAAAAGCAGGACCTAAGCATTTTGCGATTCCCTTCACACTTCACTACATTAAAAAGGCTTCTTAAATGACCAGAGCCTAAAAGTTTGCCAAATAGCTTTCAGATTGGCAGAAAAGTGCGGAATAAGGCAGTAATCATAATGTCACTTTTGGTCTCATGATTCGTGTACGTCTTTCAACAATACATGCAACAAGTGTCACAAAAAAATATCAAAATGAAATAGGGTGCCATATCACCCTCGATTAGGTGCCATATCACCCTCCATTTTTTCAATCATGTTTTTTTTAATGTTTTTTATTTTTGCAAAAAATAACAAGAAATTACACTGGTCAACAAAATTTAACTTTTTTTTTGCCACAAGAACCCAAATATACTTTTCTAGTAGTTTTTGGGGTGCTGAATCCGAATCTGAAGTCAGAAAAATTTGATTGGCCTTCGCTTTTGAAATATTACCGTTAGAAAATGTCAAAAAACATAATTTTGGCTGTTTTCGAGGTTCTGTTTTTATGTGAGGTAATTCATTATAAACAAATTTGTAATGGTTATTATAAGAACAGATATTCTTCTTTCAAAAACTGTTTAAATTTTCCCGATATCTCTTTTATTGCTCGAGATATCTTTAGTTTCATTTAATAAGTCAAAGAGAAACTAAACTCAATCTAAAGTTTAAGTCACTGGCCACAGAATTTTTGCCACAAGAACCAAAATATACTTTTCTGAAGGTTTTTGAGTTGCTGAACTCAAATCCGCAATCGGAAAAATTCTATTAGCCTCCGTTCTTGAAATATAACCGTTATAAAAAAAAAACCTTTTTTGCATATTATAACGGTAAGATTTTAAGAACGAAGGCTAATAGAATTTTTCTGATTGTGGATTCGAGTTCAGCAACCCAAAAACCTTCAGAAAAGTATATTTTGGTTCTTGTGGCAAAAAAAGTGTAATTTGGTTGGCCAGTGTTGATTCTGATTCAAAGACCGCTACTTAAATTTTAAATATCTCGGGCAATAAAAGAGATATCGGAAAGATTTAAACATTTTTTGAATGAATAAAACTAGCTCTTATTGGCACCGTTACAAATTTATTCACAATTAATTACTCCACATAAAAACATAACCTCGAAAACAGCCAAAATTACGTTTTTTGACATTTTCTAACGGTAATATTTCAAAAACGAAGGCCAATCAAATTTTTCTGACTTCAGATTCGGATTCAGCACCCCAAAAACTACTAGAAAAGTATATTTTGGTTCTTGTGGCAAAAACCTTGTTGACCAGTGTTATCTTTGAATTACACTTATCTACCTATTTTGTATTTAAGAAATAGTTTTAAAATAAATCCGCTTTTGTTTGAAATAGATGTCTTCTTTATTTCTCAAGTAATAACGAAAAACAAAAATGGGTGCCATATCCCCCGACTTTACCCTATTTGGTTCGAGGGGGATGTGAAGTGTTTGTTTTTAATCTATAGTGTCGTACGATTGAGCAAGAAAAAAAGGCAAATTCCACAACATCCTATCCCTGCTCATCACAATATTCGCTATAAAGTCTCAAAAACTAACTTTGATTTAAGTTAATTTCCGTAAATTGTTGCTTTTTAAGTCCAAATCAGGAGAAAAAAACTGAAATTTGGTACAAAACACGATTCATTACTTTGAAAAAAAAAAAAAATAACAAAAAAGATTTTGAAATATACACAATTGTACATATCATAAATTTATTTTCTCAATATCTTTGAGAAAAAAATTAAGAACTTTTTAATATGGCGTTTTGGGATTGTACAAGTAGTTTTGCCCAAAAAAAAATTTACGGTGATTCCAAGTCAAATACCTATACCCAAAAAAAACGCGTTTTTGACCTGTTAATATTCCTATATTTCAAAAAACATGACGTGCCAGTGAAATTTGGCTTCGGATTCGAACTCAACACACAAAAATTCTTTAAAAAAGTAGGGTTTGGTTCAAGCTGTATTTTCGTTGCCGACCAGTGTAATTTGGTAGGTAGGTACTTGAATCGGTCTGAAAAATAAGTGAATTTAGTTTTATTTAAAATTGTTCATTTTCTTTTTTTTTTTATTTAAAAAGATTCACAACTCCAAAAAATCAAGCGTAAGCTAAACAAATGTTCGTACCGTGTCACTCGAAAATTCTCTGACTGAGCTTCCTTTCGAGAAGGATTTTCGAATGATTTTTACTTCCATATGGCATCATATTTAGGAACATTTAACAGCATTTAACCATCGGGCTACAAAGACGCTTCGGACGATATTTCATTGTGTTTGTTAAATTGTGTCGTTTTAGTTAAGTTTCGTAGACATCAATTTAAAACAGTTTGCAGCTTCCTTGTGATATTTGATGTAACTTTGGGTGTGAACTGTTTCATTAAAGAAAAATTTGGTATCTTCGTTGTTACCAAATTTCGTTGTCCTACTAAAAACACGGAGTGGTATATAACGACTGGTAACGGTAGCATTTCATATTTCTTAAATTGTCAAAATATGACCGTAAGCTGACAAGTTAAACAAGCTTTAAAATTTTACAAATGTAGGTATCAACTTAGTAATTAATCGACCATTTGTTTTTGACATTCCATTAAAAACCCCGCTACTGATTGTGACAGAAACATTAGCCTCCTGGTGTTTCATTAATATGCTCTAAGCACTATACAACAATTCAATTTAATTTATCTTTTCAAACTTAAAATTCCTCATTTTGGCATCCTATAAAATCCTTTGTCAATTATATTAAAAGATGATCTCAATAATTTTGAAAGCCTGTAGCAAAAGTGTGCCTAGAGTATCGGTTGTCTTCCTTACAAAAAAAAAAAAGTATAATAAACTCGATACATTATCATCTTTCAAAAACACTATGACTTTCTTCTGGTCGGTTTCTTATCTCTCCCAAACAATCCGCATTTTATCTCTCTTTAAGATCCAACACAATAAGTGTCTTCTCTGGAATAAACCACGTTGGATCGGTTAAGCCACAAAACAGACTTCTCTATGTTGGTTAAGGTACATAGCATATATATGTTTATTCCTGTGTCAATCAAAATCAAATAAATCTTCCACTTTCCTTTCGGCCGGTCATACCCCCAAAAGCCTCGCTCAGCCTTCTTCGTGCAATATAGGTACACGAGTATAACAAATCATTCACAGGAATCAGTTTTGCCCACAGCAACAAAATATCCATTTGTTATCCTTCCAATTAAACGCAATCATCAATCAAAAACTCTCCCCTTAAAATTGTTTTATTGTATACAGGATATAAATTTACCTATATATCTACCCCCCATTCTCTTACCCTTTACCCTTATTTCGACAATGTCCTGTGTAGAATCACAAACAGCACCTGGCACTCTCTCTCGGATGATGACCGACCAACATACACATACTCGAACGAAAACTTAAACCTTAGGCTTCTCTCAACATGGGACCGGACCGATTTGTATATGTGTAAGTTCAATATGGAAAAGTTATTCTATGAAAATCTAAACAATGGACAGTATATTGGACAATGGACGACGACATCCTTCAATGGATCAAAAGCTTCAATCCTAAAACCTACCGTCAAAATTTCGATATCCTTTAGTCAAAACTGGTATATTTTATACTATATTTGTCCCTTTTACCCATTTTACAACAACCCTTGTTTTTTTTTTGTATAAGGATTGCTCTTACCTTCATTACTCTACTTTAAGGGAACTTATGTGTGGAAACATTTGAGTAAAATTTGTTTCATTTCCGCAGGAACTTGTTTTCATAATTGGATACTCCAACCACAAATCTCTATGATCGCACTTGTTATAAGAGAATTCATGTAAAATTTTTGGGTTATCTTCCCTTTTTTTTTTGAGGTTGGGAAAAAGTTATAATTACATATCATGACCCTGAAGTGCATTTATAAAATATTTTCTTGGAAAAAAAAAAATAACAAGTGAAGGAGAAAGTTTATTCAGGTTGCTATACGTTATTCAATGTACTTTATTCCGCATATGAAAAGGGTTCAGGTTCACCTTCGACTTTTGCCAACTATTTGATGAGCAGGTTTTTGAAAAATCAGTATCTACTCATTTGTATATTTTGGCATGTGTGGATATTTAAATTTTGTACACAGAGGCGCATTTAAAATTGTATTTGACCGGTTCTTAATATAAGTTGCATTCAGTAAGTTACACATAAACCTACCAGAATGTTTTTGAAGTGATAACGTCTTATAAATCGATGAACCACGGCAGCAGAAGGATTTTAAAAAATTCCATCTTTTAATAGGGTAAATAGGGGTAAAACTAAATTTCAAAATATTGGCTATTTTCTAAACGCGACAATGTAAAGAGTTGAATTTTTTTTTAATCAATAGATAAATTTATTGCAAGACTGACAATGGTATTGACAAAATTTTTAAAAATTTCAAAACCAAGCTATTAATGGTTTTCTAAAACTAAAACATGAGATACACCTTTGACAAAGTAGTGATTATAGGTAGGGGAATTTTTTTTTGACAATTTGAAAAACGTCATTCGAAAGATTGTAAGAAAAAGTTAGGGGTCTGATACGGATTTTTTTTAAGTCTCTGCGTTTCGAAATTTGAATTTTTGAAAAACACCTTTTTCAACGGTTTTTTATTTTTATCTTTTTTTCTTCAACAGATAATTAAATGAAATATATATTGTAGATAGATAATAGACAGGACTATATCCAAAAATTTCAATCAATTTTGTAGCCACAATTTTGTGATAACGGTAAAATAAAGTTTTATTATTCAACAGGTTCTATCTTTTGATCTAAAGCAAATACAAATCACACAAGCTTCACAATGTTGAATTAAAAAACTTTCGAAATAAATCAAAACACCTGTGGAGATCTGTTGATCATGAACAGCCACCAGTGTGGGAAGTATTGTAATGTCAGTTTGGATTGATGGTTGGCTTTAAAAAATTCTAACTTTTTTTCTAGGCATCGCAGAAATAAGATTGAAACTTCATATGAAAGGTGAAATTATAAGCTTTTACATGATGTAAAATTTTTTATAGGTTATCTAAAAAAATTTTATTCAATAGCGTGAGAACATAAAATTATATGTTTTTTTTTTTGCTTTTTTTGATGAAAATTGATCGAGTTCAAAAAATTATATCTCTTTTTGTAGGTGCCTCATAGACATGATCGATATATATATTTTGAGCTGAAGCAATAAGCTTTCAGGTAGTATAAAATTTATTATAGGTTGTTATATCAATAAAATGGATTTTTGGCTAGTGGAAATGATTTTTTCACTTTTTTCATAAGAAATGATTGTTTTTAATTAATTATTTTAATACTTTTTGCGCATTGTAAAAATTTAAAATGGTTTTATTATTTAGAAGAAATATTTGGCTTTTTAATGGTATAATCTTTTTTGTAAACTTTTAAAATAAAAAAATTAATGTAGCGAGAAAAGAAAAAAGGTAATTCTTTTTAGCCTTTTCTTGTAAATTACACTGGTTTACAAGGTTTTTGTTGCCGTAACAAAAATATACTTTTCTGAAGGTTTTCGGTGTGTTGAACTCGAATCCGAAGTCAGAAACAACTAAACAGCTCCCGAGATATTATATTAGAAAATGCTAAAGGACTCAATTAGATTTTTAATAAAAATAGGATGGAAATTTTATTTATATACATATATCTTTTCATATCCGTTTCTTCAAATGCCAAGAATTTCTGCACGTTTTCTACAATTCCTTTCTCAAGTGAATATTTTGACCCGTCTAGTATGAAAATTAAATTAAAATAATAAAGTAAACAAATACCTTTTATCTATTATTTATTATTGGGTATTTTATTTTTTTTTTTAGAAAATTGCCATCTAGTCAACAACTGTCAAAAAATGAATTAAAAAGTGCCGTATAAAACTTCCTAGCGTTTAGAATCTGTGCTGCTACTTTCTTGTAGTTTTGAAATTTGGACACTATTCGGCCAGTAACAATGTTTCTTTTGCGGCGCACACTGGGGAAATTTGTATGGGAGTGCGGAAAAAATTCAATAAAAACTGAACCACTCAATCGATTTGGATGAAATTTTCAGGAATGATAGCTTAAGAATGATTCGTAAGAAATCATTATTAATTATTTCCCACTGCCACGCCCTTTTAAAAATATTGTAAGAGTAATAAAGGATCCAGATATTGTTCTTAGAAAATCTAAAAACTGCTATTTACAATTTACTTGTAGGTACCTAAAGCATTTTTTTTTATTTGTTTGTGTTATTGGAACCACCTTACCGATTTTAATTACATTAAATGGAAACAAATAACTCATTATACTGTTCTCTAGGTCCACTTAAACGCAAAATGAAAAACCCGAATTATAGTTAAACAATACTCAAAAAACCACTTCTAAGAGAGCTAATTACTCACTTAAATGACTCTGATTCTTCTTAGTAAAGGCAGTGCAAAGGATTCAGATGATCTGTATTTTTCAATAATAATGTCAATTTAAATCTATTCTGTGAGCTTTAAATCTATTCTGTGAGCTTTCTGCTTAGATCTCCGTATGAAATGCTAAAAACTGCCATTATTATAAAACATTTAAGCTACATACCTATGTATAACGAAAATTCATTTTTCTGAAGCAAGGTCAGAAAATCAAATGTAATTTTATTGAAGGAGATTTATAATAAAAAGTGTTGCGAATTAATTTTACTATCTCCATTTGTCTTTTCGGATAAGGATCTCTAGCTTGCAGCCAAAAAAATAAAAATCTGACAAAAAGGAGATTTCCTACTTTTCAAGTTTCTCCAAAACTAGAAGACATAGAAACATAATGTTTTCAGTGTTTGGTAAGGAATCAATTAAGGCAGTTTTCTTCATCATTAAATTTTGTATTCAAATCCCCAGTATTGACAAAAATAGTATTAGATGTGTTTTTTTTTATTTTTTTTTTTTTTCAAAATTTTGACATTGAAATCGATTATTTCAAAAACAATTAACCTAAAGAACTTAACTTAAAAGCTCGAATTAAGCGTAATATTCTGGCTTTTAAAAAAGGTATCATTTATAACTGTAAGTGTTACTATTGATTTTTAATATTTTTTTTTTTTTTTGTTATTTAAAGTAATTTTAAGAAAAATCATTTTT